>NW_006400071.1:2066365-2067322 GCF_000299155.1 Elephantulus edwardii | reverse complement strand
TATCATCATTTCTCAATCCTTTTTATTTTGATTAGACATTTGGGCTGTTTCCATGTTCTTGTAATGGTGAGTAACTCTGCTATGAACACTGTTGTACAAATCTCCTTTTGGTTCTCAATTCTCACTTCCTCTGGGTATATTCCATTCCAAGCACAGGATAGAGCAGGGTTTAGGGCTGTTGTACATAGGATTGCTATGAGTCAGAGGCGACTCAATGGCACATAACAACACAAGAACATATTCCAAGCAGTGGGATAGCTGGGTCATAGGAATTTCTGTGTTCGGCTGTTTGAATGAATGTCAAACTGCCTTCCAGAGTAGGAGTACCATTTTACAATCCCACTAACAGTGCATAAGAGTTCTTATCTCTCCACATCCTCTCTCACATTTATTACTTGCTGTTTTATTAAACTTTACTACTGCTACCAGGGTGAGAAAGTATCTCATTGTGGTTTTTATTTCCATAACTTTTATTGCCAATGATTTTGAGTATTTCTTCATGAATCTGTTGGCCATCTGAATATCTTCCTCTGTGAAAATTTTTTCAATGTCTTTTGTCCATTTTATAATTGCGTTATCAGTCTTTTATTTGTGGAGTTCCTAAGCTATTCTATAATCTTTTGACACGAGACCACTGTTTGAAATTGTATTGCCAAATGTTTTTCTCTCTCAGTAGGTTTTCTTTTCATTCTGTTGGAAAATGTTTTTATATGCACAGGGATTTAATCTTTAGAAACTCCCATTCCTCAATTTTATCCTCTTCAGATAGTGTATATCTAACTGTATTTGGCAGTCTCTTTATACCATAGATGAGTCACGCTAAGCTGGATTCCAATTTGTCTATTATTAACTTTATGGTTTGGGGCTTTTCTCACAGGTCTCTGATCCACTTTGAGTTGACTTTTCTATATGGTGTGAGATATGGATCCTCTTTCATTTTTCTGTAGGTACCTCTCC
>NW_006400071.1:2056432-2065190 GCF_000299155.1 Elephantulus edwardii | reverse complement strand
ACAGTCAAATGTCTTTTCATAGTCAATAAAGCACAAATAGATATTCTTCTGGTATTCCTTACTTTCAGCCAGGATCCATCTGATGTCAGCAGTGATATTCCTGGTGCCACAGCCTCTTCTAAATCCCACTTGAACTTCTGGCAATCCCCTACCTATGTACTGTTCCAGCTGTTTTTCAATGATCTTCAGGATTGTACCAGTGCTGTGCTGTTTTCATTACTACCAAAGCTGTGTAGTAGGTTTTGAGGTCAGAGAGTGCTATGCCTCCCACTTCATTCTTGTTTTTCAGAAGGGCTTTGCTTATCCGGGGTCTCTTGCCTCTCCATATAAACGTGACAATTTCTCTTTAAATTCCTTTGAAAAATGAATTTGGTGTCAACTGCTGCTATCACAGTTGTTAATTGTGGCTCCAAGTAAAATGAAATCATTGATAATTGTAATATTTTTCCATCTGTCAGGATGCTCCTTATTGGTCCACTGGTAAGTAATCTATATTGAAGACTGTACGTTTTTGTTCTTCTGTTCTAGCAAGTGCATCAATCCTCTTCATTTTGTGCAAGTATGACTGTGTCATCTGCATAACACAGGTTGTTGATGAGTCTCTCTTGGATCCTGATGCTACAATCTTTTTCGTAGAGTGCATAGTCTCAAATTATTTGCTCAGAATACAGATTGAATAGGCAAAGTAAAAAGATACAACCCTGGTGCACTCCTTTCCTTATTTTTACACTGTGCTGTGTTCTTTGTTCTGTTTGGATAACTGCTTCTTGATCTATGTATAGGTTTTTCCATGACCACAATTTAGTGTTCTGGAATTTCTCTTAATGTGATCCATAGCTTGTCTTATGGATCAGATGCTTTTTCATAGTCAATAAAACACAAATAAACATCTTTCTGGTATTTTATACTTTCTACCAAGATTCTTTTAACATGAGAATTGATATCTTTTTGACATGACCTCTTCTGAATCACATTTAAGTTTCTGAGAAATTTAAAGTGTCAATGTAATATGAATGTACTATCCCATACATTTAAAAACAATCCTCAGCAAGATTTGGTGTATATTAGATATTAATTATATTGTTTGATAATGACCACATTCTGTTGATCATCTTTTGGGAGGGAATGAGAAAAATATGTCTCTCTTCCAGTCATTTTGCCAAATAAGTATATTTCAAATTTTGGCAAAGACTGTCTACATGGACTTCATGTGATAAATTTCACAGGAATAAGATTGACTACATTTGTGTAAAGAGATATTGGAAAAGCTCGATATCAGTAGTTAAAACGAGACCAACTGCTGGTTTTGGAACAAATCATCAGCTACTCAAAAGCAAGTTCCAATTGAAATTGAAGAAAAGTGAAACAAGTCCAAAATATTAAAATAAAACCTTGAGTAGATCCTAAATGAATATAAGAAACATATAAAGAGCAGATATGACATATTGAACACTAGTAACCAAAGATCAAATGAGTTGTGAAATGACGTAAAGGACATCATCCATGAAGAAAGCAAAAGTTAAGAATACTGATAGGGAATAAAGAAAAGACCAAAAAATGGATATCCTAAGAGACCCTGAAAACTGAATTGAAACAAAAAAGAAGTCAAAACAAGAGGCAAGGATGCTGAGGTAAAAGAACAGAACAGAAAATGTCAAAAGTCAGTTCAAGAAGACAAAGCAAATTATTATAACGAAATGTGAAAGTGGCTGGAGTTAGAAAACCCAAAGAGAAGAACATGTTTAGAGTTTCTCAAGTGGAAAGAGCTGAAGAACAAATTCAAGTCTCCAGGTACAATATCAGAGGATTCTATAGGTAAAAATCTTGAATATGTAGGAATCATCAAAAGAAGATGGGAGGAATACCCAGAGTCACTGCACCAAAGAGCTGGTATATATTGAACCATTTCGGGAAGAAATGTCTTATCAAGAGCCAACAGTACCAAGAAAGACGTTTAAGCTGCACTGAAATCATTGACAAAAAAAAAAAAATTTAAGGCCCCAGGAACTGATGAAATACCAATAAAATGTTTTCAATGAAACAGGTGCAATCCTGGACACACACGTTCTATTGCCAACTTTTTTAAATGACATTTAAAAATATTATATCTTGTCTGAAAGGAGAGGGTACCAGAGGACTGTCTATCCGTGTTGCATTGTCTATGCAAAAGCATTTGACTGTGTGGATCATAACAAACTGTGGCTGACTCTGAGAAGAATGGGGATCCCAGAACACTTGATCATGTTTGTGCAAAGCCTATACTTGGACCAGGAGGCAGTCATCCGATCAGACCAAGGAAACACTGCTTTGTTCAAAATTGGGAAAGGTGTATACCAGGTATATGTCCTATATTCATATCTTTTCAATCTATATGCAGATTATCCAGGAGGCTAGGCTCTATGAGGGGAAATGTGGCATCAGGATTGGAGGTAGACTCATTAACAATCTATGTTATTCAGATGACACAACCCCCTGCTTGCTTGAACTGAGGAGGACTTGAAGTGCTTGCTGCAGAAGGACAAGGACTGCAACTTTCATATGGATTGAAACTCAACATAAAACAAACAACAACAACAAAAAAAAAACCCAACAACAAAAATTCTCACCACTGGGCCAATTGTCAGTGTCATGATAGATGGTGAAGAGATTGTGATTATCAATAGCTTTGGTTTGCTTGGATCCACAATCAACATTCTTGGTACTAGCAGACAAGAAGTTAAAAGATTAATTGCACTGGGAAAGTCTTCTGTCAGAGATCTCTCCAAATTACTAAAGAGCAATGATGTCAGTCTGGAGACTAAGATGTGCCTGATTCGGGTGCAATTACTTATTATGCATTAGAAAGCTAGACAATGATTAGGGATGATAGAAGGAAACTTGATGCCTTTGAGTTGTGGTGCTGGAGAAGAGTCTTGAATAGACCATGGATTGCTAAGAGAACAAACTGGTTCATCCTAGAGAGAGTGATGCCACGTTGCTCCTTAGAGGCAAGGATTCTAAAACTTCATCTGACATACTTTGGACATGTTGCAAGGTGGGATCAGTCCTTGGAGAGGGATGTCATGCTTTGGAGGGTGGAGGGACAGCACAGGAGAGGAAGACCCTCAATGAGATGGATTGATTCAGTAACTGGGGTAATGGGGGCAGGTGTGTCAGAGATAATACGATTGGTACAGGATAAAGCAAGTTTAGGGCTGTTGTACATAGGATCACTATGAGTTGCAGGCGACTGGACGGCACATGACAACAACAATGACAGCAACAATATAACATGGCTGATTCTAGAGAACATTGTGCTGAATGATATAACTCAGTCTCACAAGGACAAGCACTGCATTAGACCATTACTGTAAAAATAGAAGGATAACTGAGTAAGAGGTGTCTAAGTGCCTGAAAGGGGAAGGGGATATGGAGAAGGGGTGATAAGAAGGAAAAGACAGAAATCACTGGGATAGCAGAGTTTAATGGACTGATGGGGAGGCAGATGAAGGACTAGGAAAAAATTCAGTGGGGATTTGAAAAGACAAGTAATAACAGATCAATAGGAATTAATTATATAATATACAATGTATGTGAATGATTGTATAAAAGAGAATATACATAAATGAAGTACAATGAATAAGAATTATTATATGCAAATCAATGGAAGAGTTGTCAATATACCTTAATAAATGATACTGGGCTTAGGTGTAATTGAGTTTCATTTAGCTCCTTGTAATCTTGTGTATGATAGTGTGAAGCTTGCCCAATCTTGAACCAGCCTCACCATCTCGACCGTAAATAAACCTATTCTTGTAGTCTGCGTGTATGTCAGCCATCTCTGTGAGATTTTCACTCTTTGTTTTCTGACTTTCCATTTCCCAAAGCATTACATCTCTCTCCAGGGACTGGCCTCCCAGATAGCCAAAGTCTCACCATACCTGCTTTAAGGACTGTATAATCATTTTCTTTTTTTTTTTAAGTTGATAATACATGTGGCTCATCCTATGCACAAAATTTTAAAAATACAATAACATATAGAAAGTATAAACAAATATATAAAATCCACATTCTCAAGAATAATCATAAATATATAGATGTATTTTATTCTTTTTCTGTCTGTTCCCCTGAAACATCAAGGCCACGACTACTGAGAATATTCCAATCACTGCAACCCTGTGGAGAAGAGCAGCAATACCCCCCAGGGTTTGTACGTCTGTGAATCTTTACATGAGCAGACGACCGCCTTTTTCTCCCACTGGGTATCTAATGTGTTCAAACTGCTGAGCTTTTGATTTGAATCCCTGCTCTGTCAACATTGTGCTGCCAGACTCTCTCCTTTTAGTTATCGTTATTGTGTGTCAACGAATCCACTCTGGTGCCCTTGTGTAGAATACAACTGCTTAATGGGGTTTTCCAGTTTATTAACATTTACAGAAGCAGACAGCCGCTACTGTTTCCCATAGAGTATCTGGTGGGTTTGAACCACAGATGTTTCAATTATCACAGTGCTTAACCACAGCACCACCAGGTCTCTTCTTAACACATGCTATATTATTATGTGAAAGAACAGAATAACCCACAGGTCCATTGAAATAAATGACAAATTTCCATGGGGGTGTTTACTATTCTATTCCTTTCACTGAATATTACAAATTATTTTCCGCATCATTAAATTTTATTTGAAAACATGATTTTTATAACTGAATGCTATCCGCTCGGAGAATATATACTCATTTCTATATTTTTTTTCGCATTTATTTAGATTGCTTTCTCTTATTGTTCTTTGGTATCATGCACACACCTGAAGGTAAAACTCTCTCCAAGTGTAGCTTATATGAAGTTCAGGATAATGTCCTTAAGGTTATAACTTTTATGCCCCAGAGAATATGTGCACATAAGTTTATGAGCTATATTTGTTGTCCAGACTCAGATTATAACAGCCTGAGTCTAGAGAGAAAAATTAACCTGGACACTTTCCATTCTTGACCTGGTCAGGGATAATTTAATCATCAGATGAGAGAGTTGTGGTAGTGTACGTGTGGGAAAAGTCTTTGGTACTGAGGCCAAGGGAAGGGCTCTTGTCTTAGAAGCAAATATACTCCTAAAAATAAAAGTCTCTCTTGAGGTATATATATATGTGTGTCCATATGGTCCCACAGAAGCTTCAACTATCTTTAGTATAGATGAAGTCTCACCTGCAAGGCACATTAAGTGTTATACCTACATTGACTCCACTCATTTGACGGTAAATTACACTAAAATAAAAAAGGGCTGTGTAAAACAGGATATGCACAGCTTTCCAAAATGTTAGAAGTTATTCAAGAGCCTATATGCAAGGGAAGTTCTCAGCTCAAGCCTAAATAAAAGCGGGGTTTATGTCCAAAAGTGTATATATATTATAATCAAAGGCAATTTAGTCCATTTAATGCAACAAATAATGTGTCACTGGCTCTAAATAAACCCGAGTTCTTTGCTTTGATTCTTGCCAGTTCTTTGTTCTTCATTCCACAACATGGTAAAATGGTACATACCCTTCCAGACATATAGTTTGTAAGGGTGATAGCTAGTTACCAACTGCAGCTCATGTGCCGAGGAAAACTGCTCCACAGAATTTTTCGAAGTTGTGGACATAAGGAAGTAGATTACCAAGCTTGTCTTCCAAGGGGCCTCTGGGTGTGATTGAACTGTCAACATTTGGCTAGTAACCAAGTATTTAACCACTTATGCTTCTCAGGAACTTGTACAGATTAGTAGTTCTTCAGAAAACGCTAGGAACACTGTTTTAGAACATAGTCTATGGTCTGAAAATTCTATCAGCAAGAAGAGAAGGAAATAAGAGAAAGAGAAGTGTCCTGTGTCAGGTTTGCCAGAAAATAAACTCTGAGGTTTTGAAATAAACACCTCTGAGAGAGTGAAGGAAGAAGATTTAGAAAGAAAGAACAGTCAAACTGCCGTGTATTTGCAAAATCGGCCTTTTCCAAGCTCAAGAGGAGCTCTGAATTTGCAATGGGGTTTCAGACTTACCATGAATTGAAGCATAGGGGATTGGATTTTTCTCTCAAGCAAGGAGCAGTCTTTGATGTTGGCTGGTCCCAAGGATAAGTGACATTTATTAGGACAGCTCCCCCTAGCTAGGACTCTCAGCATCTAGGAGAGTGAATATCTTGGATGCAGAGAGTGAATCTAATTATCACCCTATTGATTCTACTACATAAAGAAAGTCTGTTGTTCATTGAATGTTTGTTGTGATAACTCCAGACTTACCATCTCATACACTTCCATGTTGTTTATTCTGTTCCAAGCACATTCTAACGTATCTACTCCTTGGGACAGCCATATGAGGCAGCTATATCTTAAGATCCTTGTTTTATTGATGAAGACACTTAGAATTAAAAGGTTTATTTAGTATCACCTTGCAGTCAAAATGGATTAAGAGAGTGTTAGATTTGGTTTATAGATTTTCCTTTAGTAACAGTAAATTGATACATTTAATTTTAAGAAGCAAAATATATGTATGTTGTTTGTTGTTGTTAGGTGCCATCAAGTTTAGTATGACTCATAGTGACTCTACGCACAAAAGATCTGAGCCCTGTTCTGTCCTGTGCCATCCTCACACTTGCTGACACACAAAAGCCATTGCAGCAGTCACCATGTTAGTTCATCTGGTTGAGGTTCTTCCTCTCCTTCACTGACCCTCCACCCTTCCCAGCATCATATCCTTCTTCAAGGAATAGCCCTTCCTAACGATATGCCCAAAGTATATGAGGCAAAGCCTCATCGTTCTTGTCCCCAAAGAGCACTCCAGCTGCCCCATCTCCAAGACATATCTGTTTATTCTCTTGGCCATTCATGGGATGTTCAGTGTCTTCTCCAACGCCACAGCTCAAAGACATCAATCCCTTTTCTGTCATTCTTATTCATTGTCCAGCTCTCAGATGCACAGCAAGTCATCGGAAAGACTATGGCTTGAGTCAGATACACATTAGCCCTCAAACTTACATTAATACTCAACAATCTGGAGAGGTCCCTAACTGCAGATTTTCCTGGTGCAATGTGTCTTCTAATTTCTCAACTGTTGGTATCAAGGGTGTTACTTGTGGATCTACGCAAGATGAAGCTGTTGACAGTTTCAGTCTCCTCTCCATCAATTATGACATTGCCTGTTGATCCAGTGGTAAAAAAATCTTTGTTTTCTTCACATTGAGATGTAATTCATACCAAAGGATATATGCCTTGATCTCCTGCAACAAGTGCTTCAAGTTCTCCTCACTTTCAGCAAGCAAGGTTGTGTCACCTGCATAATGCAGGTTATTGATGAGTCTCCTTCCAATCCTGCTAACACACTCCTTTTCAAAGAGTTCAAGGAGCCTAATTCCAGAGTCTGTGCTCTTAATTTTAAAGGCAGTAAATAATATCAAATGCTTTGGGAGAAATAACAGATTCACTAAATGTGATATATACATTCTTGTTAAGGGCACAGTATTAGTTTTCAGTTGCTGCTTCAAGTTAAACCAATTCATCAGCCCACAGTTTTGTAGGTCAGAAGTCTGCTACATGACCTAACAGAGTCCTCTTTTTAGAGTCTAATAAAGCCTAAGTGAAGATGTCAGCAAGGATTTGTTCCTTCCCAGAGGCTCTGGGGAAGACTCACTTCAAACTCCAGCTGGGTTAGTGGCTGAATTCAGCTTCTGTAGTTGTAGGACTGCTGGCTGCCATGGAGATGTCAAACTTTGTTTTGAAGGCTGATGGATTCCTTTGTGTAGATTCCATGTGACCTTTCTGCAAAAATTTCTAAGACTACAAACTTGAGAGAGAGAGTCACTTTGAATCAAAATGGGTTAAAGAGCATTGGATTTGGTTTGTAGGTTTTCCTCTAGGAACATTCTTCTAAGTAGTATAGCACTGGTCTGTCTATTTGCTGTACAGAGGTAACTCGTGGTTGCTGTGATGCTAAACACTGTGACACTAATATGTAAAATGTGATAATGGTTATGCATGGCAAATAGTGTTTGGTGGAGCTTCCCAATTAAAACAAGCTTGGAAGCAGGAATGGCAACCACTTCTGAAATAGCTTGCCTCTGGAAATTCTATGAGTGTGGAGCAACAATGAAAGTGTTCGGTCTTTTGTTCATAGAGTCTCTATGAGTCGTCTATGACTCGACGACACTTAACAACAAGAACACTAAATTGTGACCCTCTCATCACCAGCACCAAGGACCCAGCCAAGATACTGTTGAGGTCAAATGCCCACGTCAAGTATCCCATCCTGCCATATCACCATGGGCCTCAGTTGAGTTCAGAAAAAAGTGTCTTGTGCCATGATATTTGTATACCTCACTCTCTTAATGGTTTGCTGTTAGAGGTATGATATCTATCTATTCATTATGTCTGGAGTCTGCTGTTAGGGACCTCTCCAAAGTACTGAAGAGCCTGGTGTCACTCTGGAGACCAAGGTGCACCTGATACAAACCATGGTCTTTGCAATCACTTGCTATGCATCAGAGAGCTGGACAATGATTACAGAGGATAGAAGGGGAATTCATGCCTTTGAGCTGTGGTGCTGGAGGAGAGTACTGAATGTGTCATGGACTGATAAGAAAATAAACAGGTTGAATCTAGAGAAGTTTAAACTAGTCTGTCTCCTTGGAGGCAAGGATTCTGAAGCTTTGTCTAACATACTTTGGGCATGTTTCAAGGAGGGACCAGTCCTTGGAGAGGGACATCATGCTTGGGATGGTGGAGGGACAGCACAGGAGGGGAATACCTCTATGAAGTG
>NW_006400071.1:2050530-2053202 GCF_000299155.1 Elephantulus edwardii | reverse complement strand
GGCACATAACAACAACAACAACAATCATTAATATCACATGTAAACAAAATATTGCTGAAGATCATCTAAAAAATGACGGGGACAATAAATTGACAGGGAACTACTAGGAGTTCAAGCTGAGTTTAGGAAAAAAGCCATGGTAGCAGTAATGTCATTGCTGATGTCAGATGGATGTGCAGAGACTATCAGAAGAATGTCAATTTATGCTTTATTGAATAGGCAAAGACATTTGATGGTGTGGATCACAACAAACTACAGCTAACAATGAGAGGAATGGGGATCACACAACATTTAATCATACTCATAGAAAATTCATACCAATACCAAAAAAGCTGTTGTCTGAATGGAGCAGGGAATGCTGCATTGTTTAAAATGAGGAAGAGTATGCATGAGGGCTGTATCTTTTATTCATACCTATTTATTCAACCTGTTGATTAAATAATTCATGAACCTGGACTCTATGAAAAAAACTATGACAACAAGATTACAGACTCATCAGTAATCTTTTTAGTTTACATTATTTCTTAACTGGTTTGCTCACAAAGTTTATATATGTTGTCTTTCACACTATTCTTCATCACATTGTGTTTTATACAATCATGCATCATTTTATAAAATTAATCACCATTGGATCTTGCCCATCATTATCCTGCCTTTTTGCCTGGATCCTTCCCATTTGCTTTATCTCCCCTCCACCCACCAAACTGTGCAACCCTGTGGTTTCACCCCTACCCACAGTCACCCCTCCATGCCCACCTCTCCACCTCGAGTTCCTGTACATGTTTTACTAGTTATCCTTCTACAATAATGGCCTTATAACCTTTGTTATATAGATAACACAGCCTTGCTTACTGAAAGTGAGGAAGACCTGAAATGCTTATAGATTTCTGTGTGGATTATATCTCATCATCAAGAAAACAAAGATCGTTCTCACCAATGCGCAACAACTTAATAGAGAAAGGATTGAAATGGTCTATTATTTCATCTTGTTTGGATCTACTTGGTACCAGCAGTCAGGAAATTAGGAGATGCATTGCTTTGGACAAATCTATTTTCAGAGAACCCTCCAAAACACTGAAGAGTGATGATGTCAGTTTGAAGACTAAGGTATGTCTGATTCAGGCCATTATCCAGAGAGCTGGACAATGAATAAGGATGACAGAAAAAAGATTTATGCCTTTGAATTGTGGTGTTGCCACAATCATGGATTGCCAGAAAAAAACCAAACAGATGTGTCTTGGGGAAAGTACAGCCAGACTGCTTCTTAGAGGCAAGGAAGGCAAGGCTTCAGCTCACACATTTGCAGCATGTTGCTACCAGAGGTGATTACTTGGAAAGGGATATTATGTTTGGAAGGGTGGAGGGTCAGCAAAAGGGAGGAAAATCCACGATGAGGTACATTGACACAGTGACTACAGCAATGGGCTCGTGTGTGTTAGAGATGATGAGGATGGCACAGAACAGGACACGATTCAAGTCTGATGTTCATAAGGTCGTTGGGAGTCATACTCGACCAGATGACACCTAACAACAGGAATCACAGCCTGCTTCAAATTTCTCTCATTACACCTTCTGCTATATCTCTCACACTATAGTTGAAGAAACTGTTCTGAGTTAAGGGTTTCTACAATTATATTGAACACACATATATAACCCAAAATAAGTTCTTTATTTGAAAGCCACAATCATAACCACATCTGCAACGTCTTTTGACATTTCGTATAACATATTCACCAATTCCAAAGACTAGAATGTAGATACCTTTCATGAAACATTCTGCCTACCACTGACATTTCAGAGGAATGATTGGTCACCATCATGTTCACCCTGCAGCCAGCCAGCCCCACCCTGTATCTAGGTAATCAGTACCCAATCATAATGAGGTCAATCAATAACAATATCTTATTCATAGCTGCAGCCACGGCATCAAGAACAGTGGCTAGCCTGGAGTAAGTAAGTCATCAGTTCAAGTTTGCTGAATTTTTAATGGAAGGAGAACAAACGGATGAATGGGTGACTTGAATAAACAAACTCAATTAGTTCTATAATAAGGAACTCGGCCCTTTCCTAAGTATGATCATCCACGAATGCACATCAGCAGGGTGAAACCCAAATGTATTCTCCTTTATCATTTAAACAAATATTTACTGAGTGCCTACTATAAATTAGATTCCATAATAGCTTCTGTTGCTGATGAATAAGACATGTCCCTTGACCTGAGAGTTTACTTTTCATCAAGAAGTATGGTTGTGTACACAGCTGTTTCAGTTTTTCTCCCCCTTTCCTTCTGACCTATCCTTTTCTCATTTGTTTCTATAAATCTAGGTTTCCTTCTTAAAATACTTTCAAACCCCCCTCTACCACTGGCTCCAACAACTCATCAAAGAAGAAGAGTTTTCATGCCAGGCTATGCTTTAAAAGCTAACTGTTAAGATTCCCAGTAGATGCCTCTGAGCCAGTTTCAAATTTATAGTGACTCCCCCATCTGACCGGGTATAACTTCTCCACAAAGTTTTCTGAGCTGAAATCTTATGGAGTAGATCATCAAGTCTTTTCTTTTCCCAAAGCATCACCCGATGATCCTTTCCTTTTCATTGTTAATACTAGAATTCCTCAGGAAGGGTTTGAGAACTAGCTGAATGTCCACACTGGCAACAAAAAAAAAAAAAAAA
>NW_006400071.1:2048164-2050150 GCF_000299155.1 Elephantulus edwardii | reverse complement strand
GCCTCTGACACACATTAGATATATAAGCTTAGCCCCCAGTATGTGTACTTTCTGTCAGACGTTTTGCCACTGAGTCAACTCCAAATCATAGCAACCCTGGAAGACAGAGTGGAACGACCACAAATGGTTTTCAAGGCTGTAAATCTAAACGGAAGCACATTGCCACAAGTTTCTTCTGTAAAACAAGTGGTGGGTTGGAACCACAGATCATCCAAGAAGTAGTTGAGTGCTTTGCCCACAGTACTAGCATTGTTATCAGTAAGAGCTCAGCAAATAATAATTTGCCTTCCACTCCCTGACCCATCATTCTCTCTAAATCTCATATTCCACTCTCCTTCTAGTTACAGAAAAAACCTCACTGCTCTCAAGTTGCTTCCAATTGACAGTAACCCTCCATCAGACCTCCAAGGCGGAACTTTAGACAGAGGAGACTACTCACCTTTATCCCAGCTGGACCAGTTAGTTGATTGAAACTGCCAGAAATGATCAGCATTTAGTTAGCAGCCTCACCTCCTAATAATTACTCCACCAGGGTTTCTTGCAAGTTGGAAAGGACACAGTCTTCAGAATTTTTGCCTCTTCCATGCTAACATGGACTTTGGGAGCTCAAGAGCACCTCCTAATCCTACACTGTAGCTGTAGTCCTTTCCTCTTACAGGGATGCTTTATAGGCTCTTATACGGCACCAGGTGACCTGTGATCAGCTTTTCCCCATGGATAACTAATGAGATAATTAGTGCTAAGTAGCCACACTGCAATCCCAAAGGCACATGGTTCAAATTCACTATAGTACATGGAAGAAGGATGGGCAATCTCTTCCCGTGTGGTTAATTGCCTCTGAAAGCCCACTGAAGGGTAATCTCTGGGTCAGTTCTGACTGTACGATACACAACAACAACAACAACTAATCAGATAATGTGGAGAAGACTACTTTATCTTTCAAGGCCTTAGTTTCCTTGGTTTTTGGGTTTGTTTGTTTGTTTGTTTGTTTGTTTTTAAAGTTGATGATTAGTTACTTGTATGAAACACAAATGGAGTAGGATTGGTGTGGGGTCCAACTAGGCTGGTGAATTAGAATTTCTTTGTTATATTATTGTTATTGTTGGTCAGAAGGATTAGCTCTTATTTGACGAAGGCCTTGCATGGAGTCTGGCCAGGAACAGATGAGCAACAGTCAGTTGTTTGATGAATGGTGGGTGGCCATTGTCATCATATCAGGTTGGAAGGCACTCAAAATGTGACAGGGGAAGAGCTGCCTCCTCGGAGTAGAGTCCACCAAAATAATGTGGATGGAGTAAAGCTTTCACCAGGTGAAGGACCTTCATTTGCTGATATGTCAAGGCTCAATGTGAGGAGAAACAGGCACAAATATCCTTAATAATTAGAATGTGGGATGTATAATTATTAATTAAAATGGAAAATTATAAAAAAATGCAATGGAACTCATTTGTGAGTCAAAATAGACTGGTATTGATAATTTTGAATCAGATAATTGCATGATCTGCTAAGCAGGAAAGGACAAATTAAAGAGGATTGATGTGATACTCATCCTCAGAAAGAACATTTCAAGATCTAGCTTCAAGTGCAATGCTGTGAGTGTTAGGATACTATCCATACACATACAAAGAAGCCCTGTTAATACAAACAATATTCAAATATATGCAACAACCACAAAGGTGTAGAAATTCAAAATTTTGACCAACTTTTGTAGTCTGAAAAGAATTGAACATGCAAAATCATGCTAATTAATTAAAGGATTTGACTGTATGGATTATATCATGCTATGGTTAACATCGAGAAGAACAGAAATCCCAGAACACTTAATTGTCCTCAGGAGAAAACTATACCTAGATCAAGAAGTCATTGTCCTAACATAATTGGGTAACACTGCATAATTTAAAATCAGAAAAGGTATGCATCTGGGTTGTATAGTTAGTTTCTCCATACCTTTTCAGTTCGTGTTGTTGTTTTTTTGTTTTGTTTTGT
>NW_006400071.1:2047105-2048064 GCF_000299155.1 Elephantulus edwardii | reverse complement strand
GGCACATAACAACAACAACAACAACAACAACAAAGTACTTTATAGCTGAATGTGTATATGCTTACTTTTTTATTGTTTTCTCTTATCAGTACAGCACTTGTCTATCAGTGTACTGTACTGGTACACCTTGTGGGTTGCTGTGATGTCATAAACTAAGCCACCAGTGTGTCAAACTCCAGAAGGATAGTCCATGATAGACAGTTTGCAGTAGTACTCCCAGATTGAAGACAGACTAGGAAGCAGGACTTGCTATCCACTTCTGAAATAAGAGGCCTTTGAAAACCATATGAACAGGTAGCTATAGTTTTAAAGGTATAACTTAGATGGGAAGTCACTAAAGTATGAGGAGAAACAGCTGCAAGCAACTAGTAATAATCAAAACATTGCATGTCTTAAGAATGAATGTAGGAAAACTGAAAGTTGTCATAAATGAAATGAAATGTATGAAGACAGATATTCTAGGCATTGTTAGTGAACTGAAATAGACTGATGTAGGCCACTTTGAATCAGATAATTACATGATCTACTATGCTGGAAGTAAAAACCTGAGGATGAATGGTATTGAACTAATAATTAAAAGGACAGTTTCAAGGTCCATCCCAAAGTACAATGTTGTGAGTGATAGGATACTAATCATAATCATTCAATGAAAATCGGTTAACACAACTATTATTCAAATATATGTGTCAAAAACTAAAGCCAAAGAAGAGGACGTTGAGTATTTCAGCTAAGTTTTGTAGTCTAAAATTGATCAAACATGCAATCAAGATGCATGGCAATAATTATTGGTGACTGGAATATAAACATTGGAAGCAATGAGGAAGGATTCATAGTCAGAAAGTATTGACTTAGTAATAGAGATTGAATTGTGTGCATTTAGTGATTTGTTCATTGTAAATACTTTTTTAGAGAAATATTAAAGGTGACTTTATACATGGATCTCACCTGACAGAATGCAC
>NW_006400071.1:2032234-2047005 GCF_000299155.1 Elephantulus edwardii | reverse complement strand
CTACCCATTCGTTTGTTGATTTTAATTACCGTCGAGTTGTAGGTAAACCATAGCAACCCTGTGAAGGAAAGACCTGAACACTTGTATGACTTTCATTATTTCTCCAGGTTCATAGGGTTTCTGGAGGCAAGTTATTTCAGAAGTGGATACCACTCCTGTTTTCAAGCCTGTTCTAATCAGGGAGGTCCATCAAATACTTTCCACCATGGGTAATCGTTATCATATTTGACACATGAGTGTCACAGTGTTCAACATCACAGCAACCATGAGTTACCTTGGTACAGCAAATGGACTGACCAGTGCTATACCACTTAGAAGAATGCTTGACCAAATTCAGTTAAAATGACTGCCACAATGTGTGTGCTAAATAAATAATTTGAGAATTTAAATTATAGAAAGAAGACTTTGGCATCAAGATTGAAGAATGGTTCATCAACAAATTGTACTATGCAAATAACACAACTTGGCCTGCAGAAAGTGACTAATACTTGAAGTACTTGCTGCAGAAGACGAAAGACTACACCCTTCAATATGTGTTGCATCTCAACATAAAGAAAACAAAAACCCTTACCACTGGACTAATAGGCAACATCAAATAGAAAAAAAAAATGAAGTTTTCAATTATTTCATTTTATTGGATATTCATGATGGCAACAGTCAAGAAATCAAAAGATAGGTTGCATTGATGAAGTCTGCTGTCAAAGACTTCTCCAAAGTTCTAAAGGGCAAGGATGTCAGTTTAAAGACTAAGACATACCTGATAAAAAGTATAGTATTTTCAATTGCATCCCATGCATGTGAAAATTGTGGAAGGAATAACGATGTCATAGAAGAATCAGTTTCTTTTAATTATCATGTTGGTGAAAATTTTGATTATGCCATTGTTGTTGATTACTATAGAGTCGAGCATGACTCATAGTGACCCTGTAAATAAAAGATCTAAAGCCTATCTATAACTATCATCATTTCTCAAAGTTCATAGAGTTTCCAGAGGCATTTTTAGGAAGTGGATGCCACTCCTACTTCCAATTCTGTCTAAAACTGCAAGCTCCATCAAACACTATCCATGATGGGTAACTTATGGCATTTGACATATCAGAGGCACAAGATTCAGCATCACAGAAACCCTAGATTACCTCAGTACAGCAAATTGACAGAAGAGTGCTGTACCACATAAAAGAATGTTGCTCCAAAATATAATAACACTCGACTTTGAAATACAAATGCTACCCCCAAGGTCTTCTTGACTCTAAACAAGAGGCTTAAATAAAAAGCAACCAATATAGTATATTGTTATGTGCTATTGAGTTGCCTGGGACCTATAGCAACCCTATGTAGAGCAGCTTTGAACCTTTCCATGTCCTGAGCCAGTCTCACTAATTCTGACACACCAACCCCTATTGGCCCAGTTAATGTATCAATCCATCTCATCCAGGATGTTTCCTCTCATTGTGATGATCGTCTACACTTCCAAGCATGATGCCCTTCTCCAAGGACCAGTCTTTCCTTGCCATGTGCCCAAAGTGTGTGAGACAGCTTCAGAATCCTAGCCTCCCAAAAATGACTTGGTTTTACCCTCTCCAAGGCATACCTATTTGTTTTCTTCTTCATGACTCTTCTCCAGCACCACAACTTGAAGGCATCAATTCTTGTTCTGTCACCTTTAGTCATTGTCCAGCTCTCTGAAGCATAACAAGTAGTTGAGAAGACCATGGCCTGGATTAGTTATGCCTTTGTCTCTAGACTGACATCATTGCTTTTCAGCACTCTGGAGAGGTCCATGATAGCAGATTTTCCCAATAGAATTTCTTTTGATTTCCTGACTGTTGGTGTAAAGAGTATTGATTGTGGAGCCGAGCAAGCTGTAATTCCTAACAACGTCAATCTCTTCTCCCTCTAGGATAGTGCTGCCAATTGGCCAAGTGGTGAGAATCTTTGTCTTCTTGATGTTGAGCTTCAATCCATATTGAAAACTACAGTCCTTGACCTTCTGTAGCAAACACTTCTTTAGTTTCAGCAAACTAGGATGTGTCATCTTCATATCACAGGTTATTGATGAGTCTTCCTCCAATCATGATGCCACATTTCTCCTCCTAAAGCCCTGCTTCCTCAACGATATATTCTGCATTCAGATAGAAAAGGTATGGAGACAGGTTGTATCCCTGATGCACTCCTTTCCTGATTTTGAACCATGCAGTGGTTCCTTGCTGTGTTGTGAGGACTGCTTCTTGGTCAAAATGTAGGTTTTGCATAAGCACAATCTAGTGTTCTGTGATTCTCATTATCCTCAAGGTTAGCCACAACTTGTTGTGATCCACAGAGTCAAATGCCTTTGCATAGTCAACGAAACACAGACAGACATTCTTCTGGTACTCTCTGCTTTCTGCCAAGATCCATCTGACACTGGCAATAATGTCTCTAGTGCCACAACCTCTTCTAAACCAAATTTAAAATTACTGGTAGTTCTCTGTCAATGTACTGTTCAAGTATTTTCCGGATAATCTTCAGCAGGATTTTGCTAGTGTGTGATATTAGTGATATTGTTTGATAATTTCCACACTCTGTCTGTTGGAACAGAAATACCATATGGATCTCTTCCGGTCAGTTGGCCAAGTATTGTCCTCTAGATTTCTTGGCACAACTTGGTGAGCACATCAAGGACAGCCTTTTTTAAAACAACAACAAACAAACAAAAAAAAAACCAAAATAAAACAGAATCACAAATGGTTAATTTAATTGACTGTTAACAGAAAGGTGGGCAGTTCAAGTCCACCCATTGTCATATAAGAAGAATGGGGTGACAAATTGCTTCCTGAAAATCTACCAATAAAAACTTCATGGAACACAGTTCTACTCCAAAACACAGTAGGTTGCTGAGGCAAAGTCAATTTCAAAGTTGCACTTTTGAAAACAGGAGGAGACTTAGAGCACACTTATGTCAGTCAGTGATCATTAGAATTGTCTAGGAGCATTTTGTTTTATAACATTCTTTCATTGTTATACAATTCCCAGCCAGCCCCCAGTCCACAGTCCACTTTACTAACCATTTCTTTTTCTGTAATCTTGTCATGAAAATAATTCTTTTCCTTTCTTTGATGAAATATGCCAATTGGTATTCCATCAATTCTAGGATCTTTATTTTTTGCCAAGGCCTTCAGACCAGCTTGAACTTCCCCCTTTATCACCATTGCCTCTTGATCATATGTTGTTTCTTGAAATTCTTCTGGGTCAGACACTTCTTTTTGGTACAATGACTCAGGACAGTCCTTCCATCTTCTTTTAATGCTTCGTGAATCATTCAATATTCTGACCATAACATCCTTATGCACTGCAACTCACAGTTTGTATTTGTTCTTCAGTTCCTTCAGCTTAAGAAATCCTGTGTGAGTTCAGCCCTTTTGATTTTCTGACTCTAGATCCTTGCAGATTTCATTATATTTTGCCTTGTCTTCCCATGCTGCCTTTTGAAATTTTCAAGTTACCTCTCTAACATCTTGATTTCCTCCCTTTACTTTGATTTCTCGGCACTCTAGTGTAATATACAGAGTCTCTTCTGACATCCATTTTGGTCTTTTCTTCTTTCTTCTTAGTAATGACTTTTTGCATTCTTTATGAATGCTATTCTTGATATCTTCCCACAGCTCCTCTGGTCTTCATGCATTAGTTTTCAAGGCCTCAAACCTATTCCTGAGCTGGTTTTTAAATTCATGGAGGATAGACTCAAGTTCAAATTTTTATTTTATTTTTATTTATTTTCTTTATCTGTGGATATGATTTAACCTTTTTTAGCTTTAATTTGAACTTGCATATGAGTAGTTGAGGGTCTGTTCCACAATCAGCACCTGACCTAGTTTTCACTAATGATACTAAATTTCTCCAATTCCACAGATACAGTTGATCTGATTCCTATGAAATTCATGTATATAGCCTGCATTTATG
Source organism: Elephantulus edwardii (assembly GCF_000299155.1). Classification (NCBI taxonomy): domain Eukaryota; kingdom Metazoa; phylum Chordata; class Mammalia; order Macroscelidea; family Macroscelididae; genus Elephantulus; species Elephantulus edwardii. The sequence goes on along the minus strand of NW_006400071.1, from coordinate 2,043,066 downwards.
TTTCTAATAAAAGGTATTTGCTATGAATAAATAATTTATTGTACAGAATTCTATCATTCTATTTCCAGCTTCATTTCTGTCACCAAGTCCATATTTTCCGACTACTGATCTTTATTCTTGGTTCCCATCTTTTGCATTCCAGTCACCCATTATTATTAATGCATCTTGGTTACATGTTCAGTTGAATACTGACTGCAACAGTTAATAGAATCATCTATTTCCTCCTCTTTGGATCTGGTTGTTGGCACATAAATTGAATGATATTGGTATTAACAGAACTTCCTTGCATGCATATGGATGTTATCCTGTAACTCACAATCTTGTATTTCAAGATGGATCTAGAAATGGTCTTATTAACTATAAAAGCAACCCATGTTTTTTTCCTCACCTTTTTATCTTCAGCATAGTAGATCATATGATCATCAAATTCAAAATGCCCCATATCAATACATCTCATTTAGCAAATACCCAATATGTCAATATTTGTGTGTTCCATTTCTTTCTTTATAATGTCTAGTTTTCCCACTTCCTTGCTTTTCAAATTCCATATACCAATCAATAATTTCTTCTTACTACTGTTTCTCCTCCTTTGTATTTCCAATTTTGAGGGCTCAACTTCAGTTGCCATATCTGTTAATATACTCTAAGTCTCTCTAGTCTGTCTTAATTTGGATGCTTAGTTTTAGAACAATATCTGACAGACAAGCATTTTTACCTAGCAGACGATAGATACTTCCCTTATAGAAATAACCCATACATTCACTGTCTCCTCCACTCAAGTATGTGTGTCTTGTTTCTACCCTTTCCCTGCTACATCTCCATTCCTTACACACTCAGTTACATGGTCAAACCTTCCCTTTCCCAGCCACCTCTTACTATGATCACATCTGTGATGGCTTGTACCACACACTGCTACTGGTCTTTCATGCTGTTGTCTGTCTCTTGTTTAGGACATGCAAGTCCAAATCCCATGTACTAACTTCAGGAAAGATTTCTGCTTGAGGCAGTACTGAGGGAAGATTCTTGTCACAGAGCTTCTGCTAAGTTTGGTGATTTAGTGTCTGTTTACATTGCTAATGTTAGTCTGGGCAAAGGGGGCCAAAGAGAAGAATGAAGAATTCAGAACTCAAATGCTGATGGCCTTTCATGCTGCTGATAAGAAGAGCAAACAGCCTTGCTTGTATGGCTGGGTGAGCAAGTGGCTCATAAATCAGAGTGGAATGTCCATCCCTAAAGACTCTGTTTATAAAAATCCTCCCCAGTTAGTTCACAATGTGACTTCCCATTCTGCCTCTCCAGGATGAGGCACTCACCCAGGAGCTCCCTTTCCTCCCCTTTAATAAAGCTGCATTAAGCTTTCTCTCGTTCTTTCTGATTTCTTCTTTGAGTCCACTAACCTAACAGCTAACACAGTGTGATTGATATTTCCAAGGTTCAGATAGATCTCCTCTAGATCTGATAAGGTAGTGGTGTTTATTTGGCCTGAGGGCCGAATCTGAAAATATTCTTTTCCAAAAGATGATGTTAAGGTAGCCGACACACTTCTGGGAGAAAGGTGTTACTTGATTAAGGAGATTATAGAGAAGTCTCAGATCCTGTCTTGTTTGACTCTGTGGGTTCCTGACACTGTATAAAGAGGCCAGATTTGAAACCTAGACTCTGAAGCAGGGTTGAGATGGATGCTACGGATCCCCAAAGGAACAAACATATCCGTCTTGGAGGAAGTGCAACCAGAGTGCTCCTTAGAAGCAAAAATTGGGAAACATCATCTCTCTTACTTTGAGCACATTTTCTGGAAATTACTTTCCTTAGAGAAACACATCTTGGTGGGAAAGGCAGAAGGATAGAAAAAGAAAGGAACAGTGACTGCCACCATGAGTCTGAACAGGACATAGATAATGAGGATGACAACAATAGGATAAGATTCAGTTGCATTGTTTATAGGATTGTTATGAGTCACAGTTGACTTGATGGCATCTGAAAACAACAACAATAATATTATTATACCACTGTTTAAACTCAAAAGGATGGCACAGAAATGGAGACTATTTTCTAGTTTTTTCTTTATAAAGAGCTGAAGAAATGAAAATTGGTCAAACTTGATAGTAAATAAGTGTGCCTCTTCTATAGCGTGAAATACTGGTTACACTTGCAAGAAATAGTACCCAGGTCACAAATGGCCCGACTTGAGTCCATAATTGCCTATCTTTTAGGAGAGCCCTGGCCAAAATATAAGTGGGAAAACAGGGGTATTTTATTCTTAGTTCAGAGATGATAAGTGCCATCTTGGACTCTGGCCTGATGTGGGGAACTAAGGTATAGTACTCTCTGAACATGAGGTGCATTTAGCCTTCATTCTCATCTGGGCAAGGGAGCATCAGCATCATCTCTTCATATCTGTTTGTAACCACTTCATGTTCCCCATCATCTATTTTCTGTTTTATTCTTCTGAACTTACTCGTGACCTTCTAATATAAAATATTTTGACTTCTGAAATAGATCACTAAGAGCCCTATGAACAAGAGAAGAACATAGAGAGTATTAAAAAGAAATATCATTCTTGGTCTATATATAGTTTCCACATGAGTACAGCTTAGTGTTCTGGCATTCTCCTTCTTCTCAATGTTGCTTATTATTCACTATGATATTGTTGTTATATGTCATTGAGTCACCTGTGACTCATAGTGACCCTATGTACACCAGCTGTGAACCCTGCCCTATCTTGAGCCAGTCTCACTGACTCTGACACAAATACACCTATTGCTCCAGTTATCTTGTCAATCCATCTCATCCAGGGATTTTCTTCTCTTGCATTATCCTTCTACTCTTCCAAGCGTAATGTCCTCCTCTATAGATTGGTCCCTCCTGGACACGTACTCAAAATATGTGAGACAGACCTAGCCTTCAAGGAGAAACTTGATTACACTCTCTCTAAGTCAGACCTATTTGTTTTCCTCACAATCCATAGTATGTTTAATACTCTTCTCCAGCACCACAACTCAAAGGCATTGACTCTTCTGTCATCCTTAGTCATTGTCCATCCAGCTCTCTGATACATAACAAATAATTGCAAACACCATAGCCTGGGTCAGGTGCATCTTAGTCTCTAGACTGGCATCATTGCTTTTCAGAACTCTGGAGAGGTTACTAACAGCAGAATTCCCCAGTGCAATTAATCTTTTGACTTCCTGACTTCTGGTGCCAACAATGTTGATTATGGAACTGAGCAAGCTAAAATTATTGACAATCTCAATCTCTTCTCCATATAGCATAGTGCTGTCAAATTTTCCAGTGGTGAGAATCTGTCTCCTTGATGTTGAGCTTCAAGTCATATTGAAGACTACAGTCCTTCATCTTATACAGCAATACATCTGCTCAAATGCCTTTGCATTCTCAATAAAACATAAGTAAGTCTCTTTCTATCAGAAAAAAAAATAGATCCCAGATTGAAAGTCAATCAAAATGAGGAGAAACAGTTGCAAACCTCTTTTAATAACTGCAGTATGGAATTTATAAAAATATTAATGTAGGAAAACTAGAAGCTGTGAAAAATGAAAAGGAATGCATGAACATCAACATTTTAGGTTGATGAGATGGGCTGGCATTGACTACACTGAATCAGACAATTATGTTATATTATACCAGAGAATTGATGCCTTTGAGCTGTGGTGCTGGAGAAGAGTATTGAGAATACCATAGACTGCTAGGAAAACAAACAGATTTGTCCTGGAAAGGGTTAAACCGGGTAGCTCCTTGGAGGCAAGGATTCTGAGGCTCCGTCTAACATACTTTGGACATGTTGTGAGGAGAGACCGGTCCTTAGAGAGGGACATCATGCTTGGGAGGGTGGAGGGACAGTGCAGGAGAGGAAGGCCCTCTATGAGGTAGATTGATTCAGTGACCTGGATAATTGGGATGGGAGTGTCAGAGACAGTGCGATCTGCACAGGACAGAGCAGAGTTTAGGGCTGTTGTACATAGGGTCGCTATGAGTCGCAGGCGACTCGATGGCACATAACAACAACAACATACCAGAAAAGAAAAACGCTATAATGGTGAATTCATAGTTTAAAAAACATTTTTAAGTTCTAGCTTAAAGTGCAATGTTGTAAGTGACATTTATATTATCCATACACATACAAGGAAGACATGTTAGGAAAATCTCCATGCACCAACAGCTAAAGCCAAAGAGGAGGAAATTGAAGATTTTTACCAAACCTTGCAGTTCAAAATTGACCAAACAATCAAGATGTGTTAATGATAATTTGTGACTGGGATGCAAATGTGGTAAATAATGAAGAAGGAATTATATTCAGAAAGGATGGACTTGGTAACAGAAACAAAACGCCAATCTTTCTGCAAGCTTTATTTAAAATCACAATTTAAAAAAAAAAATAAATGAGGCCAGGTATGTTGTTGTTAGGTGCCATTGAGTAGAGTATGACTCTTAGCGACCCTAGAAACAAAAGATCTAAACCTAGGCCTGTCCTGCACCATCCTCACACTTCCTGACACACAAGAAACCATTGTAGCAGTCACCATGTCAATCCACCTGATTGAGTATCTTCTTCTCCTTCACCAATCCTTCATCCTTACCAATATCATGTCCTTCTCTAAGGAGTAGCATCTCCTAGTAATATGTCCAAAGTATGTGAAGTGAAGCTTCATCATTCTTGCCTACAAAGGGCCATCCAGCTGCACTCTCTCCAAGACATATGCATTCATTCTCTTGGCTGTCCATGGGATGTTCTATGCTCTTCTCCAGTATTGCAGCTCAAAGGCATCAGTTCTTTTTCTGTCATCCTTATTCATTGTCGAGGTCTCGGATGCATAGAGGTCAGGTAAAGAACTATCAAAACTTGTACATTCAATGATTAATCACAAATAACTTTTCAAAGAGCACACAAAAGGTGACTTTACACATGGTCCTCACCAGATGGACTGCACAGGAATCAGATTGACTATACCTTTGGAAGGAATAACTAGAGCAGCTCAATATTAACATTCAAATCCAGGCCAGGTTTTGACTGTGGAACACACCCTCAATTATTCATGAGCAAATACCAATTGAGGCAGAAGGAAATAAAAAATAACTTCATGGAAAACACTGTAAGATCTTTAATTTATCCCACCTGAATTTCAAAATCCTTTTTTTTTTTTACAGGAAAAGGCTTTATTTGCAAGGAGGGGACTCAGTCGAACAAGCTAAAGCCCATGTCATCGTCTGACTCCTCAGACTCCTCCTTCTTCTCTTCTTTCTTCTCCTCTGCTGCAGCTGGGGCAGAGCTGGCAGCAGGAGCTGCAGCGCCAGGGGCTGCGGAGACGGCCACAGCACCACCAGCAGGCATGCTGGCAAGTTTACCAATACCCTGGGCAATGACGTCTTCAATGTTCTTCCCACTTAGCTCACTGATGACCTTGTTGAGCCGGTCGTCGTCGGCCTCGATGCCCACGCTGTCCAGGATCTTCTTGATGTCCTTGGCGCTGGGGGAGGAATTGCCCCCAAGGGCGGCCAGAAGATAGGAGGCGACGTAACGCATCTTGGCGGTGGCGGCGGGCAGACCTCGCACGTGCGACCTCCGCGGCGACAGGGATGGAAAGCTCAAAATCCTTTTAAGAATAGGTTGAAGCATTGAACACCAGTGATCGAAGACTAGATAAAATGTGGGATGACATCAAGGAAGGATATCATCCACAAAAGAGAGCCAAAGGTCATTACAAAGACAGAAGAGAAAGACAAAACAAAATAGATGTCAGAAGAGACTCTGAAAATTGTACCAGAGTATCAAGAAGCAAAACAAAAAGCAAACATCCCAAAGTGAAAGAGCTTAACACGATTTCAAAGGGCAGCTCAAGAAGTCAAAGCTAAGTATTATAGCAGAATGTGCAGAGAGCTGAAATTGGAGAACAAAATGGAAGAGCCTGCTCAGCGTTTCTCAAGCTAATAGAACTGGAAATCAAATTCAAGCCTTGAGTTGCACTGATGCAAGATGGAATAGGAAAAATCTTGAATGATCCAGGAAACATCAAGAAGATCAACTTCTGTCTTGATCTTCCAAGAACTGGATTGTACCTGGCAACCATTGCTGAACAGTTTTAGCAAATATTCTACAGGAAAAAAAAAAAACAAACCAAAAACAACCAAAAAACAACAAACAAACAAACCACAATCAAAAGATGAAAATGAAAGACAGAATCTTGAGTTGTCACTAACTGCAGGTGTTCTGATGCCAAAGGTTGAATCTCTAAAATAATACACTGAAGGAATGTCTAAACTTTAAATCAAAACATACCTCCTGAACTCTTCTGAAATAAACAACAGTTTAGCCTAAAATAGCATTAAGCGATTTTGAGAACTATCTGTATGCAATCAAAATGGCAACAGCAACTGAAAAGAATACAATAGGATTGATTTGATGTGTTGGAAGGAGAATAGGGAAAGAGTGAATAGGTAATGAACTGCCTTGGGCCTGATGAAGCCAAGGATTGTGTGAAGCAACTGTATGATTAGGCATTGTATGTGTGACAATAATCTGGAATAAGAGATGCATTGAAAAGTGGACTAGGGGATGGGAAAGTAGAAGGTGAGAATATGTGCAAAAATGAATGAATGGAAACACAACTTCTCTGTAAACTTTTGTTAAAACCACCCTTTAAATAAGTTTACCGAGGGACCATACATTTATATTAATGAAGGAGCAATTACTCAGAGAAGAAGCTGAGAATGGCTCACAACTCAAAGAATGTAATCACTGTTTATGAATTAACTTGTAGAAATTCTTGAATTTAGTGTATGTTCATCTATGTATATTCTCAACAATAAAAATTAAATTTAAATACTTAGAAATATTAAAAAAGATGGAAAGAATATACAGAATTGTGATACCAAAAAAGAATCAGTTGACCCAATTCTGAGACATTTTCAGAAATACCACATGAGCAAGAGGCAATAGTAACAAAGGGAAAAGTTCAAGTATACTAAAGGTATGGATAAAATGTACTTGGGGCGGTGGGAGGGGTGTGGGGCGATTGTGTACCAGTGAGGGAGTCTTTCTTTTACTTTTGAAAGGGAGGAGTGAACTGGGGGGCGGGGGGAGAGGGCTGGGCGGGTAGAGAAGTGCAGCAATGAATGAATGGAAATCCAAATTATCTGTAAATGTTTATTAAAATGATTTTTTAAAAAATGAGGTCCAGAAATCAATGGAACACCAATAGACATGTTTCAAAAGAAGCAGCCCTGGATCTGCTTACCAGTCTATGCCAAGAAATTTGGAGGACAGCCAACTGACTCATTTTTGTTTTCATTTCAAGAAAGGTAGATAATCAATCAGAACATGGAAATTATTGAACAATGCCACTGATATCACATGCAAGAAAAATATTGCTACTAATTATTTCAAAATGGCTAGAACAGTACATAGACACAGAACTTCAAGAATTTCGAACTGGATTTAGAAGTCCTGGCACCAGGGATTTCATTGTTAATGTCAGATGAATCCTGGCTGAAAGCAAAGACTATCATGAAGAGTGTCTATTTGTTTTATTGCGTCTGCAAAAGTATATGGCTTTGTGAATCATGACAAAATATGGCTAACAATGAGAAGAATGGGAATCCCAGAACACTTAGTTTTGCTCATGTGAAACTGTTGTGTGAACAGAGCACAGAAACACTGCATGACTTGAAATTAAGAACGGTATGCATCAGGGTTGTATCCTCTATCCATACCTATTCTATCTTTATGCTAAGCAAATCATTTGAGAAACTAGACTCTATGAAGAAGAATGTGGCATCAGGATTGGAGGACAACTCATCAACAACCTATGTTATGCAAATGACACAACTTTACTTGTGAAAGTGAGGAAGTCTTGAAGAGTTTGCTGCAAAAGACAAAAGACTGTAGCCTTTGATATGGGCTGTGTCTCAACATCCAGAAAACAAACATTCTTACCACTGCACTGATAGGCAACATCGTGATTGATGGAGAAAAGATTGAAATTATCAGTGTCTTCATGCTACTTGGATCCATAATCAAGACCCTTAGTATCAGCAGTCAGGAGGTTAGGGAACATATTGTATTTGGAAAGGCTACAGTTAGAGATGTCTACAAATTATTAAGAAACAATGATACCAGTTTGAAGGCTAAGGTGTGTGTGATTCAGGCCATGGGCTTCCAATCATTTGCTGTGTGCATCTGAGAACTGGACAATGAATAAGGATGGCAGAAAAAGAATTAATTTTTTTTGAGTTGTGGTCTTGGAGAAGAGTGTGAATATTCCATGGACTGCCAAAAGAACAAACAGCTGTCTTGTAGAAAGTACAGCCAGAATGTTTCTTGGAGACAAAGATAACAAAACTTTGTCACACATACTTTAGGCATGTTGGTAGAAGTTATTCCTTGGAGGACATCATGCTTGAAAGGGGGAGGATTAGTGAAAGAGAGGAGGACAATCAATCAAACGGGTTGACAAAGTGACTGAAGCAATGGCCTTCAGTATGTCAGAGATGATGAAGATAGCTAGATCACTTCACAGGGTTACTATGAGTCCTACTAGACTCAAAGACGCCTAACAAAAATGCGGGTTTGGAAGAAAGATGTGTTAGCACATGGTAACGTCTCCAAATTTACCTGGAGAAATCTTCATTGCTCTTTATAGCATCTGTCACTGCCATGACATACATGGGTCTCCACAAGTTGGAGCTGATTTGACAACCACAGGTATGGTAGATACCATTATGATTGCATTTTACAAAGAAATTCTCATTTGCCCTCTTCCAGATACCATGTGAAATAGGAAATTCACTTTACATTAATGCTGAGAAAGGTCTCTCCTTGGTCAGTATAAAAGAGAAGACCCTCAGTTGTAACAATGGACTTGAGTGTAGTGGAGATCATGAGGACAATTCAGGGTAGGCCAAGGTTCTGAGCTGCTGTTCATACAGTAGCATTGCTATGAGTCATAGTCACTCTATGACACCTAATAACAATAATAGAATAGCCCCTATAGGTTCATCTAGATTAATTTCTAAATTTTCTCTTTTAATCATAGAACAATTTAGGTAAGCCTACTCTGTCTTTATAATTGCATGGTAGAATAGAATTTTTAGGTGACCCAAATGGTTAAGAACTTAGTTACTAACCAGAAAATCCTTAATGTGATTCAAATTCATTCAAAAGTGTGTCAAAATAAAGGTCTGGTGACCTACTTCTAAAAATTTAGCCATTAAAAAAACCCTAAGAAGCAAAGTTTTACTTTGACATGCATGGGTCTTAATGGGTTGGAAATTACTTGACAACTGGTATGGTAGATACCACTGTGATCTCATTTTATAAATTACCACCTCATTTAATGTGTTCTAATTATTATGTGAAATTGGAACTTTATTTGTTATTAAATAATTATGGATTACATCTCAATATTGAGAAAATAAAGATTCTTACCACTGGACCGATAGGCAGTATCATGATGGATGGAAAAGAGATTGAGTCTGTCAACAGCTTCATCTTTCTTGGATCAGCAATTAACACCCTTGGCATGAGCAGTCAAGAAATAAGGAGATGCATCACACTGGGAAAATTTGCAGTTAGGGACCTCCCCAGGAGATGCTAATCCTAGGAGGAAATGATGTTGGGAAGGGTAGAGGGTCAACCAAGGAGAGGAAGACCCTCAACCGGGTGGATTGACACGGTGACTGCTACAATGGTCTCTTGGGTGTCAGGAAGTGTGAGGACAGTGCAGGACAAGACTGTATTCAGATCTTTTGTTCATAGGGTCACTATGAGTTGTGCTTGACCAGATGTTACCTAACAACAGCATCAGCAATTAAGTTTTATCTGATGCAAAGTTTACAAATTATACTTTTATACATATATTTATACATATTTTGTTGCATAACTTTGCAACTAGAATTTCATTTAATCCTTCATAAACATTATTATGACATTAATTACACCAGCTTAATGTATGTAATTCATGAATTACAATGTCTGTATGTTGCCTTTATTTATTAATTTTATCTCCCTCTTAGTCTTTTCCTAACTCTAATAGCTATCCAAAATTAATTCTGTGTGTAAACCTTTCCTTATAATTTTTAAAAGTGCTCTTATATAACAATATTACTTTTATGTCTTATTTTGCTTAGCAAAATATCATCTGGATGCATCCATGTGATGCAGTGTTTTGTTAATTATTGCCTTTTAGTGTTGCATAGTGCTCCATGGTGTGAAAGTACCAGAGTTTCTGTATTCACTCATGCATTGATGGACAGTCAGATTGTTTCCACTTCTTTGCTTTTGCAAGTAATTCTGCAATAAGCATGACTGTTTCCTTATCTGTTCATGTGGCAGATCTTAAAAAAAAATGGAGATTTAGATCTTTCTTCTATGTGAATTCCATTGACTATAACATCTGAAGTCTGTATATACTACAGAAATTCTGGTAGTGTAGTCCATGAAGAGTTGCACTGCTGGCTGAAAGGCTGCACCTTTCTGGTATTCCCACCCCACTAGTTGTTCCTCAGTAGAAATGGACAATCCCCTCCCATACAATTTACAGCCTTGCACACCTGCTGGAAGATTAGCTTTGAGTTGGTTCCAACTTAATGGCAATGAGTTTATTTATTTAGTTGGAAGCAGGAGTGGCATCCACTTTCTAAACAACATGCCTCTGGAAACTCTATGAACTTTGATAAGTGTTGATAGTTGTAGAGGGGCTTCAGGCCTTTTGTTCATAAGTCACTATAAGTCTTGCTCAACTCACAGGCAATCAACAACAACAACAGAATATACTACGTATGTGACCAGGATATCTCATACACACAAAAAGACACACAAA
>NW_006400071.1:2007446-2031971 GCF_000299155.1 Elephantulus edwardii | reverse complement strand
TGTAAAATGCTAATACCTAAATGCTGATAGAATCTTTGCTCAGAGCTTGTCAATGATGTCATTTGCTGCTCAGCTATTTAAATAACAGCAGAATTGTTGACTTGTCTTTCCCATTTGGACTGATGGGGAAAATGAAGGCCCTTTCAGTGAACCTAGCTTATTAGCAAGCTACAGACATGGGTGCCCTTTGAGCCTTCCTGCCCTTTTCCCAAAAAAACCAAGGGATATGGAAAGCCAGGGAGCACCAAATGCGACAGTAATGGGCTGTAATTGAGTCATCAGTTTGTTTTAACTGCTCGAGTGTGATTGCCTGTGAAAATGGTTTGATTTTATGCTCTTTATGAAGCTGCGTCAAGCTTCATTTGCAATAACAAGGGCCTTCCTTTCTATTGCTTCTGCTCAAAGGGGGGAGGGCGGGTTAAGTGGAGGGAGAGAGAATGGGAGGGGCACTTCCAGAAGGGCTTCCAGGCATGTGAGCAGGAAGACAAGGACACGTGTTGTTAAACTTCCCTCAGGCCACTTGCAGCTTTGACAGAAAGACTTGTGGACTGTGCATCTGGAATCTTCCAAGCACTTCTTCCAATCAGCCTTGTTCTCTTGGTGAGACCTCGCCAGGTAGGCATATGATGAAATCTGTTCTACAACTCAAGGCAATGTTAATGCTCTCCAAAGGAATCACTAAAAACAGCCAAAGGCCAGCCATACTAACCAAAGTGCTATAGAACCTTCCAGAGAAGCTCACAGTGCTTCACCCTAGAGATTTATTATACAAGTCAAAATTGTGCAGTCCTGTTTAGTAGTAACTAGCCACTGAGCACTTGAAAGGTGCCTGAATGACACCATCATAGTTTAAGAATTGCTTAGAGAGGAAGTTTCATTCCCGGAGCTTCTAACTTTTTATGTTCTTTACCCAGAGTCTTCTGCTATACCAAATAAATGTGTCCTAACAACAGTTTGCAACTGTTACCTTGGAGATAATCCAATTTTATCTTCCATCCAATGAAGAAACTCCAACAGATGACTTATAGGGTTCAGCCTCAATGCATTCTGAGGGTAGGTGACCACAGCCCTATTAAGAATGCCTGGAGGTTAAGAGCTGTTCTAGTATTCAGAAATAGAAAACAAGTCCTGGGATGGCAGAACAACAGTGTTAGAAGAAATACAAGCAGAATGCTCTTAGGGAGAGAAGATGGTTAAGACTTCATCTTGCTTGCTTTAGACATAACATCAGGAAAGGGCAAACACGAGAAAAGGACATGATGTTTAGTAAAATAAAGGGTCAGAGAAGATGAGAAAAAAACCACTCACTGAAATATATTGACATAATAGCTTCTACAATGAACTTGAGCATACAAAATGTTCATGGAGATGATGCAGGGGTGAGCAGCATTTTGTTGTTGTCTATAGAAGGTCTCCATCGGCCAGAGCTAACTCACTGGCAAATAGCTATAATGACAGTCCACACACACACACACACACACACACACATCTTCCACCTTCACTGAACCTGAGTGTCCTTACCTGTAAGATACAGACATAACTCCTACCAGACTGTTGGGAGGTATGTATGTGGGCAACACAAAGTGTTGTTGTTGTTGTTGTTATTGAGTGCCTTCTAGTTAGAACTAACTGATAACTAACCCTTGAGCAAGTTTTCAGAATCAGTAAATTTCCCAGGAGGAGATTGTCCATCCTTCTCCCATGGATTTGAACTGTGTGCCTTTGGGATTACAGCTCAGCTTCTTACCACTAGGCCACCAAAGCTCCCTACACAAAGCTTAAAGTCCTCCAAACTATAAAGAAGCAGCACAAGTTGGTCATAGAAAAAAGACTTGTATTTCTGGGGTAGGATTCAGCTCTACTTCTACCGCTCTCTCGTTCGTACATCATACTGTAATTTATATGTTGCTCTGATGCTAGAAGCTCTGCCACTAGTATTTCAAATAACAGGACTGTCCACAGAGGACTCGTTTCAGCGGAGCTTCCAGACTAAAAGCCTTCAAAGGATTAGTGACCTACTTTGGAAAGAATTGATAAGTGGAAACCTTATGACTAGCAGTGGAACATTACCTGAAATTATGATAAAAAATTGACAAAACAATTCTCTTAAAGGGACCTATAAGCAATATCTTGATATACGGAGAAGAGATTGAAGTTGTCAAGAATTTCCATTTACTGGGATCCAAAACCAATGCCCAATGGAGCAGCAGTCAAGAAATCAAACACCATATAATACTGTGAAAATGTGCTGGAAAGGACTTCTTTTAAAGAGCAAAGATGTTGGTGAGCTCTGGTGGCTTAGTTGTAAGAAGCTGCATTGCAATCCCAGAAGAGAGCGGTTGAAATCCACCAGATAGATGTTTTGCTGGAGAAGGAGGTATAATGTCGTTCTATACCAGTCAGATCCAACTTGATGGTACACACACACTCCCCCCACACACACACACACACTCACACAAAATAACTTTAAAAAAGAAAGAAAATAAAGAGCCAAGATGTTCAAGAACGAAGGCTGTTGTTGTTAGGAACCTTTTGAGTTATAGTGACTCATGAATAACAAAAAACATCTCTGACACACTTGAGTGCATTGCTGTAGTTACTGTGTAAATCCATCTCCTTGAGAGCCTTTCTTTTTTTCACCGACCTGTCACTATTCCAGACATGATGTCCCTCTCCAAGGAAGATGTTCCCAACAAGATGCTCAAAGTATGTGAGATAAAGCTTTGTTATCTTTGCCTCCAAAGAGCACTCTGAACTTCTCTAAGACATATCTGCTTGTTCTTTTGGCAGTCCATGGGATATTAAATATTCTTCAAAGGCTCAAAGACACCAATCCTTCTGCCATCCCTATTCATTGTCTACCTTTCATATGCATATCAAGTGATTGAAAAGACCATGGCCTAAATCAGGCTCACCTCAGTCCTCAAACTCACATTATTACTCCTCTATAATTTGGAGAGGTCCCCAATTGCAGATTTTCCCTAGCATAATATTTCTACTGATCTTTTGATTGCTGGTACCAAAAGTATTGATTGTAGATTCAAGTAAGATGAAGTCAATGTCAATGCCAATCTTTTCTCCATCTATCATGATGTTGCCTATCAGCCCAGTGGTGAGAATTTTTGTTTTCTTGACATTGAGTTGCAATTAATATTGAAGGTTGCAACATTTAACCATCTGCAGCAAATACTTCAAGCTGTCCTCCCTTTCACCTGACAAAGTTGTGTCATCTACATAACATAGGTTGTATTGATGAGTCTTCCTCTGATCCTGGTGCCATATTCTTCTTCATAGAGTCCAGCTTCTCAAATGATTTGCTCAGTATACAGATTAAATAAGTATGGAGAGTGGATATAAAACTGATGCACGCTTTTCTTAGTTTTAAGCCATATAGTAATTTCTTGCTCTGTTTGGACAACATCCGTTTCGAATACATTTTACTTGAACAGAATTACGTGTCTGGGACCTATACAAAGAAAACTATGGAGCATTTATGCAAAACACAATAAAAGACCTAAAGAAATGGGAAAATTCCGTGTTCATGGATAGGAAGACTCAATAATGTGAAAATGATAATCCTATCAAAAGCAATCTACATGTTCAATGAAATCCCAATCCAGATATCAAATTCATTTTTCAAGGAGATTGAAAGGCAAATTATCAATTTTATTTGGAGAGGCAAGAGACAATAAATAAGCAAAACACTTATGAGAAACAAAAATGAGGTTGGCGGTATAACACTCCCGGACCTCAAAACCTACTACACAGCAGTAGTAATCAAAATAGCATGGTACTGTTACAATGACAGGCACATATGCCAATGGAACAGAATTGAGAACCCAGAAATAGAACCAGCTATCTATGGTCAACTGATAATCAACAAGAAAATAAAAATCAAATGGAGAAAGATAACCTCTTAAACAAACGGTGCTAGCAAAACTGTAGAAAGCTGAAACAAAATCCACATCTCACACTGTACACAAAAATCAACTTAAGGTGGATCAGAGACCTGGGAGTAAAGCCCAAAACCATAATGTTCATAAGAGACAAACTAGGATCAAGCTTAGAAGCACTAGTCCATGGTAAAAAGACACTGCCAAATACATCCAGAAATGGACAATCTGAAGAGGATGAAATTGATGAAAGGGACCTTCTTCTAAAGATTAAATCCATATGTACATCAAAAAGTTTTTCTAATAGGGTGAAAAGAAAACCTACAGACTTGGAACAAACATTTGGTAATACCATCTCAGACAAGAGTCTTATGACAAAAGTTTACAGAATACTCCTAGGCCTCCACAAGAAAAAGACTGATCGCCCAATTGCAAAATGGGCAAAAGACATGTAAAGACTTTTTACACAGGAAGCTATTCGAATGGCAAACAGACATATGAAGGAGACACATGAAGGAATGCTTCAAATAACTGGCAATAAGAAAGATGCAAATCAAAACCACTGTGAGGTACTATCTTATTCCAGTAACAGTGGCAAAGTTTAACAGGACAGCAAGTGAAAAATTTTGGAGAGGATGTGGCAAGAAAGGAACTCTTACACATTGTTGGGGGGTTGTAAAATGGCACAACCATTCTGGAAGGCAGTTTGGTGCTTCCTCAAAAAACTGAACAAAGAAATTCCATATGACCCAGCTATTCCACTACTTGGAATATACCCTGAGAACATGAGAACTGAGGTACAAATGGAGATTTATACACTAACATTCATATTAGCATTATTTATCATCACAAGAACATGGAAACCACCCAAATGCCCAACTACAATTGAGTGGACTGAGAAATTATGATACATTCACACAATGGAATACTATGCAGCACGCAGGAGCAATGATTTTGTAAATTATTACCTACCTAGGGAGGAAATGGAGCACATTATGCTGAGGTTATGCTCATTTATCCATGAGGATAAATATTGTATAAAACCATTATTGTAGAATGAGTGTAAGGATCCAAGAAGGGTGGGAGAGGTTGGAAGCAGAGGGATAAGTATGTGCAGGGAAAGGGGGATTAATCATGGGGATGTACAATATGTTGGGTGGGGTGATGAGGGAAATTGAAAGAATTTGTTCTTGAAAACAATGTATTAGAAGTTTGTAAATAAACGAGTAGAAACTTTAAGTTAAAAAAAGAAGAAGGAGAAGGAGGAGGAGGAGGAGGAGGAGGAGGAGGAGGAGGAGGAGGAGGAGAAGGAGAAGGAGAAGGAGAAGAAGAAGAAGAAGAAAACAAAGAAACTAATTTGCCAAGCACCAGCCCTGGACTTGAGTAGCCTGCAAGCAAATAGGGAAGACAACATATCATTATAACCAGACAACCATTAGGTATCATTAGGCCATAGATAACATAGATAACATCTTCAGCAACATTGACTTACAGGATTACTGAGATCATAATCAACAAGGTCTAAACTCTCAGAGATGAGAGACAAGTTAGAAAGAAAGCAGAGGTGGAGGATATCTACAGCTCATTGGTATTTAGAGGCTTCTGAGAAGATCTTGATTCAGAAGGCCTTATCTATAACAAAAGCATCCTCCTTACCATGGACAATATGTCAAGTTCATCTTCATGGAGTTATTCTGTTAATCAATCTCACTAAAGGGTCTATATCTACTTTCATAATTGATTCCTAAAGTGCATCTAATTCAGGTCACACTCTTTACAATAACTTGCATAATCATGCATCAAAAAGCTGAACAATAACTGAAGATGATAGAAGAATTGATGCCTGTGAGTTGTGCTGGAGAAGAGTTCTGAGTATTCTATAGATTGCTAGGAGAATAAACAGGTCCATTCTGGAGAGGGTGAAATCCTGGAGAGGCTGCTCCGTGGAGGCAAAGATTTTGAAGCTCATCTGACATACTTTGGACATGTTGCAAAGAGGAGCAAGTTCTTGGAGAGAGACATCATGTTTGGAAGGGTGGAAGGACAGCGCATGCTAGATGGAATGGACTGATTCAGTGACGGGGTGATGGGGGTAGGTGTGTCAGAGACAATGCATTGTTCAGGGCTGCTGTACTTAGGGTCATTATGAGCCACAAATGACTCAACAGCACATAACAACAACAATGAAATTTCCAAAGCAACAAGTCAAACAATGTTCTGTTGTACAAGCCCCCACAGTACAACACATCAACATCACTGGGAGTACATAGGTGCTTTAATTCATCATGATTGTAATATCGACTGATGAAATAAAGAAAAAAATTCTCAATGATTTTACTTTCAAAGAGTTTATGTATCAGAAATGTTTCTATCATAAGTCTTTTCAAGTTCGAAGAGGTCAAGCGGGGCAGCTCTTACCTCACTGATTATGTGTAATCCAGTTCCCTGTGCAGTGTGGCCCTGTAATCGGATAACATTTCACTTTCAGCCAAGTGGGCATGAGAGAGAGGGCAGTGATGAGAAATTGCTAAATCTAAGCCGGAACACACACATAGAATTTTAGTCTGTTTTCTGTGGATCAGAACTGGTGGTCTCCATCAGGACAGAAGGGGATTTCAAGACATAATCCAAAAGCAAAGGAAGTACTGCAGTGACAGGATACTCCGTAAATGCTCATTAGAAGAATCAGAAGTAGAAAGAAAAGGGAAGATAAAATAAATGGGAGGAAGAGGGGAAAAAGGAAAAGAAAGAGGGAAACAAACATACAGTCAGTCCTTTTCTTTCAGAAGTCATAGGAGAGGCTTTTAAAGTGCTACATTAGGAAATGTGTTGTCATTGGACGCTATTAATCAAGAGTCTTACTCATAGTAACCCTAAGGTGCAGAGTAAAGGTTCCTCTTAGGGTTGGCAGGAGAAAGGGTTAGTAGAGAGGTTTAGCAGCACTTTTGAGTAGCATTATATACATGTATATACACACATTCATAAACACAGGGAGCTCCGGTGGTCTAGTGGCAAGAAGCTGTGCTGCAATCCCGAAGACGTGTGGTTCAAATTCACCAGCTGATCCACAGAAGTATAGGTAATCTCCTCCTGTGCAATTAACCCCCTCTGAAAACCCGCTGAAGGGTCAGCTCTGAGTCGAATCTAACTCTACGGTACATAAAAAACAAATATCAGCATATATAAATAGATTTTAATATATTAAAACATATTTAATGTATTTAACATATCTTTACATATGCTATGTCAGAACCGACGCATACGGGACCATCGAGTGAGTTTGCAGAGGCAATAATTGCACGGGAGGATATTATCCATCCTTCCTTCCCAGAAGATTTCTAACCTCATGCCTTTGGTATTACAGCACAGATTTTTTTACCAGTAGGCCACCAGAGCTCCCTTATATGTATATGTTGACATTTTTTTTTATCAGAGAAAAGGATGAATTTTCAAGAGGGCTTAAATGAACTTTATTCAGTCTAAGTCTCGTCTTCGAACGCTGGTGTTGAAGTGAAAGGTAGGGCTGAGGATTAGAGTATGTTTTCATCCCTCCAAGATGAAAGGGAATGGAAGAGTGCCCAGATTCCCCTTCACTTCATATATGAGGCCACACAATATTAAAATAGTAAAGAACACTGAAGATGAGTTTATTCCTCTATTCAACCCATGTGAGAAGGCGTTGTGTCTCCTAGGAAAAAAGAATCGTGTGTGAAGCGAATGAGACCAGAAGCAAACCTCCTGGCAAACGGGCATGCTCTCCACAGTAGTTGGCCCCCACCCACCCTGGCCCTCATCAGCATTCCTGTTGTCTCTAGCTGCCTAGTTGAGGAGAGTGATGGCGACCAGGGTCTGCACATCTGCTGCCTTCAGTGTCACTTTTCCTGTGGTTTGTGAGCTCCCCAAAGGCAATTTCCCCTAGCAACCGAAATGTACCACCATTTATTATAGGCTGGCTTTATGGGTCCTTAATTGCTCTAGTTAAGATTCAGAAAGGGCTGCCATTTGACTCTAAATGGTCAGAACCACAAGAAATAGTGAAGGTGTTGGCAAGAACATAACGGAGTCACAATTCTCAAGAAGCCCTTCCCCTATTTATGTACTGGGGTTTTTTCCACCCCAGCCTTTGCAGCAACACCTCCCCCCTCCCCAATGCTGGAGGAGAAAAGTCTAATATTGATTGAATAACTACCACGGGCTACGTTGCTCTTGTTAGTAATTGTCTTCGAGTCAGCTCTACCTCATTCAACTGCACGTATCACTGAATAAAGCAACGCTCAATTCTGCACCACCTTTACAATCCTGGGAACGGAATGATTGAGAGTATTGTTGCAGCCACTGTGAGTTTTTACTACCTTTCCAACTTAGAATACTCATCTTTAAGCAATATTTCAGAAAGTATCTTGATGTGATCCAAAAGATTTCTATTGGATAAGTGGCATCCACTTCCAAAACAACATGCCTCTGGAAACTCTATGAATGTTGATAAATGATGATAGTTATAGAAAGGCTTCAGGATTTTTGTTCATAGGGTCACTATGAGTGTTGCTAGACTTGACGGCAATCAACAACAACAATTTTCAGTAGATTTGCCAGGACTTTCTTCCTACTCTGTCTCTTCATGACAGATCTGCTGGGATCTTTTCTCCATGGGTGACCTTGCTGATAATTGAAATAAGATGGCATGGCTTCCACATCATAGATACACAGAAGCCACCACAGTAGAGCAACCTTTCAGGTGACAACACTGAACACATACCTCCAATAATAAAAACAACAACAACAAAAAATCCTATCATTAGGATTTAATGTATCATTAATGTATCATTATCCCATTTAAAAGATGTGGAAGCTGAAGCTTAGGAAGTTAAAGTAAGCTTCTTATATTCACAAAGTCTGGAAACACCAGATTTAGAACTCAGAACTTCAGAGAGTCTGAACCTAGGGTGGATAATAATTCTATCACGTAACTCCCAAAACTCTGCTTCCCACTTTATTAAAGCCATCGCAAGCTGTCAATTTTAATATCTACACCTGCTTCAATTCTAATTAGTCCAAGAAACTCATGGCCTTGCATTTTCTAGGAAGGAAAAGTACAGGAGTAGGAGGAAAGCCATTTTAATTTTCTTCTTTGCTTACCTTTTTTGTTTTGTTTTTTTAACAGCTATCACCTTGCCATTTTGGGGGGGGGGATGTGGTGATTTCTCACTTGCATGTTCAGAATTTTGTCTTCCCTGCATAACAATCTGTGAAATGCATAAGCAATAAAGAGTGTCTTATTAAAGTGGTTCATTGTGTGCCTGTGTTAACAGTGCGAAATCAGGGCCTTCGACAAAGCTGAGGAGTAGTCTGGAGGCAGCAGAAAGAGAGTGGTGCTTACAGATCGTATCACACTCTCCCTTTTCCAGCCTTCTGTATGCTGGATGCTTGCCTCTGAGATATACTGCCTTGCCTATTCTTTATCTTGCATGTTGTACTCATCCTGATACATTTAATCTTCTGTCTCAAAGTTTGCACTCTCTGCTGCCACCTTTACAGACTATCTTAATCTGCTTCTCCAAGATCTCGCTACTTCTTGCTAAGAAGTCTCCTTTATCCTGTTTAGCTAGAGATGATTTCTCCTTGAACGTGTTCTTTGTTTCTCTAGTATCCTTCCCAATATGATATTAATGTGACTCACCATATGTGGTTTTAATCTGTCATACCACATTTTGAAAGAGAAATGAACCTGTGAATAATTTCGTGAACTCTGGAGACACAGATTTGTGTGTTGACTTTGCCATTGCCTAGCTCTGTAACTTTGGACAAATTACATATATTCACCAAGTCTCAACTATGACGCAGAGGTTGTGGGGGTCAATATAATATAAGGCATGGAAGGGCTTTACACAGTCACTGGCCTTCAGTGGTGAATGAATAGCAGGTGTTAGAACCTTGAGGGTATCAGTGGTCCAGTGGTGGAATTCTGGCTTTAAGGGTGGAAGATCTAGGTTGACCTCCTGGCCCTTCACAAACAACCCCTTCAGTCTACCAGGAGAGGTTTGTGAACAGGTTTTAGTGGAGTTTCTGTGCAAAGATGGACCAGGAAGAAAGACCTGCTGATCTGCTTCCAAAAATCAGGAGATAAAATTCATCCAGCTAATAGATTACAGTGAATCATGGGGATAGCAAAACGGGCTGGTGTTTCATTTCCTTGTGCTGACATTGAAGACCAACTCCACAGGAACCAAGAGCAACAACAATTACCTTTGTTGTTAAATAAAACTGGGCTTGAATGCTAGCCTCATTTCTTGTTAATGGTTTGACTTTAAACATCTCCATAAGCCTCAGTTTCTTTGTCCTTGTCTTGTGCTTAGATGCCATCAACTACTACTCATAGCAACCTTAGTAACAACAGACCTGAACCTCACCCTAAACTGCACTAACCTCACTCTCTCTGACATGCTCCAGCCCTTTGTTATAGTCACTAAGTCAATCCATCTTGTTGAAGGTCTTCCTATTTTTACCTGAGGACATGTTCATTGAAACTATTAATAAAGTAATAAATTGACACAATTTTTACCTGGACCACGGATACACAAGAAAAAGAACCAGAATTAATTACGGTTTATTCAAATGCCACTTAGCTATAAACGGAATAAATTACACAAAGAGTAAAACAGAATAATTGTAACAATCACTTATGTCTCTCCTACGAGTAAGTAACTTTAAAAGATAAAGGACAATGTTCTATCTAACACAGAACTCAAACCCTTACCCTAAATGGTGTTGCCACTTATCAGATGGAGGAATCCAATTTTTTGAGCTTCAGGAAACATTTACTACAAGTAATAGAAATGCCACTCATACTATCTAAAGTTAAAAGAGAACTTATCTTTTACACACATGGAAAGAATACAGAATCTCTTAGAAAATTGAAAGAAAAATCCTAGAAACTTCTTGTTTTTCTAGACACTCTACCTCTAACCACGCAATCCCATCTGTTAAATTTTGTGGCCAATATAAGTTACAAATCAAATATTTCCTTTCATTGTATTTCTCTTACTCTTGTTTCTGAAATGCTAGCTGTTCCACCTTTAGACTTCCCTATGTACTTTGCTCATACTTGGATCCTTGTCACGTTTTCCTTTGTTTTGTCAGAGTATTTATCTTTGTATTCACACACACATCATTCAGTGTCTGATATATAGGAATGAATAGATTCAAGAGATGGATCTTTACGTGTATAGATAACTGAGTGTTTGTGAGGTAAAATTATGAATGAATGCTTATGTAGGAAAATCAATGGGAATGAGTGGGTTTTTTTAGATTTTTAAAAAAACCATTTTATTATCATTTCAGCTAAAGTATAGGGTTTTGCATTCAGTCATTCATAAAGCTATTGTTTCATGATACTGATTGAAATCACAATGTCATCACACCCTTCCCACTCCCTCCCTGTGATTCCTATTTCTTTCTTTTTTTTTTTTTTTTTTGGAATTCCATTCATTCATTGTTGCACCCTTCTCCCCGCACAAACCCCTCCCCCCTCCCCTCCCCATTGCCCCTTGAAAAGCAAAATAAAAACCCCCTCATTGGTACACAGTGTTTTTATAGGAAAATCAATGGGTGGATGGAGAGATAAACATACGGAGGAAATCATGGTTGAATGAATGAACCGATGGATGAGTAGATAAATGGGTGGATGACTGTTGATTAGTGTCATCAATTCTAATGCATAACAACTCTATGTGATACAGTAGAGTTACTCTACAGGAGCAAATTGCAAGATATTTTTCCCCAGGGAGCTGCTGCTGTTGTTGTTGTTAGGTGCCATCTATTTATAGCACTATTTATAGCAACCCTATGAACAATTGATCTGAACTCTGTTGCATCTTGTTTCATCCTTACAATTGTAGACTTCCTCAAGCCCATTGCTGAAGTCAGTGTCAACCCATCTGGTTGAGGGTCTTCCTCTTTTGAGGCCCCTTCACCTTCCCAAGCATGATGTCCCCACCAGGGAATGACTTAGCAACATTCCTGTGTTCCTCTACTGTTCATACAATTTTCAGAGGCCTGTTATTTAAGCAGCGGATGGCCAATCCTGTATATCAGTCTGTCTTTATGACCCTTCTGGTGTTAGACACACTGATGTCATAGTTTCACCATCACAGCAACTCACAAGTCACCTCAATACAGCAAATTGGCAGACAAGTACTGTATTAATTAGAACAATGGATTCCCCAAATACAACAAACTGACCAGTATTGTGCCTCTAATAGTACATCAGGCATATAATATCATGTTACCAGATCCAGCTGAAGCCTGCATAGATGTGACAAAATGTCCTTCTGGGAGGAAGTTAAAGCATTCCCACTGAGTCTCATGGTTAGCATGTCCCAAGTGTGGATATTAAGGTCACCTGAAGTCTCTGCTGAATTCTTGCTGTTAGTGCTTCACACAAGTCCTGAGGGCTCAAATTACTGTTGAACACAAAGACCTATTTTTCAGATCCCAACTGCTTTCCATAAGAAGCCCCAGCCACCAAAGGACTGTTGATCAAAAGGCCTGCCTTCTGGGCCCCAAGTGCTTTCAACAAGAAGTGCTCAGTCAGCAGAGACGTAATGCACGGGGAAAGTCTGCAGTCAGGAACCTCTCCAAATAATTGAAGAGCAATGATGTCATTTTGAGGACTAAGATGTATTCAGGCCATGGCATTTCTGCTCACTTGCTATGCATCTGATATAATGACTAAGGATGACAGAAGAAGAATTGATATCTTTGAGCTACGATGTTGGAAAAGAGTACTGACTGCCAAAAGAACATCATACAAATATGTCTTGGAGAAAGAGCAGCCATGAAGCAGGGAGCTGCTGGGAAGCGTCAAATCACTGTTTCTGGTCAATTCTGAGTGATACCAAGGAGGGAGAGATTCTTTAATTGGTGATAGATGGATCGACAATGAATTTAGTGTAATTGAAAGGATATATGAAAGATAGTTGGATAGTTTAACGACTCAGTATATGCATTTGAAAGAAATGCTACCCTTACAGGTAGGTCTAGAATTCTAGTTCCCTCTTGACTAAATAAAATAAAATGCTGAAATAATTTTCTTTCTTTATTTTTTTAAATAATTTTCTTTAGTTGATTCCCTTTTTGTGTTAACACTCTTCAGAAACATCAAGAGAAATTTGATGCATTTGTTAGATGGAGTCTGAAGAAATGCAAGGTTTTATTCATTGTGGTTTATAGAGGAAAAGAAAAACAGATTTCATCTAAATATGTGACAGTCCATTAATCTTGACTTGCCTCCCTCTTAGAATCTGAAAGTAATGCTATCTGCATTGACTAGGGAGGAAAGAAAGAGGTTGGAGGTGAATTAAGCAGGACAGGAAGATGGGCTGGTTAATCATCCTCAATTTTGAAGCCCACAGAGCAGGTAATGCTCCAAGAACTAAATTCTTTTCATTCTTCTTAACTCTATCTTTGCTGAACTTCTTCTGCCAGGTTCAACTGCTATGGATAACTGGAGATGAACAGAAACAATATTGTATTATGCAGCTCACTTATGCAGACTAGTTCTGTAAATTCTCAGACTTAAATGTAGCATCTGTGTTCTATTTGAATTGAATATAGTGAAACAATTACCATCCTGACATTGCCTAATAGCATGGCCTAATATGTATATGTAGAAACCGACTCATAGCTGACTCTTCTTAAATTGCACTGGAGGAGATTGACCATCTTTCTACCATAGAGTAACTGATAGACTCAAATTACCTGTCTTTAGCTTGGTAGCAAAACTCCTTACACACTAGACCACCAAAGCTCCTGTTGTTACTATTGTTAGGTATCAGTGAACTGAGTAAGACTCCAAGTGACCCTATGAACAACAGATCTGAACCCTATCTTATCCTGGGAGATCCTCATTACCTCTGACCCACTTGAGCTCACTGCTGCAGTCACTGTGCCAGTCCATTTCTTTGAGGGCCTTACTCTCTTTCTCAGCCCTTCACCTTTTCAAGCATGATGTCCATTTCCAAGTAGTAACCTCTCCCAGCAACATACCCAGAATATAATAGATGAAGCTTCACTATCTTTGCCTACAAGGACTGCTCTGGTTGTACTTTCTTGAAGACATATCTGTTTGTTCTTTTGGCAGTCAGTACTCTTCTCCAACACCACACCTCAAAGGCATCAATTCTTCTTTGTTCATTGTCTAGCTCTCAGATGCATAGCAAGTAACTAGAAAGATCATGGCCTTAATCAAGCACAAGTTAGTCTTAAAACTAACATTGCTACCACAACAAAATATAGGTAAATAATCCAATCAAAAAATGGGCACAGGATATGAACAGACATTTCACCAAAGAAGACATTCAGATGGCCAACAAGCACATGAAGAAATGTTCAAAATCCCTAGCTCTAAGAGAGACGCAAATCAAGGCAACCATGAGATATCATCTCACCCCAGTAAGACTAGCATAATTTAACAGAACAGCAAGCAACAAACGTTGGCAAGATTGTGGAGAGACTGGAACCCTTATTCACTCTTGGTGGGAGTGTAAAATGTTGCAACGACTGTGGAAGGTGATGTGGCGCTTTCTCAAAAAGTTGCAGATAGCAATACCATTTGACTCAGCAATTCCACTACTGGGAATATAGCCCAAAGAGACCATAACCGACATCCAAACAGATATATGCACACCCATGTTTATTGTGGCTTTGTTCTAAATAGTAAGGAGTTGGAAACAACCCAAGTACCCATCAACAAACGAATGGATAGAGAAGCTGTGTTATATTCACACAATGGAATACTATGCTGCATTGAAAGACAAGGAACTCATACAATATAATTCAAAATGGGTGACCCTGGAGGACATTATGCTGAGTGAAATATCTCAGTCACAAAAGGACAAATACTGTATGGTGCCACTGTTGTAGAATAAGACTGACATCAGGGTGGGGGTAAGACTGAGAAAAACTGGATGAATTATGTATACTGCATTGAAGCCAATGAGGGACAGAACAGTTTAAAAGCAATATATTTTATGGCATTATGATTATCATAAGAGTTCGGACTGAGGGTTGCAGAGTGGAGTACACTGGGGTGAGGGTGGAGGGGTGCGGGGGGATTGTATACCAATGAAGAAGTTTTTCTTTTGTTTTTCAAGAAGAGTGAACTGGGGGTGGGTGTGGGGTGGGCGGGGAGAAAAGTGCAACAGTAAATGAATGGATATCCAAAATCTCTGTAAATGTTCATTGAAATTAATAAAAAAAGCAGGGATGAACCTAACATTGTTATTCAACACTTTGGAGAGGTTCCCCATAGTGGACATTGCAGTACATTTGATCTTCTGACTGTTTGTTCAAGGGTGTTGATGGTATATCCTAATAGGATTAAATTAATGACAATTTCAATTTTTTCCTCTATCTACCATGATGTTGTTTGTAAGTTCAAAGGTGAGGAATTTAGTCTTAATATTGAGATACAATCCATATGGAAAGCTGTAGCCAGTATTTCAAGTCTTTTTCACTTTCAGCAAGCAAGATTATGTTATCTGCATAGCCCAAGCTATTGATGAGTCTTCTTCCAATCTTGATGCCACATTCTTCTTTATAAAGTCCAGCTTCTAAAATGATTTGTGCAGCATACAGATAGTATGGGTATGGAAAAAGGATACAATCCTGACATACATCTTTCCTGATTTTAAACCATGCTGTGTTCCCTTGCTTCGTTTGTATGACAGTCTTTTTGGTTTGTATGGGTTTCATATTAGCATAATTAAGTGTTATGGAATTCTCATTCTACTGTGTTAACCATAATTTGTTATGAATTACAAAATTAAATGTGTTTACATAGTCAGTAAAACACAAATAGACATTCTTTTGGTATTCTTTGTTTCAGCCAGCACCCAGGTGACATCAGCAATGATATCTATGGTGCCATGGCCTTTCCTTTTTTAAAATTATGTTTTATTTTTTAATTCTTTTTTGTGTGTGTAGCATCTACGACTCGACGACATTAAACAACAACAACAAACCATCAAATCAGATCTGACAGGTACAGGAAAAGATTGTCAATCCTTCAATGGAGCATCTGGTGGATTAGAACTGTGTACCTTTGAGACTGCAGTGCAGCTTCTTGCCACTGGGTCACCAGAGCTCCCTGCCTTGACTTTTTCTAAACCCAGCTTGAACTTCTGGCAGTTCTCTGTTAAGACACTGTTCTAGTCAATTTTTGTTTTTATGATCTTCAGCAATATTTTGCTTGCATATGTTATTAATAATATTTGATATTTCCACATTCTACTGGATCACATTTATTGGAAAGAGGAACAAATATAGATCTCTTCTAATCAGTGACTCAAGTATCTGGTCTTCAAATTTCCTGGCATAGAGTGGTGAAGACGTCCTGGGCTGCATCTGTTAGTCGAAACATACCAATTAATTCCTGGGGCCTTATTCTTTATAGTACCTTCAGTGCAGCTTTATTAACATTGATTTTGTTCATATGACATTTCCTGAAAATTTTCCGTGTCAATCATTTCTTCTTGGTATAGTAACTCTGTATATTCATTTCATCTTCTTTTGATATTTTCTGGATCATTCAAGATTTTGCCCTTAGCATCTCTCATTATTACTACTTGAAACTTGAGTTTGTTTTCCAGGTTTTTTAACTTGACAAATGTCAAAATAGTCTCTCCCTTTTTATTCTCCAACTCTAGCTCTTGGCATATTCCCTTATAATATTTTGCTTTCTTTTCCCTCTGAAGTCTTCTTTTCATCTCTTTTACTTTTTCATTTCTTCCTTTTAGTTTAGTTTCTCAAAGCTCTGGTGCAATTATGTGGGCCTCTTCTGACATCCATTTGATCTTTTCTTTTTCTTCTATTTTTGTAACAATCTGCTCTCTTCATGGATGATATCTTTCATGTCATCCCATAAACGATCTCGTCTTCAGTTATTAGTGTTCTATACCCCACACCTATTCTGGAGATGATTTTTAAATTAAAGTGTGATAGATTCAAGGTCATATGGACTTGTTTTCATATTTTTCAGCCTCAGTTTGAATTTGCACATGAATAATTTATGGTCTGTTTCACAGTCAGTGCCTGGTCTGTGGTGATGAAGCTTTGTCTAACATACTTTGGATCTGTTGTCAGGAGAAGTTATTCCTTGGAGACGGACATTGTGCTTGGAAAGGTGGAGGGACTGCAAAGGAGAGAAATACACTCAATCAGGTGGAGTCACACAATGTCTGCACCAATGGGCTTGAGTGTGCCAGAGGCTGTGAGAACGACACAGGATAGGAGAGTTCAGATATGTTGTTCATACGGTTGCTATAAGTTGTATTTATCACCTAAGAACAACATTCTTTCTTCATTGTTTCCAACTTTTATTTTCTGTTGCTGTTTGTTTTTGTGTACTGTAGCGTACGATAGCTGGCCCTCAGGCAGGTTTTCAGAGGTAGTTAATCATTATGGGAGGAAACTTGTCATCCTTCTCCCATGGAGTAGCTTGTGGCCTTGAACCATGGTGTCCGTATTCAGGCACAGCTTCTTTCCACTAGAGCACCAGAGCTCTCTTTTACATTCTGTTGTTGTTGTTAAGTACTGTTGAGTCACAGGCTAACCCTAGCAACCCTATGTACAACAGCTCTGAAGCCTGCCCTGTCCTGAGCCATCTTGCTGATTCCAACACACCAACCCTCATTGCCTCAGTTACTGTATTAAGCTATCTCATCAGGAGTCTTGCTCTCCTGTGCCATCCCTCTACCCTTCAAATCATGATGTCCTTCTCCAAGGATCGGTCCCTCCTGGTCATGTGCCCAAAGTATGTGAGATAGAGCTTCAAAGTCCTAGTCTCCAAGGAGAAACTTGGTTTCACCCTCTCCAAGTCAGATTTAGTTGTTTTCTTGACAGTCCATGGTATGTTCAAGACTCTTCTCCAGCACCACAACTTGGAGGCATCAATTCTTCTTCTGTCATATTTGGTCATTGTTCACCTCTCTGATGCATAACAAGTAATTGCAAAGACCATGGCCTGGATTAGGTACCTTAGTATCTCAACTGACATTATTGCATTTCAGTACTCTGGAGAGATCTCCGACAGCAGATTTTCTCAATGCAATTAGTATTTTGATTTCTGGTGTCAAGAGTGTTAATTGTGGAGCTAAGCAAGCTGTAATTGTTAACAACCTCAATCTCTTCTCCATGTATCTCAGTGCTGCCAAATGGCCCAGTGGTGAGAATATTTATCTTCCTTTTTTTATTTTTTTTTAATATTTATCTTCTTGATGTTCAGCTTCAATCCATGTTGAAGACTACAGTCCTTGACCTTCTGCAGCAAGCACTTCAGGTCCTCCTCTCTTTCAGCAAGCAAGGTTGTGTCTTATAAGTGTATCTTCATTGCGTGTTTGGTCAATGTGAGACTGAAAAGGTTGATGTAAATCCTCCATTTTCTCCTCTTTGGCTTTAACCTTTGGCCCATGGAGTTAAATAATAATAATATTAATAGACTTTTTTTTTAAAGTGTGTGAATATTATCCTATTGCTTTCAGCATTGGACTTCAGGATCGACCTTTAAATGATGTTTCAAGAATGCAACACTATTCTTGCTAATTTTTCATTCCCCAAATGTAAATCATGATTGTCTGATTAAGAGTGGCCGATGCTAATCCATCTCAGCTTGCTAATGTCTACTATGTCAATTTTTATGTGTTACAGCTAATTTTTTACAGTGTCCAATTTTCTTATATTCATACTTGGCATGTACCACATTCCAAATATTAATGGATGTTTGCAACCATTCTTTCTCCTTTTTTAGTGTCTTCCAATTTGAGGGCTCTACTTCTAGTTCTGTACCCAATTATCTAATTGTGTGTGTAACTGTGCACTATAGTTAATAAGATTTTAGAAGGTCTTATATTTCACAAGAATATGGCTAGTCCTTCTAGTTTTTCTTAATCTGGGAGCTCAGCTTTATACAAAATCTGACAGATAAACTCTATATCCATAAAAACATGAAATAAACAAGCAAACATGTATATTATCATTAAATGTTTCAGAAGCTATAGAATGTAATGGTTAAGAGAATTTGTAGGGAGACAAATTGAGATGTAAGTAAAAAATACTTCTCACTAGTTAAGTGAAAGTATTCTATGTTTTGCAGCACAAAAATCTTTATTTTGGTCCTTTCTATTCTCCTACTGAGAACAGCTATCAGAGCTCAAAACCAATATTATCTTTGTTAATATTTCTTTGAACTGATTGCTGAAGTCGAAGATTGTCTGTTGAAAGAATTTGAGATACAAATTTGCACTGCAGTAGTCTTGACCTAGAGGGTGTTTAATGATCTTTGTAATGTTGTTGTTGCTGTTGTTGTTATGGGTTGTCGAGTCTTCTGTGACTCATAGCAACCCTATGTACAATGGCTCTGAACCCTGCTCTATATCCTAAATTAACCTTATCGATTCTTAAAAAACTAATCCTATTACCCCAGTCACTGAGCCAATCCATCTCATCGAGGGTCTTCCTGTATTGCACTGTCCCTCCACCCTCACAAGCATAATGTCCCTCTCCAAGGACTGGTCCCTTCCTGCAACATACCCAAAGTATGTCAGATGCAGCTTCAGAATCCTTGATTCCAAGGAGCAACCTGGTTTCATCCTCTCCAGGACGAAGCTGTTCATTCTCCTAGTGGTTCATGGTATATTCAACACTTCTCCAGCACAAAAGCTCAAAGGCGTCAATTATCCTTACATCATTCTTAGTCACTGTCCCACTTTGTGATGGCATATAATTGCAAAGACCACAGCCTGGATCAGGTGCACCTTAGTCTCCAGACTGACATCTTTGCTCCTTAGTGCTCTGGAGCTGTCGCTGACAGCAGACTTTCTCAGTGCAATTAATCTTCTGAATTCCTGGTGTCTGGCATGAAGAGTATTAATTATGGAGCCAAGTAAACTAAAATTGTTAACTAACAATCTCAATCTCTTCACTATCTATCATGATGCTGTTAATCATCCCAGTGGTAAGAATCTTTGTTTTCTTGATGGTGAGCTTCAATCCATATTTAAGGCTGCAGTCCTTGACCGTCTGCAAGCAAGTGCTTCAGGTCAAGTGTAAAGTTGTATAATATTAGAGGGCTCAGAGCCAGAGAAATAAATTAAATATTAAAAATCCACAAACCAGCACCCAGATAGGAAGAAGTATTTTGGATAACTGAAAACAAACAAACAAAACAGAAACAAAAGCTCCCAAACATCTTAAACTCATTGCCTCTGAATCACCACCAACTCATAGCTGACTCTCCAGTGGACTTTCTGAGGCTATAAATTAATTGCACGGAAAGAGATTGGGCTGCCTTTAAGTTGGCAGTACAACTCCTTACAAATTAGGCCATCAGAACTCTAGTAAAATAGTTCTCCAATAAAGCAGGCAGAATCTTGTGGACGCTTTGATAGTGGTTGTCAAGTCAATTCTGACTCAGCAAACGCATGTATTACAAAATAGAACTTCTCTATAGAGCTTTCTGGATTGTAATCTTAGCAAATCTCCAAATCTTTTATTTCATGAATTGTTGATGACACTTACACATTTTTTAAAGTCAGGTTCTGTAACTTTAATGTATAGAATTAGAAAAACCCCTAGGGGTATACAGTAATGAGCCCTGGTGGAACAACAGTTAAATACTCTACAGCTAACTGAAATGTTGGCAGTTCAAATCTACCCAGTGTCTCAAAAGGAGAAACATATAGCAATCTGATCCCCAAAAGATTACAATCTAGAGTACTCTATGTTGATGTTTTATGCTATCACATGGATGTGTTCCAAATTTAGATTAACTCAGTGACACATACAGACAATAGGAACAGGGGCTTATAAAGAAGTTTACTCATCACAAGACCCTTAACAATGAATGGAGAGAAAATATTTATAATGCCTTTGAAATGTTAAAAAAATTATAAAAACAGAGTCATTCTGCCTTTTGGTCTGAAAAACTTCCAGGTAATAATTTATATTAATCTGATCCTTATCTTATAGTATCTGCCCCCAGGTAGTTGTTGTTACCTGCCATCAAGTCAACGATGACTCATGGTGACCCTATGAACAATGGCTCTGGACCTTGCCCTATCCTGAGACCATTGTCATAGTCACTGAGTCAATCCTTCCTATCCAGCATCTGCCTCTTCTGCACTGACCCTCTATCCTTCCAAGCATCATGTGTTTCTCCAAGCAACATGCCCAAATTATGTGAGATTGCGCTTCAAACTCTGCCTCCAAGAAACAAACTGCTTTCATCTTCTCCAGGAGTGACCTATTTGTTCTCTTGGCTGTCCATAGTATAGTCAATACTTTTTCCAATACCACTATTCAAAGACATTTATTCTTTTCCTGTCATCTTTAGTCCAGCTCTCAGATGCATTGCAAGTAATTGAGAGGACCAAAGTTTGTGTCAGGCACACCCTATTCTCTAAACTGATTCTGTTGTTCTAAAAATTGATACTTTAGTGAAAGGTTATAGAAAACTTGGATTTCCATTCATTCGTTGTTGCACATTTTCCTACCTACCCCTCCCCCAGTTTGCTTTTCTTTGTAAAAAGTTTCTTTTATTGTTGCGTAATTTCCTCCCTCCCCAGGCCCCAAGTCCACAATTGCTTGTTGCTGTTGTTGTTATGTGCCATTGAGTCACCTGTGGCTCATAGCGACCCTATGTACAAGAGTCCTAAACCCTGCTCTATCCTATGCTGTGCCAACCTCACTGTCTCTGACACGTCTGCTCCCGTTACCGCAGTCACTGAATTGATCCATCTCATCAAGGATCTTCCTCTCTTGTGCTGTCCCTCCATCCTTCCAAACATGATGTTCCTTTCCAAGTACCAGTCCGTCCTTGCAACATACTGAAAATATGTCAAACAAAGCTTTGTAATCCTTGCCTCCAACGAGCAGCCGAGTTTCACCCTTTGCAGGATGAACCTGTTTGTTCTCTTAGCAGTCCATGTTATATATTTAACACTCTTCTCCATCACCACAGCTCAAAGGCATCAATTCTTCTATCATCACTAGTCATTATCTAGCTCTATGACGCATAGCATGCAATTGTGAAGATTATGGCCTAAATCAGGAGTACCTTAGTCTCCAGTGTGACATTGTTGCTCTTTAGTACTCTGGAGAGGTCCCTGACAACTGACTTTCCCGGTATAATTGTCTCTTGATTCCCTAGCTGCTGGTACCAAAAGTGTTGATTGTGGAGCTAAGCAAACTTAAACTGTTAACTATCTCATCTCTTCACCATCCATAATGATATGCATCCCTTATTCTGGACTATTGTCAGGCAAATAATACCAGTTATACATCTCCTCCAGGCAGTTCTTTTTTTCTCTCATCTGTTTCGGTGCAGTGTTCATCATTCATCCACTCTTCTCCTAGTTTCCCCCCAACCACCATGTCAGTCCTGCTCTGTAACAATGGCACTATTCAGAATTTGTCCCTTTGTAACTGATATACTTCATTCAGCATCTGGAGAGGTCCTTGATAGAGTTTCCCAATGCAATTTTTTTTTTAATTTCCTGACTGCTGCTGCCAAGAATGTTGATTGTAGATCCAAGTGAGCTGGAATAACTAACAACCTCAATCCTTTCTCCATCTGTCATGATACTGCCTCTTGGCCTGGTGGTGAGGATCATTGTTACCTTGAACTTGAGATGCAATCCATATTGAATGTTGCAGTCTTTGACCCTCTGTAGCAAATGTTTCAAATATTCCTCAATTTCAGTGAACAGTATAGGTTGTTTTTATAAGTTTTCCTCCAATCCTGATGCCACACAGTCCAGGCTCCTGAAATGATCCTGTTCTGCACATAGATTGAAAAGGTACGAAAAAATGATATATCCCAGACACACTTTTTTTTATTTTGAACCATATAGAGTTCCCTTGCTCTGTTCGGACTACAGCTTCCTTATCCAGATATAAGTTGTTGGGATTTCGTTGTTTGGTTTTGTTTTTTCAAATAGATGTATGCACAATCATGTTTACTGCTGTATTACTCCCAATAGTGAAGAGAAGGATGCAGCCAAACTCTCTATCAACAAACTAATGGATAGACAAATGCGCATAGAATGTCTATCCATGAAATAGATAGAATACAGTACGTTTTTCATGAGCACAGTCAGGTGTTCTGGGATTCTCATTCTTCTCAATGTTAACCACAATTTGTTTGTTCCACACAATTAAATGTCTTTGCATAGTCTACATCTTTCTGATGTGCTCTACTTTCAGCCATGATTGATCTGACAGGAGATCAGGTAGTTGACAGAAATACAGGTAATTCTATTCTTGAACATCCCATCTCAAATTATTTCCACAGGAAAAACTTCAGACAAAACAGCCATTTCTCAGTAATCACACTCCAGGACACTAAGTTGTCAGGTGAAAGCTTGAAAAATCTTGGTAAAACTAGAGTTATGAAAGAAAGTGAAAGAGAAGAAGCAGGTGTGTGGAAGGATGTCATTCTCATAATTGTTACTCTATTGCTGGCAAATTCACTATGACCAATTTCTGTTTTACTAGTATCCACAAGCCCCATGATAACAGCTATGAAGCAATCAAAATCCTTCTTTCTTGCCGAAACAAAGTGCAACCAGTATGTTCATCCTTGGAGACAAAGGTGACAAAGCTTTGCCTTGCATACTTAGGGCCTGTTGCTAGTAGGGTCTATTCTATGGAAAGGGACATCATGCTTGGAAAGGCAGAGAATGGGCGAAGGAGAGGAAGACCCTAAACCAGATGGATTGACAAAGTGATTACAGCAATGGGATCAAGGATGTCCGAGACTGTGAGGATGGCACAGGATAGCATAGGGTTTAAATCTATTGTTCACAGAGTCACTAGGGGCATATTAGACTCAAGAGCAACTAACAACAATAACAGCTGGTGGCTTAGTGATAGGGACGTGCACTGCCAATCCAAAGGCATGTAGTTCACACTCATTAGCTGCTCCACTGGAGAAAGATGTTAACTTCCTCTAATATGATTTACAACCTCTGAAAAGCCACTAGAGAGTCAGCTATGAGTTGGTTCTGATTCAGTACATAACAGTAACAATTCCTCAGTTGTTATCACCAACTCTTTGTATTAATAGTAATAGATAAAGAGTTTTGTCTTTTTTGTTCACTAGAGCAACCTAATGTTTACAACCAGGTAGTAGCATGTAGCAGAAGCTTAATAAGTATTTATTGAAAGAATGAAGACTATATTTCCCTAAATCGGAATTCAAAAGCTTAACTAGCCATTAAATTTTTTAATAATTATAGTTTACCGAGTTTATAATTTGTTGGGTGTCCTTTTGAACTTATTTTCTTTTATTTAATCACCAACGAAGTTTATGTGCCCAAACCAATATATATCTCTCTTCTTGCTAAGACACAGGAATTTTTCAACATTAAGAAACTCTCAAAAACTTATTGCAATAAAAAACCCAGCAACTTATTCCCATGTACTGGAACTGAATCATAGTTGGCTCTCCAGTGGGTTTTCAGGAATATAAATTACATAAGAAGAGATTGCCTTTCTTCCTTGGAGCAGTTGATAAGATTCAAACCACCCTCAGTTGGCTGGACAGTTCAGTGACTTTATATTTTATTTATCATTAAGA
>NW_006400071.1:2000918-2006216 GCF_000299155.1 Elephantulus edwardii | reverse complement strand
GCGATTGGCACAGGACAGAGCAGAGTTTAGGGCTGTTGTACATAGGGTCGCTATGAGTCGCAGGCGACTCGATGGCACATAACAACAACAAGAAGATATTTTAAATCAGAATATATGAATATATGTGCATGCTATCTTCACAGAAACATATGTTTCAGTATACAGATGCATTCCTGGGCATGCTCACAGTTTTTGCCAAAAAATACCAAAAAATTTGAAAGACAACTACCTGGTAAACTAACTGGAAGAGATTCATATCTGTTACCTTTCCAAAAAAAGGTGATCCAACAGAGTACCAAAGTTATCAAACAACATCATTAATATTACATGCAAATTAAAGCTGGCTGAAGATTATTTTTAAAATTACTAGGACAGTGAAGGAACTGCCAGAAATTCAAGTTTGATTCAGATGAGGTCACAGAAAAAGAGATAAGATTGCTGATTAAAATAGATCTTAGCTGAAAGCAGAGTATATCATAAAGATGTTTGCTTATGTTTCGCTCACTATACAGAGGTAATTGACCATTTGCATCATCATGACTTTTTGATAGCCTTGAGAAGAATGAAAATTCAAGAACACTTAACTATGCTCTTACAAATCCTGTAATAGACCAAGAAGCAGTTGCTCACAGAACAATAAAATACTACATGATATAAAGTGTGCTTCAGGGTTCCATCCCTTACCCATACTTATCCAAGCTGCATGCTGAACAAATAATTCAATAAGATAGACTGCTTGAAGAAGAATATGGCGTAAAGATTGAAGAGAGACTCATTAACAACCTACATTCTGCAGAAGGTGCAACCTTGTTTGCAGAAAATGAAAACTTAAGTATTTACTGAATAAGATCAAAGACTATAGTCCCCAATATGTATTAAATTTCAACACTAAGAAAACAAAAAACTTCCCAACTAAAACAATGGACAATCTCATGATAGATGCAGTAAAGAATGAAGTTGTCAAGGATTTCATTTTACTTGGATCTACACTTCTTGAAAAGTAAGGATGTTAGAGCCTAAATCAAGCTGTAGCATTGATTTTTAAATCCTTAGGTATATACTTCTTCAGAAGGTTAAGGACTGCAGACTTCAATATGGATTGAAGCTCAATATCAAGAAAACAAAGATTCTCAAGAAAACAAAGATTCTCAATACTGGGCTGATTGTCACCACTGGGCTGATTGGCAGCATCATGATAGATGATGAAGAGACTGAGATCGTAAACAGCTTTAGTTTGCTCGGCTCCTCAATCAACATTCTTGGCACCAGCAGCCAGGAAATTAAAAGACATATTGCCTTGGGAAAGTCTGCTGTCAGAGACCTCTCCAAAGTACTGAAGAGCAATGATGTCAGTCTGGAGACTAAGGTGTACCTGATACAGGCCATGGTCTTTGCAATCACTTTCTATGCATCAGAGAGCTGGACAATGACTAGGGATCATAAAAGGAGAATTAATGCCTTTGAACTGTGGTGTTGGAGAAGAGTACTGGTTATATTATTGACTGCTAAGAGAACAAACAGGTTCATCCTGGAGAGAGTGAAATCAGGCTGCTTCCTTGGAGGCAAGGATTCGGAAGCTTCATCTGACATACTTTGGACATGTTACAAGGCAGTACCAGTCCTTGGAGAGGGACATCATGCTTGGGAAGGTGGAGGAACAGCACAGGAGAAGAAGACCCTCTATGAGATGGATTGATTCAGTGACTGGGGTAATGGAGGTTGAGCAGGGTTTAGGGCTGTTGTACATAGGGTCACTGTGAGTCGATGGCAACTTGACAGCACATAACAACAAATGACAACTACCTTTTAATGACACTGTTACTGTTGTTAGGTCCTATTGAGTCAAGTATGACTCATAGCAACAACAACAGATCTGAATCCTAGCCTACCCTGTGCCATCCTCATCATCTCTGATACTCTTAAGCCCATTGTTGAAATCACCATGTCACTCCATCTCGGTTGGGGTGTTTTTCTCTTGCTGACTCCTACCCCCTCTTTAAATTATGATATCCTTGTTCCATTCGGGTATCAGCTTCTTGGTCTAGATCTAGAATTTACATGAGCATAATTAGGTGTCCTGAGATTCCCATTCTTCTCAATGAGTTACAGTTGGTTGTGATCCACAGAGTCAAATGCCTTATTATACTATATATGTATGTACTATATAAAACATATACTGCTGACTTAGACCCTAGCTGAAAGGAAAGAATACCAGAAGAATGTGTAATCATGCTTTATAATTTTTCATATGTGAACCATCCTTGCATGCCTGCATTCTTGGTCTTTCAAATATTTTTGGATTCTATTGGCCAGGGAAATCTGGTGGTTTACTGATAAGAAGCTGCCCTGTAATCTCTAAGGAATACCATTCAAATCTACCAGCTGCTCCATGGGAGCATGATGGGCAATCTCCTCCCATGTAATTAAAACTGTTTCCAAAAACCCACTGGAAGGTCAGCTATAAGAGGATTCTAACTCACACTATTGGCTAGTATTTTGTTAAGGATTTATACATCTATATATAGGTTCATGACAATTATTGGTCGTTAGGGTTTTATTATTTTTTATTTTATTTATTTTTTACTGGTTTACTTACAAAGCTCATATACATTGTTTTTCACACAAGATCTTCCCCCCTTCCTTTACCAAGCCTTCCCTACACTCATTAAATCGTGTGACCCTATGATTAAGCACTGCCCTCCCAGGAGCAGGGAACAGAGAGGTGAGGATAGTTTTCTTGTTGCTGTTGTTGTTGTTGTCTTTACTAGGCTTTAGTATCAGAGTTATGATTACTTCATAGGATGAACCCGAGAATATTCCTTCTTTTTCTATTTTCTGAAAAGAAAAAAAGAGATGTTGAACTGTTGACAGCTCCTCTCTGAATATTTGGTAAAATCCATTTATCTGTTCCAGATATTTTTTGTTGTTGTTGTTGGGAGGGTTTTTTTTGTTTGTTTTTTTTGGTTGTTTGGGGTGTTTGTTTCTTTAGGATCAACTCAACTTTTTCTTTTGTGACAGGTCTGTTCAAGTGTTCTCTTTCAGTCTGTAACTGTTTGGGTAGTTTGTAAGCTTCTAAATATCTATCCTTTTCCTCTAAGTTTTCGTATTTGTCAGAGTACATTTTTTTAATAGTATTCCATTATTATCTTTTTTCCATTATCTTTTTTATTGGATCTGTTGTGATGTCTCTCATTTAATTTTTTACTCATGTTATTTGTATCTTTGCTATCTTTTCCTTTGTTATGTTTGCCAGTGTTCTGTTGATTTTTTTTCTTTCAAAAAACCAATTCCATCCCAGAGGTGAGCAGTTAGAATACAACAGATGCTTCGCTAGAGAAGGAGGGACAATCTCCTCCTGTACCAGTCAGATCCAATTTGATGGTACATACACACACAAAAAAATAAAATTAAGTTAAAAAAAACAAACAAACCAATTCCTAGTCTTGTTAGTAGTTTCAATGCTTTTGTGTTTTATATTTCATTCATTTCTGCTATTATTTTAATAATTTCTCTTCTTTAAAAGTGTGAGATTTGTTGTCTGTTCTTTATTTGTTGGATGTTTTGTGTTAAATACTCAATTTTCATTCTGTCTTCTGTTTTGATGTGTTTACTTACTGTTATGAATTGACCTCTAAATACTACTTTTGCTGTATTCAGCAGCTTTGGTAAGTTTATTTTCCTTCTTATTTGTTTCAAGAAACTTTATAATGTTTTTCCTTTCTTCTACTACTCAATGTGTTCAATCAGGGTGTATTCAGCTTCTAGATGATTCCCCCCCCCACCTTCTTGATCCTCTTGTTGGTTTCTAATTTTATCATAGTCTCAAAAGATACTTCATAGTATCTTGATGGTATTTTTAAAATTTATTGAGGCTTTCTTTGTGGCTTTATGTATGATCTGTTCTGGAGTATGTTCCATGTGTGCTGGAGAAAAATGTATCTTAAACCATTTTAGGATTCATTACCCTTTATATGTCTAGAAGGTTGATTTGGTTAATTGTATAGTTCAGTTGTTCTGTATCTTTGATGAGTTTCTTTCTAGTTGTAATATCTTTTGTTGACAGTAGTGGATTGAGGTCTCCTACTACTATCATGGTGTCTTATGTTTTCTTTTTTTGGGTCTGTTAAAGTTTGTTTGGGGGAATTTACAGTGAGATCATTTGGTGCATAGATATTTATTGTGGATAGGTCTTCTTGCTTCTTTTGACCCTCTAAGTATTATATTATATCCCTCCTTGTCTTTGGTTGTGGTTTTTACTTTGAAGTCTATTTTATCAGAGATTATTATTGTTATTTCTGCTCTTTTTAATTGCCACTTGTTTGGTATAATTTTTCCACCCTTTGATATTTAGTTTGTCATTATCTTCACTTCTTGGATGTGTCTCTTGTAGACAGCATATTGATAGGTGTTGTTTTTTAATCCAATTTTCTATTCCTTTTCACTTTACTCATCCATTTAAACCATTCACATTTAATGTGATTATTGAGAGGCAAGGTTTTATTGCAGAAATTTTGTTTGGGGGGGTGTATGTTGTTGTTGTTGCTTCTTACATCCCATTTTCTAGAGTGTCTCTGTTTAAAAGGCCTGCTTTACCATTTCTTACAGCATTGGTCTTGTTTTCACAAATCCCCTTAGTTCTACTTTTCTGAGAATATCCTGATCTCTCTATCATATTTAATGGAGAGTTTTGCTGGATAAAGGAGTATTGGTTGGAAGTTGTTTCCTTTCAGAGTTTTGAATACGTCATTCTACTCTATTCTTGTTCACATGCTTGCTGCTGAGAAATTGGCACTTGTTTTTTTCCTTTATAGCCGATTCTTCATTTTTCTCTTGATGATTTCAGAACTCTCGCCTTGTCTTTGATTCTGGAGAACTTGACTATAATAAGGCTTTATGTTTGTCATTTGATGTCTATTCTATTTGGGGTTCACTCAGTTGTTCAGATGAATATTTTTCATGATACCAAGAAAATTTTCTTTAGTAAGTTTTCCACCATTTTTAATGTCTTCTTTTTTCTTCATCCTGTTTTGGAATTCCTTTTATACTTAATTATCTTTTTTTGATGGCATGTCATATAATTCTTAGACTTTCTTAACTTTCCATCCTTTTAATTTCTACTTTTTGCTGTGGCATGTCAGAGATGAGAGTTCTACATTCAGTTTCACTGATCCTGTGTTCCCTCACTTCACTTCTGCTCATCTGTCCCTCTAACGTATTAACAGGTTCTAAGATGTAGGTCTTATTCTGGTTGCCATTTCTTGTTTTCCTACGGTTTCTAGAGCTTCATTGCTTTTATTT
>NW_006400071.1:1982862-1998717 GCF_000299155.1 Elephantulus edwardii | reverse complement strand
TTTTTTGTGTGTGTGTGACTCCTTGCTTTGTTTGGTTTTGTATGGGGTTTGAGGTAGTCTGCTTCTTCCATGTAATGGTAGTGATGGATGATGTTTTGTAGATAAAAACACTGTTTTGTTTTATTCTGCTTGTTAGTGGTCTGGTTCTTTGGGTTTATAAATCCAAACAAAGACTTTGATCTGTAGAGAATTGTTCTTTCACCCTGGCTGGGCCTTTAGTAGGGTTTCACAGAACTCTACTCTGGGTGACAGTCAGGGCAAGGTCTCTGTGTGACTGTGTCCTAGACATATCCACCCTCCTCAAGTACTTGAAAGCAGAGTCTAAGGTCTCAGGTATAGTGGCAAGTGCCTGTAGAGGAGGATGTGGTGCTTGGTATGTGGGGCAGTGGCTGCTGTAGGGAGGCAGTGCCCACTGTAGGAAGCATGGTACCCACTGTGTGAATGCAGTGGTGCCTCTTTGATGGGGTGGGGGATGGTGCACACTCTGGGGGTTATGTGGGAACCTGGTAACTTCCATGGGGGAAGCTGTGGAGAGGCAATACCTGCTGTATAAGGACTGTGCCCACACTGGGGGTCATCCACTGTGGTGAAGGTGACGTCCACTTGCGTAGGCAGTTGCCCAAGGGATAGGTGTACACTTAGGCTGGCAATACAACCAGCTGATCTGAGTCTTGGTCACCTTCCTTCTGGCTGGCTGCACCATACAGCTCTAAGCCATAGTATTTTAAAATTATTTTACATTAGTTTGCATATAAAATTCATATACATTGTGTTTCACACTATCCTTTTTTCACATTGTATTTCATACAATGATTCTAATTTATTATGCTTGAACAATGAACGTTGAACGATACTCACCATTACCCTGTCTTTCCAGATCCCCACTAGATTGTTGTCTTTTCCTTTACCCCCTTCCCTCCACTCACCAAATTATGTGACCTTATGATTTCCTCTTGCCCTCTTGGATTCCCATACACATTTTATTAGTTCTTTTTCCATTTTTAAAATAATGGTCTTATACAGTATTTATCTTTATGAGATTGAGTTTGCTTACTCAGCATAATTCTTTTCAGTTTATCCCAAGTTATGTAATAATTTTAGAAATTGTTGCTCCTGAGTGCTACACAGTATTCCATCATGTGAATGTACCACAACTTCTCAATCCATTCAATTATGATTGGTGATTTAAGCTGTTGCCATGTTTTTGTGATTGTGAATAACCCTGTTATGAACACTGGTGTACAAAGCTTACTTTGTGTCTCAGTTCAAATTTCCTTGCGTTTTATTCCTAGGTGTAAGCTATGGTATTTGTAATTGCTCTATCTACAATTGAGATTGTTAACAGCTTCAGCTTACTTGGCTCCACAATCAACACTCTTGGTACCAGGAGTGGAAATCAAAAGATTAATTGCATTGGGAAAATCTATCAGGAACAACTCTAGAGTACTGAAAAGCAATGAAAAGCCTAGAGACAAAGGTATGCCTGATATAGGTCATGGTCTTAACAATTAATCCCTGTGTATCAGAGATCTATACAGTGACTAAGGATGATAGAAGAATTGATGCCTTTGATTTGAGGTGCTGGAGAAGAGTATACCATGGACTTCTAGGAGAACAAACAGGTCTGTCCAGGAGAGGATGAAATCAGGTTGCTCCTTGAAAACAAGAAATTTGACACTCCAACTGACCTGTTTTGGGCATGTTTTAAGGAGAGACCAGTTCTTGGAGACATCTTTCTTGAAAGAGTGGAGGGACAGCACAAGAGAGAAAGATCCTGGATGAGACAGATTTACTCAGTAACTGGGGTAATGTGGGTAGGAGTATCAGAGTTGATGAAATTGGCTCAGGATAGAGCAGGGTTCAGAGCTGTACATAGGGTTACTATGGGTCAGTTTAAGGGCACAAAACAATATCTGCAATTGAAAATTGGACAACAAAT
Organism: Elephantulus edwardii; assembly: GCF_000299155.1. Lineage (NCBI taxonomy): Eukaryota > Metazoa > Chordata > Mammalia > Macroscelidea > Macroscelididae > Elephantulus > Elephantulus edwardii. Next base: position 1,996,778 of record NW_006400071.1, on the reverse strand, counting down.
AAGAAAGACTGGAGAAGAATCTATGTTTTTGAACTGTGATAATAGCAAAGAGTATTGGACTTCCAAAAAACCCCAACAAATCTTCCTTGGATGAAAAGCACACAGGATACTCCTTAGAGGCAAGGATGGTGAGACTCCATCCCACATACTTTTGTTATGTTGTCAGAAGGGTCAGTCTTTGGAAAACTACGTCATACTGGGGAGGGTCTCTCAACAAGATGAACTAAAACAATGGACATAAATACAGTGAAGATTATGTTGATAGCACAGCATAGGGCTAGTTTCTGATTTATAGATCTTAAAGTACTTGTGAATTGTAATCCACTAGAACATACCTAACAATAACCAATTATCTTTATTCTATTATGCAATAATTAATAGAGCAAAGTGCAGTAGTGAAGAGAATATAGGATTTGGAGTCACACCATACAAATGCAAATTTGAGCTCTGAACTAATGGGGATTGGTGTGACTTTGAGATAGCTTAATTTTCTCTCACCATAACACAGAAGCTCCTCCCTGTCTTTTTTCTTACACGTTGTGAGTATAATGAAAGTTAATAAATGTGAAAAGTTCTTAACAAGTTTTAATTTGTTATACAAATTTAGCTATACTTTTATAGTTATGTTCTCAAGGGAACTAAGTCTGAAAGCCCTGAAGTTTCTGGACTTCTAAGTTTATCTTCCTGTGCATATTTTATTTGGCTGACTTTGGTAGACAGGATCATTAATATTCATATTCGGAATTTATGAATTATGCACTGGAACCAAGATTCTTTCCCTCCACCTTTCTCATGTTATATTTGGTCTCATAGGTCCAATGAGCCTCAGTCGCTAATAAATAGCTTACAAAAAAATTAACATGGCCCTTTCCTTGAGATAATAGAACATGTGATCATTTGTATATCAGGCACCACATAGTCAGAAGAAAGTTGGGCTTATGCATACATCAGAGTGTATTTAAATTTCCAGGTTGCTCTCAGTCCTTCAGAAAAGTGTCATTATTTCATCCAGCAGTTGTTAATTCAGTGTTGTGATAGTAGCTGTTGATTCAGTGTTGTGAGTATAATGCAAGCTAATAAACATAAAAGTTCTAAATACCGAAGTCTGAAATACCTGTGGTAAAAACATGAATACACACACTTGGTCAACGACTTATCCACAAGATAACTATCTCTAGGGATCAAAATTGCCGAAAAGCAACAATGTCAGTCTGGATGCTGATTCAGACCATGGTCTTTGTAATTTCTTGCTATGCAGAAAGAGCTGGACAATGATAAAAAATAACAGGAGAATAATTAATGCCTTTGAGTTATGGCGCTAGAGAAAAGTATTGAACATACCATGGACATTCAAGAGAACAAACAGGTTTTTCCTGGAAAGGATAAAATAAGGCTCCTTCTTACAGGGAAGAATTTTGAAACTCAGTCTCACATAACTTCGGGCATGCGCCCAGGAGGGCTCCTTCCTTGTAGAAGGACACGGGAAAGAAAGATCCTAGATGAGACGAATTGACACAGTGACTGGGGTAATGGATGTAAGTGTATCAGAGACAGAAAGACTGGCATAAGACAGAGCAGAGTTCAGAGCTATTGTACATAAAGTCATTATGAGTTGCAGGCGACTTGATGGCACATAAAAGCAACAGCAGGAAGTTATAAGCAGCCCTAAAGTAAAAGAAAGTCAGAATCAGTTGCTATTGAATCTCTTCTAATTCATGGTAACCCCATGTACTTCAGACTATACCTGTGTTCCGTGAGTTTTCTTGTCTGTACCCTTTTTAGAAATCTGCTAGGTTTTCTTTCATGTTTTTACTGGTTTGCATATAATCATTTTTATACATCGTGTTTTATACATGTACTTTGTTTTGTACAATCATTGATAAAAAAATTTCATTTGTTTAATTATTTACCTTTGCTCTAGGCCTATCATCACTTAGTCTTTTGAAGCCTCCAGTGAACCTTTTCTATTGCTTCACCCACTACACCCACTAACTGTTGCTACCCCAAGAATTTCCCCTATTCCTCCTTTCCTACTCCCTTCTCTTCTTTCCCTATTTAACATCAATACACATCTTACTCAGTTATCTTGCTATTTTCAAAATAGTGGCCTTATGCAGTATCTGTCCTTACGTGACAGATATTTCACTTATCAAAATGCGCTCTAGTCCAGGCTTTTTTTTTAGTCCAGGCTTTTTTTGAGATGCCTATAGATGGATTCGAAACATCAGCTTCTCAGGAGCTGAACCCTTAACCATCTGTGCTACCCAAGGAATCCCAAAAGAAGAGGGGGAATAGCATATGAGTTTGATAAATACTTACACTGCTATGTTTCCATAGCACAGAATCAACAAGGTATTGAAATAATGTAAAGGGAATGTTCCTGTGCTGTATAGAATAAGGATGTGGACAAAAGATGTTCATGTTCCAACACCTTAAGCCTGTAAATAAATTGCCTCACATGGAAAGTAGAACTATAGTTGTAGAAGGAGTTAAGATTACTCTTTAACTGGTTTGGAGATCAGTGTAGTGGGCTCACTGTAATCACAAGCATTCTTAAATATGGGAGTGGAAGTGGAATAGAGAATGTAAGAGTAAGAAAAATCAACTCCCTATTTCTGGCTTTGAAGATGAAAGAGGGTAATGTGTCAATACATGTGGTCAGCCTCTAGAAAGCAAGAAAATTACTCTTCCCTGGTCATTGCTATATGGTGTCGAGTTGCCTGCAACCCATGTTGTTGTTGTTATTGTTGTTATGTGCCATCGAATTGCTTGCTACACGTAGAGACCCTATGTACAACAGCCCTAAACCCTGCTCTAGCTTGTGCCAATCTCACTGCCTCTGACACACCATCTCGATTACCCCAGTCACTGACTGAATCAATCCACCTCATGGAGAGTCTTCCCCTCCTGCACTGTCCCTCCACCCTCCCAAGCATGATGTCTTGCTCCAAGGACAGGTTCCTCCTTACAACATGTCCAAAGTATGTCAGATGAAGCCTCAGAATCCTTGCCTCCAAGGAGCAGCCTGGTTTAACCCTTTCTAGAATGAATTTGTTTGTTTTCTTAGCAGTCTATGGTACACTCAATACTGTTCTCCAGCACCACAGCTCAAAGGCATCAATTCTCATTCTATCCTCTCTTGTCATAGTCCAGCTCTCTGATGCATAACAAGTGATTGTAAAGACCATGGCTTGTATCAGACACACCTTAGTCTCCAGAGTGACACCATTGCTCTTTAGTACTTCGGAGAGGTCTCTAACAGCAGACTTTCCCATCGCAATATGTCTTTTAATTTCCTGGCTGCTGGTTCCAAGAGTCTTGACTGTAGAGCCAAGCAAACTAAAGTTGCGAACAAACTTAATCTCTTCACCATCCATCCTGATGCTGCCAATTGGTCAAGGGGTGAGAATCTTTGTCTTCTTGATATTGAGCCTCAATCCATATTGAAGGCTGCAACCCATAGCGACTCTATTTATAGCATCTCTGAACTTGCCCTGTCCTGAGCCAGTCTCATTTATTCAGACACACCAATCTCCATTGCCCTAGTTACTGTATCAATCCATCTTGTCTGGGGGTCTTCATCTCCTTCACTGTCCATTCACCCTTCCAAATATGATGTCCTTCTCCAAAGATTGGTCTCTCATCGCCATGTGCCCAAATTATGTCAGATGGAGCTTCAAAATTCTAGTCTCCAAGGAGAAACTTGGTTTTACCCTCTCCAAGACAGACCTATTTGTTTTCTTAGCAGTCCATGGTATGTTCTAGACTCTTCTCCAGCAACACAATTTGAAGGCATTGATTCTTCTCCTTCCATCTTAGTCATTGCCCTGCTCTCTTAAGCATAGCAAGTAATTGACAAGACCATGGCCTGGATCAAGCACACCTAACCTTCAAGAAGGAATACAGGTATGTGGACACTTTGAATGTTGCCCAGTGACACCCATTTCAGACTTCTGAACTCCAAAATGCTATGATAACATAGACATTGTTTTAAACCACTCAGTGGTAATACATTATAGCAGCAATAGGAAACTTACATAGCTAACAAATATAAATATTACCTAGATGTTTCAAATGAAACAGAAATGGTGAATTAAATCTCTGAAAGCTAGAACACTGAAAAGCTAAATCAACCTGGAAGCTAGAGAATCAGTAACAACATTCTTAGGATTAAGCCAATGAGTTGAGATCACTACTTCCTCCCTGAACTTTCACCTACCCATCTGTGAGAGATTCGGACATTGACTTTTAAGATTCTTCTAGATTGAGAACCAAAATCTCCAAGAATGTTTGCATCTGTGACTATCTCAATAGGAATGGACCCACTCACATGGGCTGTAGAAGATTGGGAGGCAATGCACAAATACATGAGGCATTCATATAAGTGATGTATTAGTTATACATTTTGTGCAACTAATTACCACTAAATTTTCCAGTTTAAAACAAGTTAATTGTTATTGTCTCATAATTCCTATGAACCAGAAATCTCAAGACAACTTACCTGGGTGACTTTGGCTCATGATCTCTGACAACTCTGCAATCGAATTGTCATCGAGGGCTGTAATCATCTCAAGACTCAGGTGAGAGAGCATCTATTTCCAAGGTCATGTATATAAATGCTGTCAAGCTTTATGTCCTCTCAGGCTATTAGCAAAAGACATTAGCTTCTTACCAACTAACCTTTTCATGAAAAAGTTTATGAGAGAAACTGGCTTCTATCAGGGTGAGTAAGCATAGTTTTTATGGTAATTAATCTTGAAAATAGGGCTTCATCTCTCTAAATCCATTTTGATTTGCTGAAAATTGGCACTTCCACTCCAGAGATAGTCCATCAAAATCTACATTTTAATAAGATCTGCAGATGAATCACCTATACTCATCTAGAATATCTAGAAGAGAAATGAAAATCTTAGCAACTGAGTGTTGAAATGGCATCAACCAGTTCACAGCATTGGTGAAGGAACTTAAAAGCAAATTCAAGCCTTAAGTGGCAACACTGAAGCATGCTATGGGCAGAATATTGAATGATCCAGGAGGCATCATAAGAAGATGGAAGGAGTATCAAAAAGACACAGAAAAATTTTATGAAACAACATATGATAAGGAAACAATGGTGATGAACAAGGAAGTTCAAGTTGACCTGAAGGAACTGGAAGAAAACAAATCTCCAGGAATTGATGGGATATCAATGAACGTATTTCAACAAACAGATACTGCCCTCAACATGCTCACTAAGCTTTGCCAAGCAATCAGAAAGACAGCTACCTGGCTAACTGACTGGAAGAAATCATATTTATTCTTATTTTTCAAAAAGATGATTCAACAGAGTTTTTCTTGGAAGGGTGAAGGGACAGAACAAGAGAGGAATACCTGGATGAGATGGATTGATACAGTGACTGGGATAATGGGATTAGGTCTGTCAGAGACAATGAGACTGGCTCAGGGTAGGACAGAGTTCAGAGCTATTGTGCATAGGTCGCTATCAGTCACAGGTGACTCGATGGCATTCAAATCAACAACATTGCTCAGTTTTACCTTGTATCTCTTCTCCTATATTCCTTAGAATAGAATTAGAAAATCCATCGATCAGAGGAGAAAATTACACAGAGAATGAAAACCATGAGTAGTTCATTGAGAGTTATCTAGGATGCCACTTTTGCCAAATGCCCTCTGCAATGTATCAACTAAAAAACTCGAACTCATTATTGACGAACTGGATCCATTTCCTAGCTGACCCTCCACTGAGTTGCTGAGATGGCAAATCTCATGGGAGAAGTTTGCCCATCTTTCTCTCTTGGAGTCGCTAGTGGATTTGAATGACCGGAGAGGCAGAGCGTTCATGTAAGCCTGACAGCTTCCTGCTGACTCTGTCAGCAGAGCTGCATTGACAGCATATATCACTTCTGTTATCTTAGGTGCTGCCAAGTTGCTCATGATTCACAGCAACCCTCTGAACAACAGGATGGAATCTTGCCCTACCCTGCGCCATCCTCAGGATCTCTGCTATACGCAAGCGCAGTGTGGTTACGTTAATCTATCCTCCTGAAGACCTCACTCTCCACTAACCTCTCCAGCATGAAGGGAAAGTCCTTTTCAAAGACCAACATCTCAACATCTCCTGATAAAATATCTAAAGTATACAAGACAAAGGGCCTCTAAGCAGCAACTCAGTTGCATTTCCTCCAAGCTAGGCTTGTTTGTTCTTTTGACAGCCCACGGTGTGTCCAATCCTCTTTGCCAACATCATAACTCAAAGACATTTCTCTTTCTTTTGTCTTCTTTATTAGCTATCCAATTTTCAGATGCATGAGAAACAACTGAAGAGACTATGACCTGGATCAAGTGAACCCTAGGGCAACCACACTCTTCATCACTTTTTATAGGTCCTTTGAAGCAGGTTTGTTCAAGGTAAGAGTTCTTTTGATTTCTCTTTTTAATATAAAACTTTATGCTGGTTCACTTACAAAGTTTGTATGTATTGTTTATCACACCAAATCTTGCCCATTTCCTTAACCCACTCCTCCCTCCAATCATCAAATTGTGGGATCCTATGATTACCAACACCCCCCCCCCCCCCCCCCTCATCCTTCTGCTCCCCCCTCCCCTCTTAGATCTTCATACACATTTTACTGGTTATCTATTTCTACAATATTGGTCTTATACTGTATTTGTCCTGATGGAACTGAGTTAATTAGTTAGCATAATGCTGTCCAGTCTCTCTCAAGGTAGGTAGTGATTACAAAATCATTGCTCCTGCATGCTGCATGGTATTCCATCATGTAAAAGTTCCGTGACTTCTCAATCCATTCTATTTTGGTCTTTTGATTTCTTAACTTTTACTATATTTGTTCTAAATTGTGGGTTTAAGTAGAATAAAATTTGTGTTTTCTTGATATTGAGATGTAATCTATATTGAAGGTTAAAGTATCTCTTAAGTTTCGCCAATTTAAGTCTACAAAAATTGATAGTCTCTATTTCTTCTTCTTAGATTTTAGTAATTAGTGGGTATTTCTGAGCAATAGTTATATTAACAAGTCACCATTGTATGCAAATGGGTAGCATCCTATCACCCACAATACTGTACTTGGCCAACAATTAGTCAGACCATTTCAATAGCATTGAGTTTGAGGGGTTTTGTTTTATCAGTTTCACCTATTATCATTTCATACCTAGGTGATTGCATTATCTTCTTAATGGTATATTGGTTTGTAATTGTGCTCATTTTCAGCTCATTTTCTACAAAATAGCAAGAAAATATTTAAAAAGAGCATGTGAACTTCCCTTCTTAAAATCTTTCACTGACTCCCTGCATTTAGAAAAAAGCATGTAATTTTTAGCCTACAAGATCTGTGTTCTCTCTCTCTCTCCACCCCCTAACCTTTCTTTAGAACCTTGAACTTTAATTAGTGAAATTCATTTTTCCCTGAGACCTTCCCTACATACTATTCTCTGATGGATCTTTGACCCTCTCCTGACTAATTCCTACTTAGTTTTAATATCCTATTTCAAGGGTTTAATTTGTAACTGTGCATGTTATTTTTTATTTAAGGCTTAACTCCTTCATTTGACTCTTAAGTTACAGAGAAGAAAAATTATATCTCTTACATTCATTATTACAAATAATCATCTTTTAAAAGTGTCTGACATCTAGAATTTTGATAAACAGCTATTCAATGAATAAAGGGAAATCAAGAATATGTAAAAACTGGGTTGTGTCAGCAATTCTTATTTAGCATAGATTCTAAAGGTAATAAACACATAAGGAAAGATAATAATGCAATGAATCTCCTAGAATTGAGTTCTAATAATCATTAGTCAGCTGAATGTAGAATACCCCCCTCATTTAAAAAACCTGCTGCCAATGTTTAGTGACCCTTGAGGACAGAAGAGAACAATCTCATATTATTTCTAAGGTTGTAATCTCTTTGAAAGCACATTACAACTTTTTTCTCCCATAAAGCTGCTGGTGAGTTTAAACTTCTACTCTTTCAGTTAGTGGATGAGAGCTTCACCACTGTACCAGCCTGTCTCCTCTTCCTTTGCTTCCCACTGGCATCATGTCCCTTCTGACTCATAGTGGCCTTCCATTGAATTTCTGAAGCTACAAATCTTTAAGGAAGGAGATTATCTTTCTTCCCTGGAACACCTGAACCACCACTACTTCAATCCACTGCTTGAATCAATCCTTCAGTAAGAGAGGATTGGTAAATCCCACTATGCTATCAGTTTTGGGGTGTGACTTTTTTCCTTCACTCTTGTGTTGTAATGTGTGTTTGAGATGGAACTGACTCATAACCGAACTTCCAGTGGGTTTTCAGATAAAGGAAATTACACAGCAAGAGATTGTGTTAATTGCATTGGAGGAGCTGGTGGATTTGAACTGCATGCCTTTGGTTTGGCAGCACAGCTTTTTACTCTAGGTAACCAAAGCTCCCTAAACTGCAGAATGAATCAATAGAAGGTTGACTGCTTCTCCCCCTAAACATTTGTTGAAATACATATTCTGGTATCTATAGACATCGGGGGAGAGGGTAGGGAAAGAGAGAGAGAAAGAAGAAGGAGGAGGAGGAGAAGGAGGAAAAGGAGGAGGAAGAGGAGGAGGAGGAGGAGGAGGAATGGAAGAAGTAGAAGGAGAAGAAGAAGAGGAGGAGGAGGAGGGAGAGGAGGAGGAGGAGGGAGGAAAGAATGCTTCTCCCATGTCAATCGGTATTTTTGCTTAGCTACCTAGTCTAAAGGAATACTTGTAGGCTGGCATCAGTGGTAAGGAATGAGAGTAAGCCAAAGAGAGGAAAAGAAAGATGTGAGGTGATGGGCATCTTTGACTTGTAAGAGGAAGAAAAGAAAGAAGGACTTGTGCATTTGGTCTTTATACCCTGGAGAGCACCAGCCATGGAGATCATGGTCCTTATAAACTAGACTGAAATTAGGTAATCTGATGTGGGCTTCCTTCAACTCCTCATCTTTGATCACAGAATGCTGTGTTCTTGATCTCTCTACATTTTTTTAGTGAGAGCCAAGCATAGGAATAGGGAGAGAAATTGACTTGAGCATCACAATTCTTTTTCTAGAGACCAACAATGACTGCCATTGGAATAGAATGTCTTCTACATGTATATAAATTTGGTATGCTAGCCTGAATACGTTTCACTGTTTATCAAAACACTTGATTGTGCTTATGTGAAACCTATACTTAGACCAGGAAGTCCGCAGAACAGAGCAGGAAAACATTATATGGTGCAAAATCAGGAAGGGAGTGCATCAGGGATGTGTCCTGTCTCCATACCTTTTTAATACATATGCAGAACAGATCATTCAAAAGGCTGGGCTTTATCAGGAGGAATGTGGCATCAGGATTGGAGGAAGACTCATCAACAACCTATGTTACGCAGATGACACAACCTTGCTTGCTGTAACTGAGGAGGACCTGAAGCACTTGCTGCAGAAGATCAAGGGCTATAGTCTTCAATATTGGTTGAAGCTTAACATCAGGAAGACAAAGATTCTCACCACTGGGATAATTGACAGCACCACAATGGATAGAGAAGAAATTGAGATTAACAGTAACAGCTTGTTCAGTTCCACAATCAATTCTCTTGGCACCAGAGTCAAGAAATCAAAAGACAAATTGCGTTGGTAAAATCTGATGTCAGGGATCTCTCCAGAATGCTGAGAAACCAACAATATCAGTCTAGAGACTAAGGTGCACCTAATCCAGGCACTGGTGTTCACAATTGCTATTTATCAGAGCTGGACAATGACTAAGGATGACAAAAGAAGAATTGATGTCTTTGCGTTGTGGTGCTGGAGAAGAATCTTAAACATATCATGGGCTGCCAAGAAAACAAATAGGTCTGTCTTGGACAAGGTGAAGTCAAGCTTTTCCTTGGAGGTTAGGATTTTGAAGCTCTGTCTCATATACTTTGGGCCAGGAGGGATCAATCCTTGGATAAGGATGCCATGCCTGGAAGGGTGGAGGGACAGTGCAGGATAGGAAGACTCTGCATGAGCTGGATTGATACAGTCACTAGGGCAATGGGCGTAGGTATGTCATTGTCAGTGATAATGACTTAGGACAGGGTAGGCTTCAGAGCTGTTGTACATAGGGAAGTTATGGGTTGCTGTCAACTTGATGGCACATAGCAATAACAACAACTTGTAAAGCACTTTAAAGTTTGAAAAGAGAGTTCCCATTTATGCTCTTATATGATCTTCACTGTGCCCCTATAAATATGTCTGGAATTAGATTTTAATGCTATTTATGAAACAATAGATGGGTCAATTTTTTGTACTTTTAGAAAACATTTTCTATATGAAAATATTTTGAAATAACTCAATTATGCATGACTTCTTTTGAAATTATACTTCTAAAAAGGCATAGAGTTGGGGCCAATTCTATCCTCTTATTATATGTTGTACATAGGGTCACTATGAGTCGCAAGCAACTCGACGGCACATAACAACAACAACATTATTTGTGAAAACATTGTTTTGTTGTTCCAAGATAATTGGTTTTTTTATGAAAACATGGTTTCTGTTCTTTCTCTTCCCTTTCCTTTCCATCCTTTCTTATATCCCTTTTCCTTGTGAAATTATTCAGTCTTAAATGAATTCTTCTTATTGTTTGTGGTCAAATCAGAACTGACCCATAGAGGGCCTTCCCTACAGGTTTTCAGAGGCAGTAAATCACACAGGAGATTGTCCATCCTTCCCTGAGAAGAATCTAGTGAATTCTAATCATGTGCCTTGCATTTTCCTTTCCTTTACCAAATCAGTCTTAAATCCATTACTGTTGTTTTGTATAGTTGAGTAAGAACTAACCAATCACTGACCTCCAATGGGTTTTCAGAGGTAGGTAATTACTCATGAGGAGATTGCCCATCTTCATCCCACAGAATAGCTGATGGATTAAAACTGTGTTCCTTCGGGATTACAGCACAGCTTCCTACCCTGCGAGGTCACCTCAGGTCCTTGAGTTTAAGCAAAAAGGTTCAGCACCTATACAAATGGAAGAGGCAGTTATAGTGACCCAGTAGGGGTTCAAGGCCACGTTTAGTGAAGAGCATTCAAATATGTTGACTTCCTAGAGCAGGATACCAGAGCCTCATGTTGTCATTGTTGTCAACGGCCCTCGAGTAGAACTCATAGTGACCCTATTAAGAATGATTCTGAACCATGTCTCATGCTGTACTATCCTTGTCATCTCTGACATAATTTAGTCCATTGCTGTAGTCACTATGCCAATTCATCTTGTTGAGAGTATTCCTCTTTTTTTATTCCTTCACCTTTACAAGCATGAGATTCTTTTATGAAGAGTGTCCTTCTAATGATGTGCCCAAAGTATGTGAGATGAAGCTTCACCATCTTTACCTCCAAGGAACACTCTAGCTACAGTTTCTCCAAGGCTTATCTGTTCATTCTTTTGGCAATCCATCAGATATTCAATTCTCTTTGTCAATACTACAACTCAAAGGCATCAATTATCTTGTCATCTTTATTCATTGCTGAACTCTCAGATGCATAGGAAGTGATTAAAAAGCCATGAGCTGAATCTGTTACACCTTAGTCTTTAAACTGATATCGTTGCTCATGACCCTTGTGAAGGTGATGTAAATTCCTGCAAGATGACCTGATAAGATATGAAGTATTTGTGCAGGGTGTCCATGTTTGAATTATTTCACCTGGGGTGAGAAGAGCATCTATGAAGGGGAGCAGCCTGATGTAGGTCATCAGAGTCCACCTGAGGTGACGAGGTCATCTATCCATGGGGTATATGAGGATAGGGTCAGAAGCATTGCTATGCAGGGGCAGCCTGGCACAAGAAAAGTTGGAGACATCATGTGGAAAGGAGAGCGGCTTATTGTGGGAAGCCAATGCTAAATATTTGTAATAAACCAAATGTTAGAATGCTATCAGGATGTGGGGTAGGTGAGCTACAAGCTAGAGTTCACCCTGAGGCACTAAGGCAATCCTTAAGGGTTTACCAGATTCTTGCATTTGCTAACCCCTCCCTCCTGAGTCAAGCAGAAGGTTTTCAATAGAAAGAGCTTGGCTTCATTTGCATTGAATTATCTTTGTGATTTACTTCTGGATAATTTTCAATAAAGATGCAGGGAAGCTGAAAGAGGCCCTTCAGTCAAGAACTGTTGCCCCCCTGTTTTTCATGCTTTCTGCTCTATCTCACTTGTTATGCGTCAGAGAGTTGGACAATGACTAGGGAGGATAGAAGGAGAATTGATGCCTTTGAGCTTTGGGGTTGGAGAAGAGTATTGAGGGTACCATGGACTGCTATGTGAACAAACAGATTTATCCTAGAGAGGGTTAAACAAGGCTGCTCCCTGGAGGCAAGGATTCTGAGGCTCCATTTAACATACTTTGGACATGTTGTAAGGAGGGACAGGTCCTTGGAGAGGGACATCATGCTTGGAAGGGTGGAGGGAAAGCGCAGGAGGGGAAGACCCTCTACAAGGTGGATTGATTCAGTGACTAGGGTAATTGGGGTGGGTGTGTAGGAGACAGTGAGATTGGCATAGGACAGAGAAGGGTTTAGGGCTGTTGTACATAGGGTCGCTATGAGTCGCAAATGACTCTATGGCACATAACAACAACAACAACTGCTCTATCTCATTCCTGGCTGTCTGTCTCATTATTAATAATTATAAAAAGACTTTACCCTCGGTCTCCGACAGCTTATAATGTAGAAATCAGAGCCTGAGTAAAGTGAGGGAGAATGGCCTGAAAGTGATGTCAAAGCCCAAGGAGGACCTTCAGGAAGATGCCTGTGCACAGTGCCAGTCTAAGTCTCAACAGGATAAGGAAGGCGTCCACACTGTGCAGTTGCTCACATGCGGCTTGGAGATAGAATGCAGTGGAGTGACATCTGTTGGCTAAAGAGATGTGAAACTGACAACGGGAATATGGATCAAATAAGTAATAAGCAAAATAGGGATGGTAAGAAATAATTAAGAAACTTAAAAACTCACTGTCATTGAGTCCGTTCCATGTCATAGTGACCTCCCAGTGTTCTGCCCATGAAATGCCCCTCAAAAGAATAATTTACATATATGTACATACAAAAAGCACTTTATTCCAGAATATCCACAAGTGGAGACTTTCTCCCTCCATAGGAAGGTGGCGAGGGAAAAAGCCCCGAGTCTGCCCCCTCCCCCCAATTGCTTTTATGGCTTTCCTGGGTATCACTGTCGAGGGGGGAGATTGAAATCATGGTTGGTGGGTCGGGGGATCAGTCATGTGGGTCAAAGACAGGCTGGCTGCTTTGCCCACCTTTACTCTTTTTGTGTTTAGACACTAGTTAATTCTTTACTTTGCAGTGACAGATAAGACTTTACCAGAGACATTTGTGCTTGCCTTGAGCTAAGAATTTTTATGGCCCATTTCTGCTTCTGCTATTAATGGGGGTTTATAAAAAAATGGGGTTTATGCTGTCCCCTCACCACACCAGCAAGCTTCTGAGTCTGTAAATCACAGTGGGAATAGACTATCCAGCTTTCTTCTGTGGACCCTTCAATAGATTCAGATTTCCCAAGATATGCAGTCTTTTGGGTTAGCAGGACAAATTGCAATGGACTATGTCAAATATGGAAAGACAGAAAAGAAAAATGAAAAGCTGTATTGTTAATTGGACATTGAACCAACTCTTGATACTAGCTTCTCTCTCTCATTGCCTCAGAGTCTGAAGCAACTGTTAGCTGACCCTCCAGCTGGTATTACAGGTAAGATTTTACTGAAGATTATCCAAAAACGACTGGAACAGCACATCAACAGAGAACTACCAGAAGTCCAGGCTGATTTCAGAAGGGGTCATGGTACTAGAGATATTGTAGCTGATGTTATATGGATCTTGGCTGAAAGTAGGGAATACCAGAGGAATGTCTATCTGTGTTTCATTGACTATGCAA
>NW_006400071.1:1956375-1975512 GCF_000299155.1 Elephantulus edwardii | reverse complement strand
AACACATCAGCTGATGGTAGTTCCTTATGTTGGGATCAGTGTCTCTGAAGTTTAGTCACAATATTTATTGGTCAAAGGTGATGCATCCTGTAGAATTGCTGTGTAGATAGGCTTTTCTTGGCCCGAGCGCCGCCGCTAGTCAGAGCCGAGCCTCTGTTTTGACCTTTCTGCCGGAATGGATGTCGCGGGCTTTTTGGCGTCTCCAATTACCTGAGAAAATCCGAGTCACAGCAGGTTCTAGGCCTTGCCATGCTTGGTAACTCCCCTTAGTATCTAGGCTGATAATATTGCTTTTTAGTTCTCTGGAGAGGTCCCTGACAGGAGATTTTTTACCAATGCAATTTGTCTTTTTATTTCCTGGCTGCTGGTACCAAGACAGTTTATTGTGGAGCCAAGCAAGCTGACGTTGTTAACATGAAAGTGATTTAAAAACCCCAAAACTCACTAGCATGGAGTTGATTCCGACACATGAGTGACCCTAAAACACAGAGCAGAACTATCTCAGAGAGTTTTCAAGGCTACAGTTCTTACAGAGGCCAGCTGCCACATGTTTCTCTTAAACAGTGGATGGTGGATTTGAATTACTGACCTTTAGTTAGCAACGGTGTACTTAACTGTGGTGCTACCAGGACTCCTTAAAGGTGGCCAAGTCCCAGGTGGCATTTCACTCTGGTATAAATAGATAATGCCTCCATCAATCAAAACTGAGTTGATGGCAATGAAGTACAGAAGAATGAAGAGACAGAAGAGCCAGCTCCACTGGGCACCCACTGACCAAATTTGAAAAGTTTTGAGCATCAGAGTTAATTGTTGCTTTTACTAGCTTCCATCGTTTGTTCCAACCGATGCAACCTTCAGTACTACAGAAGAAACATGGGCTGGCCCCGTGCCATCCGCACAACCACTAAGTTCAAGTTCATTGTTGCAGTAAACTCCTTTTTTGCTGATCTTCTATTCTACCAAATATAATGTTCTTGTTCAGAATGATTATAATGCATCCAAGGATCATTCGTGCTGCACTTTTCCGGAGATACATTTGTCATAGTCTATTTGACAGAAACCTTGGGAACATAACTCAATGGTTTATTCGGTGGCAGAAAAGCCTGGAACCTTGTAACTTCACTGTGTCACTCACTGTTCCTCACAAGGCCACATGTCAGGTTCTTTGTGCAATATCGTTTTTTTTTTTTTAAAATAGATGCAATATTTGATCTTCATCAAACTCTGTCACAGCTGCCGTGTTCACAGATCTGAGCCCATGAGTAGTAAGTCAGTTTTTCAAAATGTTTTTGAGCCACTTCCGCACAGGAAACTGGCTTTAGAAGTCTTCTTTACAGTAATGATCACACACTGCTCTTGTAATCTCTTGTAATCCATCTTTATCAAAAGCCAAGCTGTTCCAAACTTTCTAACATGTAACCAAATTGTGTCCCCAATCTCCCTCCACTGGGCTTCTGAGTGACTTTGCTCCGCAGGAGGATCTGTGCTGTCGTTTCTGTAATATGATGGCCGCAAAGGTCAGACTTGAACATCCACTGCGTCTGAGTGAAATGGCATGTGGAAAGTAGCTTTTGTGTTGTCTCAGAGATCCCAAGGACCAGGAAAGAAAGACAAAGAATAATAGACTAGGTGACAAATGCCCCCACATTCTAAAATAAGGAACTAGAGCCTGTAGGCAGGATATGAAAAGGATATGATAAAACAGGCTCTACCAGCAAGATCACTTACCTCCAACCTTTCAAATGATTGACTTGGAGTCTCTTGGTGAGAGCTGTTGGAGTGCTATGCTATGTTTCTGTCACTTTCACTTCAAAGTCCAGGGATAGGGTTGCTCCTCTTAATGTTAGATTAGATTAGAGGGCTTAATGGGACCCCACGGAGAGGCTGGCCTGTGTCTCTGGGGACTGAGGAAACATTAAGATTAGCCACAGAGGCTGTTAGTAGCCTGAGAGAGAGCAGGAGGTGAAGAAAAACTCAGTCAGGGTCCAGTGGTTCCCTAGGAAGCTCTTGTCCAGATAGAATTAGAAGTACAAGATATTTATTCAGGTAAGCATCAACAGATGATTATAGAGAGAGAAAGAGAAAGAAAGTAGGAGCCATGATGTTAGTCTGCATCAATAAGGAAGAGTAGCGGAAAGGAAGAGTGGGTATGAAGTCTCAGTACGCAGCACAGCTCTGAGAAAGCTGTGGCCAAGCTGACAGGAAGCCAGAGCAAGTATCACCCACTATGGAGTCCCTCAGAGTAAACACAGGAACAGCTGATTCCGGGATCTCCACAAATTCCGTCTTTGTGTCTGAGAACAGCAAGTGGGTGGCCTCAGCCTACAAGCTGTGGTGGGAACTGCAGGTGGGACAACTAGGGGTGTCATCAACTTCACCCCTCACAGTACATCCACTCCTGAAAGGAGATCTTGGGGCCCCACTCTTGCGGCTGGCACAAATACAGGCTTTACAAATGGGGCATAAAAAGTTCAAAAAATGTAAGTATCACGCTCGATGCCATCTATAATTGGAAGCTGATATTCTAACCTAAGTCAACTTTAAAACAAAATATTTCCCATCGTGACCAAGGACAACATAAATGAAAAGCTTTAGAAACGGAATGGGTCTCGATTTCCTGGGCTGTTTGCACTTCTCATTGATTGTCATCCATCCTCACAAACCCTACCCTTCATCCTCTAGTTATGCAAAGTTCTCACCCCCGAACATTTCAAACTGTTCCCTGCTTCCAGGGCTTGGTGCATGGGTTTACCAGATTTGGAACATCCTCTCGGCCCTTGTCTTGAGGGACATCATATTTGTCAGAGCGGAGGGACGGCGCAGGAGAGGAATACCCTCGATGAGCTGTATCGGTTCTGTGACTGGAGTGGTGGGAATAAGTACGTTTGAGATGGTGAGGTTGGCACAGGATAGAACAGCGTTTAGAGCTCTTGTACATAGGGTCGCTATGAGTAGTGAAAGGCTCAATGACACATAACAACAACAACAACAACTAGCCATCTAACACTATACTGAGAACAGTTCTACTCTGACACCAGGGGATGGGGGTCACTATGAGTTGTAATTCATTTGGTGGTAATTGTTATTGTTATGTGCCGTTGAGTCACTTGCAACTCATAGTGACCCATGTACAACAGCCCTGAAAACTGCTCTATCCTGTGCCACTTTTGTTTTCTCTGACACACCTACCTCCATTACTCCAGTCACTGAATCATTCCATCTCACTGAGGGTCTTTCTTCCATGTGCTGTCCCTCTACCCTCCCAAGGATTATGTCCCTCTCCAAAGACTGGTCCCTTGTTGCAACATGCCCAAAGTATGTCAGATGAAGCTTCGAAATCCTTGCTTCCAAGGAGCACCCTGGTCTCAGCCTCTCCAGGACAAACCTGCTTATTCTCCTAGCAGTCCATGTTATATGCAATACTTTTCTCAACACCACAGCTCAAAAGCATCAATTCTCCTTCTATCACCCCCAGTCATTGTCCAGCTTTCTGACACATAGCAAGTAATTGTGAAGACCATGGCATGGATAATGACTCCTAAGTATTACTCCTGTGGTTTGGGCCTTCTTTCTTTCCTTTTAAATATTGGTTTATTTACAAAGTTCTTATACATTGTTTTTCACACTGGATCTTTCCCATTTTCTTCACCCACCATTTCCTCCACTCATCCAATTGTGTGACCCTATGATTCACCACCTTACACACACAACCATCCTCACTCCTCTGCTCTCTCCTATCCCCCGCCCCTTGGATCATCACCCTCCTCCCACAATAATTGGTCTTCCATCTTGTCACTCATCCATGCAATCAAGTGATGATGAAAGGTTTACCGGGGCTTCCTTGCTAGGCCATTATAATCACATATTTATCTTGATAATCAATACCCAGTTTGCCTTTATTTCTGAGATCATAGGGATGATTGTCCTCTCTATCCTCTTTAAGATTTTGTACTGTTGTATGCTGTCTATCTGATTCCAACTCATAGCAATCCTGTTGGAGAGAGAAGAACTGCTACACAGGGTTTCATAAGCTATAATTTTACAAAAGTAAGTTGCCAGGTCTTTCCTCTCACAGAACAGTGGTTGGGTCAAACCACTATCCTTGCAGATAGCAGTCTAACACTCGTTCATTATACATCCAAGCACTGTACCACTTAATGACCGCATTGATAGGGCTTCTTCACCTCAGGTTATGAGTAGCAAATAACACTTCCTTTGAACAATGAAACATGGTGTGCATCCTTCCTGATGCAGTTACCTCATTGTCAGTGTTCTCTTTCCCTGCTAGGGAGCATTGCAGAAGCACATATTGCCGTACAGGTGCCGTAAGCTCAAGCACTCTGGGATGTGGAGCCACCACACGGATGAACGCTCCTCTGAAGATACACTCATGCTGGCAACAGTTGTAGCATATTCATTTATGTTGTGTTAACACATGCAAAACTCAGCATTTGTACGCTACTAAAGCAGCCTTCCAAAACTGACTAACACGCTCGTAGTCTTACAGCATGTGCAAACCGGCACACTAGCACACAGCCTTGAACATGGTAAATTACAAATGTCCAGGTTTGATTTATTGAGAGACGAAACTCTGTAGGCCAACGATATGCCTTCTTGTTGCTGTTGTTGTTATCAGGTGTCGTTGAGTAGAGGATGACTCACAGCAATCCTATGAACAACAGATCTGACCACTGTCCTACCTTGTGCCATCCTCACCATCTCTGACACATTTGAGCCCATTACTGCAGTCACCATGTCAGTTCATCTCATTGGGGTCTTCCTCTCTTTTGTTGATCTTCTACCTTTCCAGGCATGATGTCTCTTTCCAAGTAATAGCCTCTCCAAACAATATGTATAAAGTGTAAGAGACAAAGTTTCACCACCTTTGTCTCCAAGGAGCACTCTGACGACACTTTCTCCAGGATTATCTGTTTGCTCTCAGGGCAGTTTATGGGATAGTCAGTACTCTACAATTCTACACCTCAAAGACATCGATTCTTCTGTGATCCTTATTTACTGTCTAGCTCTTAGAAACATAGCAAGTGATTGAAAAGTCTATGACCTGAATCAGGCATATCTTAGTCTTTAAACGGGTATAAATACTCTACAGTATTATGTAGGGATCTCTGAGAGTAGAGCTTCCCATCTCCTGATATCCTGACTGCTGGTATTAAGAGATTTTATTGCTAGTCCAAGCAAGATTAAATCACTGGCAACTTTGAACTTTTCTCCAACTCTCATTGTTGCCTATTGACCTAGTGGTGAGTACCTTTGTTTTTTTGATGTTTAAATGTTATATATGCAGAAGGCTGTAGTTCTTAATATTCTGCAACAAACCTTTCAAGACCTCCTCACACTGAGCAGATAAGGTTGTGTCGTCAGCATAATGTAGGATATTATGAGTCTCACTCTGATTCTGATGCCACATTACTCTTCATAGGGTCTAGCTTCACTTATTATTTACACGACATACAGATTGAATAGATATAGAGGAAATATACATTCTCAATGTATGCCTTTCCTGATTTTAAACCTCTGTTTAGGCAACAGCTTCTTAATCTAGGTATAGGTTTTACATGAGTACAATTAAGTTTTCTGGGATTCCCATTCTTCTCAATGTTAGCCATAGATTTTTATGGTCCACAAAGTCAAATGTCTTTGTTGCTGTTGTTAGGTACCATTGAGACAAGTACAACTAATAATGACCCTATGAACAACTGATCTGACCCCTGTCCTACCCTGTGCCATCCTCACAGTCTCACATACACTTGAGTCTATTGCTGCAGTCACTTTGTCAAGGCACTTGGTTGACGGTCTTCCTTTCTTTTGCCATCCCTTCACCTTCCCAAGAATGATATTACTCTCCAAGGAATAACCTCTCCTAGCAACATCCCTAAAGTATGTGAGATAAAATATAATCATCTTTGCCTCCAAGGAACGATAGGCTTGCACTTTCTCCAAGATGTATCTGTTCTTTTGGCAGTCTGTATTCAAAGACACCAATTCTTCTGTTACTCTTATTCAGTCATTGTCTAACTCTCAGTAACATAGCAAGTGATGCGAAAGACCATGGCCTGAATCAGATACACCTTATTCCTCAAATTAACACCACTACCCCTAAATAATTTGCAGAGGTCTCTGACTGCAGGTTTTCCCAGTGCAATGTGTCTACTAATCTCTTGACTGCTGGTACCTACTGTATTGATTTTGGACGCAAGTAAGATTAAGTCATTGATAGTTTTAATATTTTTCTCCATTTATCATAAAATCACCTATATGATCAGTGGTTAATGTTTTTTTTTTCTTGACATTGAAATGTAGTTCATACTGAAGACTATAATCTTTGATTTTCTGCACCTAGCTCTCAAGCAATGTTATGTCATTTGCATAACATAGATAGTTGATTAACCTTCCTTGCTTGTTTATAGTTTTCTTTTATTGGTAGAGCACTTGTCTGTCAGTCTCCTGTACTGGGATAACTTAGGTGTTGCTATGATGTTGGAAGCTATGTTACTGGTATTTAAAATGCCAGAAGTATCATCCATGGTGGGCAGGTTGCAACACAGTCCTAGATTAAGACAGATTGGGAATCAGGATTAGTCATCCACTTCCAAAATAACAGGCCTTCAAAAACTCTATGAACAACAGCATGTAAATATAGTGTAAAGGCTGTTGTTGTTGTTGTTGTTGTTGTTTACCACTGAGTTGGAACCAGCCAATAGCTGACCAAATGGTGGGTTTTCAGAGGCAGTTAAACCCATGAGAGGAAATTACCCATTCTTCTCCATCAGAGCAGCTGATGGATTTGAACCGCTTGCCTTCAGGATTGCACCGCAGCTTCTTGCCATTAACCACCAGAACTCCACATTATAAAGGTGATGTCTTAGAAATTGTCATTTTTTAACAAACCTCCAGTGGTGAGGCAGATGTACAAGCATACTTGGAATGCACTGCATGAAAAACATTGTATTTAAAGGATCTTTTGTTTATTTGTTTTCCAGAAAAAAAAAAGAAGAAGAAGAAAAGAAAGGACTTTTTCAAAGATATCCCATTGGTCTTGACAGAATATGGATCCATACTTTGTTTTAGATTGAATTACATCTTCTGAAAAAGGAACAAGCCATTGGCTTGTTTCTGGCTCATAATGACTATATGTATAGCAGTAAAATCATTGTCTAAGTTCATCTTTTTGAGAGTTTCATCTCTTTTGTTGACTTTCTATTCTTCCAAGTGTAATGTCCTTTGCCAGGGACTGAATTCTTTTAATAAAATGTAACTCAACTACTCATTCGCCACTTTTGAGTCTCAACTGACTCCTAGCTGATGTTCCAGTGGGTTTTCAAAGCTGTAAATAATAGTGAAGGAGTTTCTCATCTTTGTTCAACGGAGGCATTTGAATTTCAATCACCAGAAAGGAGTGGTCTCTATATTACCAATGTAACTTCCTAAGGAGCACACGACCAGTTGTTGTTGTTGTTTGTTATTGTTGTTGTTTTGTGGCCTCCAGTCGCCTGCAACTCATGATGACCCTATGTACAATAGCTCTGAAGCCTGCCCTGTCCTAAGCCAATTTCACTGACTCAGACACACCTACTCCCATTGCCCCAGTTACTGTATCAATCCATCTCATCTGGGGTACGCCTCTCCTGCACTGACCTTCCACCCTTCTGAGCATGATGTCTTCCTCCAAGGACTGGTCCCTCCTGGCCATATGCCCAAATACGTGAGACGGATCTTCAAAATCCTAGCCTCCAAGGAGAAACTTGGTTTCATCCTCTTCAAGATAGACTTATTTGTTTTCTTAGCAGTCCCTGGTATGCTCCAGACTCTTCTCCAGTGACACTACCAGAGATCCTCGTAAAAATTAAACATAAGCTTATTTGGAAATCACTGAAAAGTCATGACTGATATAGAAAGCATAAAAAGAAGATGAGGAAAACACAGTGTCACTATACCAAAAAAGACTGATGGACACTGTTCTACTTCAAGAAGTAACATATGATCAAGGGTCAATTGTAATGAAAGAAAAAGTTCAATGGTAAAGCACTGAAGACATTGTTGTTATTGTTGTTATATGCCGTCGAGTCGTTTGCGACTCATAGCAACCCTATGTACAACAGCCCTAAACCCTGCTCTATCCTGTGCCAAATGCATTGCCTCTGACACACCCATCCCGATTACCCCAGTCACTGAATCAATTAGCAAATAAATAAATGAATAAGTCCCCAGGAATTGATGGAATATCAATTTCAGTATTTCAGAAAGCAGATGCAGTTTTGGATGTACTCATTAATCTCTACAAACAAATTTGGACAATACTTACCCAGTTAACTGACTAGAAAAGATTCGTAATTATTCCTGTTCCCAAAACAAATGATTCAAAAGAATGTGCAAAAGACATAATCGTATCATTAATATCAACATGCAAGTATAATATTGCTACTGTGTTGTGTACCATTGCTGAGGCTCCGGTGGATTTTCAGAGGCAGTTAATTGCACAGGATACCGCCCATTCTTCACCATCTGGTGGATTCAAACTGTGTGCCTTTGTGATTGCAATGACCAGAGCTCCCTATAATATTGCTGTAGATTATTTTTTTAAAATGTCTGAACAGTGTATTTACAGAGAACTGCCAGAAACTCTAGGTAGATTCCAAAGAGGCTATAGAATGAAGGAAATCATTGCTAATGACAGATGGATCTTGGTTGAAAGCAGAGAATATCAGAAAGATGTTTGTGGCTTATTGTTTATGCAAAGGCATCTGGCCATGTGGATCATAACAAACTATAGACAAACTTCAGAAGAATGAGAAATCCAGGATACTACTTGTGCTCTTTAGAAATCTACACTTAAACAAAGAAGCCATCATTCAAACAGAATAAGGGAACACTGCATGGTTTGAAATCAAGAAAGGTGTGCATCAGGGCTGTATCACTTCTACATTCCTATTCAATCTGTATGATGAGCAAATCATTCACAAAGCTGGACTCCATGAAGAAGAATGTGGCTTCAGGACCTGAGGAAGATTCATCAACAGCCTGTGTTATGCAGATAGCACAACCTTGCTTGCTGAAAGTGAAAAAGATCTGAAGCACTTACTGCAGAAGATGAAAGATTATAGCCTTCAATGTGAATTACGTCTCAACATCAAGAAAACAAAACACCACTGGACCAACAGGCAATATTGTGATAGATGGGGAAAAAGCTAGAAGTTGTCAATGAATTCATTTTACTTAGATCTATAATCAACCACTATATCAGTGGCAGTCAAGAGATCAAAGGTGTTGCATTGGGAAATATCTTTGTTGAGATACTTTAAAAAGCAATGATATCCATTTTACTAGTAAGATGCACCTGATCAAAGCCATAGTATTCATAATTATTTCATATTCAAGTGAAAATTAAACAATGACTAAGGAAGACTGAAGAAGAATTGAAGCCTTTGGTTCTTCTTTGATTCTGTGGGGCTGACAGAGAATGTTGAGTATCACATAAACTTGTTTTATCAAAAGAACAACCATACCTGTTTTTGAAGAAGTGCAATAAGAGTGCTCATTGGAGGCAAGGATTTCTTCTCATGAGCTTGAACATGATCAAGATCATGACAATGCTGCAAGGTAGTTAAAAGTTTCCAATCTGATGTTCCTTAGGATCCCTATGGTATGTCATCAACTCGAGGTCACCTAAGAGCGACAACCAGGTGAGGATTTTAAGTACAATGGTATGAAGCATTGCTTGGTGCTGTCACATTTTCACTCTCAGTGGAATGCTTCAGTTCACTGTTGCAATCACTCCCTATTTTGAGTGTCTTTCAATCTAGGGGCCTTGTCTTCCATCACTATCAAAGAACATTATGCTGTGCTTTGCAGGGTTTTTAATTGGCTGACTTTTGTAAGTGGATTTCCTTTGATTTTCTCAAAAGCCTGTCTTGGATTAGACATTCTCCCGAATTCTGGTCACCAAGGGAGACCTTGCTGTTTTTATTCAACATACCAATGATATAACCTATGATCTTAGCAGCATGAAAGTCATTGAAGCATAACAGACAATCAGGTGGTAGAATCCAATCTTAGTGACTTCTTATAAAAGATGAAGAGACAAGGGACACATAGAGGGAACATGGCCATGTGATGTTATAACTACAAGCTAGGGAATACATGAATCTATAAGGAACAGAATAATGGAACAGATTGTCCTTTAAAGATTCAGAGGGAATCAACACAGTTTATACCCTGAGTTTATACTCTCAGACTCCAGAATTTTGAGGTAATATGTCCTGATTAGAATCATGCTGTGATCTTTTGTTATAACAACCATGTTGTTAGATGCCTGTAAGGTGAGTATGACTTCTACCAACACTATGAACAACAGATTTGAACCCTGTCCTATGCTGTGTAACAGGATGCTAATACACGATGATATTTCAAGTTCTTCCCATTCCGTCAACTGTTTTCAGTCCAGGGTCTCCAATGCATTAACCCTCAGATCTAGATAAGTCACTTTACCTCTCTAAGCCTGCATGCTAAAAAACACAAAACAAAACAAAAAACAAACAAAACAAAAACCAAAAAGGTGATCCAACAGAGTGTAGAAATTATCAAAAGATATCACTAATAACACATGCAAACAAAATCTAGCTGAAGATCATACAACAAAGAACTACCAGAAATACAAACGGGGTTTAGAAGAGACCGTGGCACTAGGGACATCATTGCCAATGTCAGTTAGATCTTAGCCAAAAGCAAAGAGTACCAGAAGAAGGTCTATATATGTTTCCTTGACTACGCAAAAGCATTTGACTGTGTGGATCACAACAAACTGTGGCTTAAACTTGATACAAATAGGAATGCCAGAACACCTGATTGTGCTAATGCAAAATCTATACTTGGATCAGGAAGCAGTTCTCAGAACAGAGCAGGGAAACACTGTATGGTTCAAAATCAGGAAAGGAGTGTGTCAAGGAAGTAACCTGTCTCCATACCTTTTCAATCTGTATGCAGAACAAATCATTTGAGAGGCTAGACTTTATGAGGAGGAATGTGTTATGCAGATGGCCCAATCTTGCTTGCTGAAACTGAGGAGGACTTGGAGTATTTGATGCAAAGGGGCAAGGACTGTAGTTTGCAACATGGATTGAAACTCAGCACGAAGAAAACAAGGATTCTGATCACTGGGTCAATTGGCAGCACCATGACACGTGGAGAAGAGATTTAGATTGTTAACAGCTTCAGCATGCTCAGGTCCACAATCAACACTCTTGGCAGCAGCAGTCAGGAAATTTTAAAAAAGCCCCAAATAACACTAGGAAAATCTGTTGTCAGGAGTCTTTCCAAAGTGCTAAAGAGCAACAATGTCAGTCTGGAGACTAAGGTGTACCTCAACCAAAAATGGCAGAAGAAGACTTGATGTTTTTGTGTTGTGGCACTGGAGAGGAGTCTCGAACATATCAAGGGAACTAACAGGTCTGTTCTGGAGAGAGTAAAACCAAGCTGCTCCTTGGAGACAAGCGTTTTGAAGCTCCATCTCACATATGTTGGAAATGTTTCCAAGAGGGACTCATTCCTGGAGAAGGATGTCATGTTAGGAAGGGTGAAGGGATAGGGCAAAAGATGAAGATCTCAGATGAGATGGGTGAACACTGTAACTGGGATAATAAGGGTAGGTGTGTCTGAGACAGTAAGACTGGCTCAGGATAGGACAGGGTTCAGAGCTATACTGCATGGCGTGCATGGCGTTGCTGAGTCATAGTCAGTTTGATGCCATACAACAACAAACAAAATCTCCTCTGCTGGGTTGAGAGAAAGTTGGAAAGAAAGAATCTGGTGAATTAAAGATTCTCAAAAGCCGAGCATCTTCAGACAAAGGTACTGGAACCCAGAGAATCACAGTCACTTGCCATAGTCACATGATCATAGTTAAGTTTGTGGTAGAATAAAAAGATTATCTTTGCCTCCCCAGCTGCCCATGTGTCTCACTGAGCCAGGCACAACCCCTTCAGGTATGAAAGGGACCCAGGCAGGGCCAAGGAGACCAGACCACGGGGCCAACTTTGCTCTGTGGGGCACTGAAGCCTGGCTGGCTGGCTGGTGTCCAGGTACCTCTACTAACTGAGAGCCTGCAGCCAAGCAGCAGGAGTGCAATCTCTCTGCAATTAAAAACCTAATGGCTTTTAAATGGAGCTGGTTCTTAAAGCTGGCAAAAGCCAAGTTGCCTCCAGGTTGTAATAGAAGATGGAAAGCGAGGAAGTTGAAACTTTGAAGCCCAATCTGAGAGCATTAATTTTAGATCACCCTGACTCTTCTTTGCAGTCTGAGAAAAATCTTCTTTTGAGGTTGGATTGACAGATCCCCAAGTGAGCTGCTTCGGCCAGTGAAGCTATTCTCCTGCCCCAATTGACCAATTCTGAGCCTTCTGGCTGCATCCAGCAGTCAATAAATTACTGGACAATTGTGGGTTGAGGGATTAGTCTGTGGAAAGACCTACAAGAGATGTGAGAGTACCCAAAAAGTTCTGGACTACAAGGTCTAGCTCCAGATCTGCTGCTTTGGGACACTTTACTATTGCTTATAAAACAGCTTCATTTAGAGAGGTTAAGGCAAGGTATTGATCTGTTTTACATAGGCTTGTTGTGAATGGCATCTAAGAAGTACATATTGTTGTTATGTACCATTGCACTGGAACTGTCTCATACCTGACCCTCCAGTAGGCTTACGGAGGTAAAAAAAAAAAAGTTGGGAGAAGATTTCTCATATTTTTTTCTGAAGAGCAGTTGGTGGATTCAAACCTGGTGCCTTCAGCTTGGCAGCACAATTCCTTAATACTAGGCCATCAGAGTTCCTTAAGAATACATAGAGGCTAGAAGTTATTGGATCAGATAATTAAAATGAGCAGCACTGATTGAGTGCTTACTACTTTTCAGACATTATACTAAAAGTCTTATAGGATGAGCTATCAGTCTCTACTGAATAGCAAACTAATCTTTCAAAGTGTAGAGCTGTATTCCACAGAGTTTTTCTGTGGCTCTTTAAAAAAAATTTTTTTTGGGGGGGTTTACTAATTTATTTTCAGATATAGATTTTTAGCTATTTCTTCCAAGGCACTTGTGGGTGATTTTGAACATCTGACTTTTCAGCTGAGTGTATTAACTATTTTCATTTATGTTTTTGTTACGGGCACAGAGTCCACTACAATTCATAGTGACCTTATAAACAATAGATCCAAACCTTGCCCTATCTTGCTCCATGCACAAGACCTGACATGTCCAAGCCAATTCTTTTTTTTCTCTCCCTTGTCTTAATTGTTGTGGGGTGGTATTTTTTATTAATTTTAATGAAAGTTTACAGAGACTTTGGATTTCCATTCATTCATTGTTGCACTTTTCTCCCTGCTCACCTCCCCCTCCCAATTTGCTCTTCTCTTTGAAAAGTAAAATTTGTTCATTGTTATACAATCCCTTCCCCCAAGCCTACTCCACTGTGAAGCCTTAATTCTGGACTCCTGTCACGACAATAATACCAAATCATATATTTCTTTTGAACAGTTCTCTCCCTCATCTATTTCTTATAGTCACTGTGTTAATCTATCTTGTTGAAAGTCGTCCACTCACTAACTCTCCACTTTTCCCACCGTAATCTGACAACTCCTGTTGTTGTTGTTGTTATGTGCCATCGAGTCGTTTCCGACTCATAGCGACCCTATGCACAACAGCTCTAAACCCTGCTCTATCCTGCACCAACCGCACCGCCTCTGACACACCCATCCTGATTACCCCAGTCACCGAATCAATCCCTCTCATAGAGGGTCTTCCCCTCCTGCGCTGTCCCTCCACACTCCCAAGCATGATGTCCCTCTCCAAGGACCCGTCCCTCCTAGCAACATGTCCAAAGTATGTCAGACGAAGCCCCAGAATCCTTGCCTCCAAGGAGCAGCTTGGTTTAATCCTCTCCAAGATGAATCTGTTTGTTTTCCTGGCAGTCCATGGTACATTCAGTACCCT
The DNA here is from genome assembly GCF_000299155.1 of Elephantulus edwardii. Classification (NCBI taxonomy): domain Eukaryota; kingdom Metazoa; phylum Chordata; class Mammalia; order Macroscelidea; family Macroscelididae; genus Elephantulus; species Elephantulus edwardii. The sequence continues at coordinate 1,961,515 of NW_006400071.1, read as the reverse complement.
TCTCCAGCACCACAGCTCAAAAGCATCCACTCTCCTTCTGTCCTCCCTAGTCATTGTCCAACTCTCTGATGCATAACAAGCGATTGCAAATACCATGGCCTGTATCAGGTGCACCTTAGTCTCCAGAGAGACACTGTTGCTCCTGTAACATGCCAAAAAAATTTGAGACAAGATTTCACCATCCCTGCCTCCAAGGAGCAGCCTCCTGGTAGTTCCTCCAAGACAGATCTGTTTGTCCTTTTGGTCACCCATGGGATATTCAATACTCTTCTCCAACACCACAACTCAAAGGTATCCATTCTTCTCCTGCCCATCCTTATTCATTGCTCAGCCTTTATAACATTTGAAGAAATTTAAAAGTACCATGGTTATCATGAGTCACACTTCAGTTTTGAAATTGATCTTGTCTAGCACTTTGGAGAGGTCTTTGATAACAGGTTTTTTCAATATAATACATCTTTGGTTTCTTGACTGCTGTTATCATGGGGATTGATTATGGACCTAAGGAAAATCAAGTTGTTGTCAATTTTAATCTTTTCTCCATCTAGCATAATGTTGCCTACTGGTCCAGTGAGGAGGATTTTTGTTTTCTTGATGCTGAGTTGTGATCCATATTGAAATCTGTAGTCTTTGGTCTTATACAGTAAATGTTTCAAGTTTTCTCCAGTTTTTATAAGTAAGATTATGTCATCTACATAACACAGGTTGTTGATGCCACATTTTTTTCCATGTAGAAAAGGTTCTCACATTATTTGTTCAGGATACAACCCTAATGCATACTTTTTATTATTTTAAACAATATGTTGTTGTTGTTGTTGTTGTTATGTTCCATTGAGTCACTTGCTACTGATAGCGACCCTATGTACAGCAGCCCTAAATTCTGTTCTGTCCTGTGCCAATCACACTGTCTCTGACACTCCCATTACCCCAGTCACTGTGTTGCATTTTTAATTATATGTTTGTTTAATTCTGACAACAAACCTATGGAAAATACTTGTTTTCTATACAAATTGAAACATGACAACGTTAAATATAGCTATTCACTTGATGAGCATGAAAGCTAAAATCTGACCTCCTCCTCAGTTTGACTTTGAAAATTTCCTCTTAATTACTGCTCTATTCTTAATCTATAGACTTCATTCTCAAAGGCTGCAATGCTAAGAAAAGAAGTCTACCTTTACACTTTTCTTCCTTTGTAGATAAATAAGATCCTTAGTAGGAGTAGGAGTAATGATCTGGACAAAGTTGAGATTAGATCCAGCCCTTGAAAAATAAGCAGTCTTTATAATAATAGGAATGCCTCAATTAATACTAGAAGTTAGCACGTATATGTGGTATCTAGATCCGAGAACATGGCTGGGAATGGCATCTCTTTTTTCACTTTTCATCCTTTCTCTTAGAAGACTCCTAAACTACTGTAAAAGGCATAATTCCAATACCAATTGCCATCTCTGTCGTACCTTGCCTCTACCACTGGACCATACACAGAGCCAGGTCAGGTATGGTTCTCTTTCTCTTTTCCCTGTCTCCATATCTCTAGTACACAGAACATGGCAAGGTGTAGTATGCACTAATTGGTAAATTCACAGTAGAGATATGTTTTACCATGACTTTTCAAGTCTTCAGAAAAGTCTGGATTTAGTCTGAATATAAGCAGAGTATCTGAAGGATGTCTTTGGGTTCTAGGAAAACTACAAAAATTAATAGTTAAATCTGCTTCCTACCTTCTTTCGTCTAGAAGTTCTGCTAAAATTTGTTCTCCGTGGGTGATCCTTCCAGTATTTGAAATACTATGTCTTGGTGTCCAGTATCATACTAGCACACAAACTACCACAATGTGACAAATTTTTTTTCTTTTTTTTTTATTGGGAAAAACATATTGGGAGTACAAGGAGGTGAAGGTTGGGGGCAGAAGGGTGAGGATGGGCCAGGATGCAGTTGCAGCGCTGCACAGTTTGGTCGGTGGGGGAGCAGATGAAGGAGATGATGAGGGTCCAGTGGGGATCAGATGCTACAGAGGAATGACAAGCATCTTCCAATAGTAATTAAACCAACTGTCTTATTGATTTGGGAATTGGATGCCGACTCTCTGGCTTCTTCATGGTGAGCAGGGGCGTAGATGTAAAGGGGGGAAGGGAGGACACTTTATCACCTTACTGGTGGTCTTGGGTTAAAGCTGCTTGCCTTCTTGCTCTGTTAGAAGATATTTTCCTGTCATTTGCTCCCCTCTGGACTGCAAAGTGTTTTCCCAGGTGGGTCCAGTGGGGATGGCTGGTTGAACCCAGAGGCTCCATCCTCCTTTGCTTCCTTAGCTGTCAGTTGTATTTCCTTTTTGTCACTGGCACTGGGTTCAGGGTTAATTCTGGAGTAAAACTCAGAGTTAAGGTTACCTATAGGAAAGGGAGCAAACCTAGAGAGAACAAACTTGTGAGTTACAAATAGAAGGGCTTTGAGGGTGTTGCTTTCAGTTTTACTGGGGGAGGGGGGGAGGGTGGCAGAAAGTGGCCTAGGTAACATTGGATACCCTAGGGATTCTTTTTTTTTTTTCTCCTTCCCCACCCAGGGGTCAGATGGCACAATCTGGGGACTGAGGAGCTCACCCTGAGGGCCACGACAGCTCACCCCAAGCCGAGGGCCAAGGGCAGCCTACCCCGGGCAGAGGGCCGTGACGGCTCGCACCGAGCCAGGGGCTGAGGGCAGCCCATCCCAAGCAGGGCAACACCCCCCAGGAGCTGGCTGGTATACTCCCCCTCCAATTGCCCCTATCCCAGTCTGGTCCCCTCACCTGACTGAAGACTCTGTGGTCAGGGATAGTGTTTCCAATTCCAGCACTGCCACTTTTACCCCCGCCCATAAGTGGTCATACTATATTTTGAAGTAGGTGTCACTGCCCTCCCCCTTTATGTATGATAAAGGGAACCTGAGAATTGTGAACAGATTCCCCCAAGGTCTAACCATCTTTTGGCAGAAGCATTCAACAGAACAAAATATGTGGTGCATTTAGGATGTTGGTCCTCCTGTGCATGCTGCCACTGTTAAGGACATCAGACTCACAGTGACTTCCAGCAATCCATTGCACAGGTAATTGTCTTCTTCGGCCTGTCCAATGCATAGGTAATTGTCTTCTTTGGCCTGTCCAAGGAAACCCATACCTGCAGATGGCGGGCATGCATCCCATCCCCCACCTCCTACGCAGGTGGCCAGCGGGGTGTGCACACCCCCCCCCAGCACGGGAAGCCTGTGGGAGGTGCACAGCCCCCCCAGCACAGGCAGTCATTGGGGCACAGCCCCCCACCCCGCCGCACAGGCACTCGAGGATGTGTGGCCCCTCTTGTGCGGGTGGCTGGCAGGCGCCCACTCCCCCCACAGCCACCATCCTGGTTCCAAGAATTCTCTCCAGACCAAGTCCACTTTGCGGCAGTGTGGTGGCTTCACTGTACCAATCTTGAGGAGGGCCGGTGCCCAGCATCCATCCTGGGTGAGGGAATCCATTCGTTCAGGCTGTGGAAGCCTCATGGAGCTGCAGCGGCTGTGTGGTGCGGTGCGGGCTCTGCAGGGGTGGGGGGTTGGGAGCCATGAGACTCACCCATTTCTCCTTGGGAATGCTTGAATTTCTGTTGTTGAGCCTCGATCTTCACTGAGGGCCAGTCATCAGCTGCTTAGGTGTTCAATTATCAATATGGCGAAGTCTGTGGAAGGCCATAATGGCCCTGCTTTAAGTGGTTCACTGCTCCCGCAGCTCACCACGCTGTCTCTGCCTCCGCCGCCATCTTGGATCCTCCCACAATGTGACAAATTGACAAACAAGTGGTGGAAGTGAATAAGAAATACTCAAGGCAAATTGATGCCTTTAGATTGTGGTATTGAATAAGAATATTGAACCTAACATAGACTAGCAAAAGTACAAACAATTGGAAAAAGTGCAGCTAGAGTGCTTCTTAGAAGAGCAAGGATGATGAGATTTTTTTTCTCTCTCATATATTCCGGGCATGCTATCACAAGGGTCAGTCCCTGTAAAAGGGCATCGTGCTTGGAAAATCAGAAGGTCAAGGAAGAAGAGGCAGACCTTCAATGAGATGTATTGGCATAGTGAGTGCAATACTGGGATTATATAACACAGAGATTGTCAGGATAGCGCAGGATGGAGCAAGCTTTCAATCTGATGTACATAGTGACTCACAGTGACTTTGTGTACAACAGCCCTATACTTTGCTCTATCCTGTGCCAACCTTATTATCTCTGACACATCTACCACCATTACCCCAGTTACTGAATCAATCCATATCATCAAGGGTCTTTCTCTCCTGCACTGTCCCTCCACTCTCCCAAGCATGATGTACTTCTCCAAGGACTGGTCACTCCTTGCAATATGTCCAAAGTATGCCAGACGAAGCTTCAGAATCCTTGCCTCCAAGGAGCAGCCTGGTCTCATCCTCTCTAGGACCAACCTGTTTGTTCTCCTGGCAGTAAATGGTATAATCAGTACTCTTTCCCAGAACCACAGCTCAAAGGCATCAATTCCAAAGTGTAAGGACAAAAAATACCTTCTACAGTACACATCACCTAGTAAATTTTAGGTTAAACCATCTAATTGACATTTTGGAGTTTTTTCCCCCACTTATTGCCTATGCAGCCTATTTCAGCACTATACCTCCTTGAAATTCAATATGTTTTTGTAGCTAATAAATCTCTTCCTAAAGCAGATTGAAGACTTCTCCAACAGAGAGACAGAGGGAAAGAAAAAGAAAGAAGTTTCGTATGTTTAGATAGATCCAGAAAGTGAAAAAAATGTCAAGATAAACTGGGATAGAAGATTCTGAAATCATTCAAACAAGGGAGAAAGTGCCCAAGGCTACTCTCACTTCAGACAGAGCAGGGCTTAAAGTGTGAGGGACATGCTGAGTTCTTACCAGTAAAAACGAGAAAGCAAAAGAAGCAATAGCTAGAGAGTGTATGTGTGTTTCTAGTTATAGAATTAGATTATTGGGCATGCAGAGACATTTTAAGTTTTAAAGTGTAATAGTTCAGATTTTAGAAATCTCCAGCACATTTTCTGCCTTTAAGTGAGTTAAAGCCCTAGCTTATTGAAAGACTACAGAGAGAGAGAGAGAGAGAGAGAGAGAGAGAGAGAGAGAGAGAG
>NW_006400071.1:1946763-1956275 GCF_000299155.1 Elephantulus edwardii | reverse complement strand
ACATGCATGTGTGTTGTAAAAAAAAAAAAGATGACAGCTGAACTTTAGACTTTCATGCTTTCAAGTCAGATCTTAGAGACACTTAAGAAGACTTGCCTCTCATTTGAGAGACCACTTAGGAGGACAAGATGACAGAATTCTTTTTTCTTTTAGCCCTACCTGGATTTTATTGAACAACTATGGCTTCTAAGAACAAGCTGTCAAGGCAAAATCCTTGTTTAGATGATTTAATGGAGTTTCAGGTCACCTGAAACTAATGGAACCTTAGCACCTGACAACCTCTACCCTCTGCTCCACACCTCAACATAGGCACTTACATATGGACATACTCACAAGCATTTCCCCATAAGCACAGTAAAATTTCACCAACATGTACTTTAACTCTATCCATGCCACACCACCATTACCAAGCGAAAGGTAGGTGATTTTAATCTGCATCTCTCGGACCTGGTTTTAATTGATTTTGGTCAAACATTCTTCTAAGTTGTATAACACTGGTCTGTTTATTTGCTGCACAGAGGTAACTCAAGGTTTCTGTGATGCTAAACACTGTGACACTGATGTGTCAAATGTGATAATGATTACCCATGGTGTGCAGTGTTTGGTGGAGCTCACCAATTAAAACAAGCTTGGAAGCAGGAGTGCCACCCACTTTCGAAATAACTTGCCTCCAGAAACTCTATGAACTTGGAGAAACACTGAAAGTTAAACAAGTACTCAGGTCTTTCGTTTACAGGTTTGCCTACAACTTGACGGTACTTAACAACAACAACAACAACAACAGCAACAACATGCCACATCACACACACAAACTAGCAAGAAATGTTTTCTCCAGAAGTCAAAGTCACAGGGTATTTGCTTCTTTCATTCCTTTTACCTCTGTATCTTGGTTAGAAACAATGACTGTCATCACATAATTCTTCCTATCACAACCTGACAAGAGGAATCTTCTCTATTTAAAAGCTCACTTACAGAGTATTTCATGACTTTTCAGATCCCCACTGGAGGCAACTGCATAAGAGTATGAGTGACTCTAGAATAAGTTAAATACTCTTTACCTACTTTGCCTACCAATGTGTGGGCAAATGGTCCAAGGGGATACATAAAGTGCATCCTTCTCTACTGGAATAAATTGAGTATCTCCAAATAACAGTTACTTATTATCTGAGAGATGCTAGGTCAGGAAATTGAGCCTGATATCCCAGGTTTTCTGCTTAGTGTCTCAAAGGCTGAAATCCAAGTGTCGTCTATACTGAGCTCTTATCTGGAGGTCCTGGGAAAAAATATCCACCTAAGTTCATTCATGGATTAGTATTCAATTTCTTGCTGTTAGACACCTGAGGTCATCATTTTCTTGCTTGTTTTCTTCTTGTGGCCATTCTGACTTTCTATTGTCGTTTGTGTCTCTCCTTCCAACATTTAGATCACATCTTTCCTGTGCTTTCCTTTGTGACTTCTAGACTCAGTTTTAAATGATATGTGTGACTGGCTGGGCCCATCAGGATAAACTGGATAGCTCAAGGCCAACTGATTAAATTTCTTAATAACGTTTGCAAAATCACTGCAAAAGCAGTTCCTAGTATTTGGTGGAATAACTAGGAGAAAATCCATGTAAACCCTGGGCCAGGAATCATGGAATCAATCACTTTCGAGTTCTGGCTACTGTTGTTGTTAGATGTCGTATTGTTGACTATAACTCAGCGACAGAATGATAGATCTGCACCTTGTCCGAGTCTGGACCATCTTCAAGATCTGCAGTACTAGCTGATTGTTACAGTGATGGTGTTAATCCATATTGTTGAGAGTCTTTCTCTCTTTGATTCTCCCCTCCTGACAATATGCCTGAAGTATGGGAAGTAAAGTTTTGACTTTCTCACCCCCAAAGAGAACCACGATTGCACTTTCTTCAAAACAGATTCATCTGTTGCTTTGGCAGTCCATGGGGTGTTTTGTACTCTTCTACAACAACACTATTCAGAGGCACAAATTCTCTTTATGTCGTCCTTATTCATTGGTCCAACTTTCAGGTGCATAGGAAGCAATTGGAATCTTCCTTATCAAATAGGGTTTTTCTTGCCTGTGCTGGGCCAAACCTTTCCATTTCTACTTTTAGTTTTAGCTCCTGGGTTTGTTCCATTATTAACTGATCACTGTGCCAAGGTCTAAAAGGAATTTCTCCCTTATATATCCAGCTTTAAGTATTTGGCCATGATCAGTATATTCTGCTTCAGTCATTTTGCTTCTTTCCACAAAGCCAACACATTACTTTTGTCCTCATAATATACTCTTGACAGCCTCCCTTTCCTACTCCTGGCCCACATAGTCTAAAAACTATGAAATGTCAGCACAGAAATCATTATGTTCAAGTCTCTTATTTTGCTGTTAGGAAAGTTCAAGTTGTCCAGGAGATCGACGAAAGTCATACGCCAAAGATAAGTTAGAACTAGAACATCCCCATTTGGAGAAGACCCACCCTTCCTCCATAATGTACTAGACTAGACTAAGAGTCCTGGCACTAGTGCCAAGAAGTGGCAAAGAAAGTCATATTTCTTAAGCCCACTACGTATCTGGAACTGGACTAGAAAGGTAAGTCTCCTCTGTATCTTAACTTTGCATAGTAACTTTTGAATTGAAGTCTCTCAGTGTAAAAGAAGGATGGAAGAGGAGAGTTATTTTCCTAGAAAGAAATATGTCACACATTTGTGGCTATCACAACTAGCATCTTGTAGTTCAAGACCAGGATGCTGCAAAACATACTATTATGTAAAGGATAGCCCCTCACGGAAAAGAATCATCAGGTCAAAATTGTAAAGGGGTTTAAGGTGAGGAAAGCTTACTTTCAGTTTGTATGTCATCTCTGATTCTTAGACACTAGACTTTGAAACAAAATTGGGTCAGGTTGGTAGTACTTATCTTTTTTTTTTTTAATGGACTGTTTGTTATCCTACTTGTTTCCAAATCCTAGTGATTCACCATTGATTGTCTCTTAAGAAGGTTTTTTCTATGTATCAAGGGACCTACTAGGTTTTCAGATAAACCAGAAATGCCACCTACCAAAATGGGGAATAACTGTGGAGCTTTAGAAGTATTCTGACCCTGTCTCTGATGTCTACCATCAAGTGTCCTTCTGCCAGGTACTAAGTTGTTGATACACTACAATCTTTAAGAACTCATAACGACACTTATTTCCCAATCACCCTCAAAGACCAAAGCTGTTAGACATCCCATTCAGAAGTCTCCTTTCCCCATGATTAGAGTCTCACTTGTAATCTTAGACACTGAAAAGTACACCAAAACCTCATGGAGATGTTTAAATGACAGCAAGAAAACCATCTCCTCAGCTTCTGCTTATATCATTTCTTCTTTTGGATCTGGAGGACAAGTCTTCCATCTGGAACAAAAGGACAATCTCTGAGGCAGATGTGGTTTGCTGCTTCCAACATTTACCCCCCTCTGCTCTTGCACTGTGTTTTTTTTTTCCACCAAACTCATTAGGCAATTTGATTTGTGAGGATTTCATATTGAAATTTCTAGATGACCAGTTTACACTGGACATATTTCAATAGAAATCTGGTACTTCGGCTACGTACAAGAGAAAACTGAGCCTATTAATCTTGGAATTAAGATTACATTTGACTAAAAAAAAAATCTGTTCTGGGGCATCTGTCTTTCTCTGCAGAGATTGATTAACTAACCCAGAATGAAAGAGAATGGCATGTCATACTACACTACACAACTTCAATTCATCCATCAACCACATTACACAGATATCCCAATACCAGGTTGTATGAAGTAAATAGCTAAGAAGACTCTGACCTATTCATCTATGCACAATTTATCTCATTTATTCAGTGTTTCAGTGGAATAATCTAGGGAGAATCTCATTCAATTGGTTTGAAGGTGGAACCAGGAATGGCATTTTAAATTATTCTAATCAGCTGAGTGATCCTTATATATGGTCAAGATTGGGAACCATTTGTATAATCAATTATTAACCCTGCCAAGATATCCTAGAATCCAAGAGGTTACTGGAATTATTTTTTCCCCACTAAAGTCTTCCATTAATGAAGATTAGAGGAATATAGTTATGTGCTGTCAAGTCATCTGCAACCCATAGCAACCTTGTGCACTGCAGCTCTGTCCCCTGCCCTGTCCCGAGCCGGTCTCACTAATTCTGACATAACAACCCTCATTGCCCCAGTTACTGTATCAATCCCTTTCATTGGGGGGTGTTCCTTTCCTGTGTTGTCCCTCCTCCTTTCCAAGAATATTGTCTTTCTCCAAGGACTGGTCTCTCCTGGCTAAGTGCCCAAAATATGTGAGATGTGAGATGGAGCCAGCCTCCAAAGAGAAACTTGGTTTCAACCTCTCCAAGACAGAACTATTTGTTTTCTTGGCAGTCCATGGTATGTTCAAGACTCTTCTCCAGCACTACAATTCGAAGGCATAAATTATCTTTCTGTTATCTTTAGTTAATGTCCAGTTCTCTGAAGCATAACAAGCAATTGTAAATACCATGCACTTAGGTGCATCTTAGTCTCTAGACTTACATCATTGCTTTTCAGCACTCTGGAGAGGTCCTTAAGAGCAGATTTTCCCAATGCAATTTGTCTTGATTTCCTGACTGCTGGTGTTAAGAGTAATGATTGTGGAGCTGAGCAAGCTGTAATTGTTAACAACTTCAAACTCTTCTCCATATATCATGGTGCTGCCAATTAGCACAGTGGTGAGAATCTTTTTCTTCTTGATGTTGAGCTCCAATCCATGTTGAAGACTATAGTCATTTACCTTCTAGAGTAAGTGTTTCAGGTTTTCTTCAGTTTCATCAAGCAAGGTTGTTTCATCTGCATAATGTAGGTTGTTGATTAGTCTTCCTCCAATCTTGGTGCCACATTCTTCCTCATAAAGCCCTGCTTCCTGAATGATCAGTTCTGCATACAGATTGAAAAGATATGGACACAGGATGCATCCTTGACACACTCCTTTCCTGTTTTTGAACCATGGACTGTTTCCCTGCTCTGTTCTGAGGACTACTGATAAATTCAACATCTTCCTCTTTTCAGTAATCACTCACAAGTATTATAAAGCAATAATGAATCAGAAGCTGTTTTCAGATATACTTGACTACCAAGTGAAAATAATCTACTAAGAGACAAACTGGGATCAAGCTTAGAAGCTCTAGTCTACAGTATAAAGAGACAGCCAAATACAGCCATAAATGCACAATGTGAAGAGGATAAAATTAATGAATGGGACCTTAAAAAGATTAAATCCCTGTGCATTAAAAACTTTACCCAAGAGGGTGAAAAGAGAACCTACGGACTGTGAACAAACATTTGGTAATGCCATCTCAGATAAGAGTCTTATAATGAAATTTTACAGAAAAATACTGATAACCCAATTGTGAAATGGTCAAATGACATGGGAAGAATTTTCACAAAGGAAGATATCCAAATGGCCAACAGATACATGAAGAACTACTTAAAATCACTGGCAATAAAAGAGATGCAAATCAAAACCACAATGAGATACCGTCTCACTCCATTAACAGTAGCAAAGTTTAGCATGGCAGCAAGTAATAAATGTTGGAGAGGATATGGCGAGATAGGAACTCAAACATTGTTGGTGGGATTGTACAATAGTACAACCATTCTGGAAGGAAGTTTGGTGCTTCCTCAAAAAGCTGAACATTGAAATTTCAATGATCCAGCTATTCCACCAGTTGGAATATACCCTGAGAAAATAAGAACTGAGATACAAGCAGAGACTTGTACACCAATATTCATAGGAGCATTATTCACCATCTCAAGAACATGGAAACAGCCCAGATGTCCAACCACAATTTAATGGATTGAGAAATCATGGTCCTTCACACACTGGAATACTATGCAGCATGCAGGAACAATGATTTTGTAAATTATTACCTAATTTGGGAGGGACTGGAAAGCATTATGCTGAATGAACTAACTCAGTTCTATGAGGACAAATATTGTATAAAACCATTTTTGGAGAAAGAGTATGAAGATCCAAGGGGAAAGGGAGGGTGGAAGCAGGGGGATGAGGATTTGCAGGGGAGGGGGGATTAATCATGGGGTTGCACAATTTGATGACTGGGGGGTGAGGGAAAGTGGAAGAATCTTGTCTGAAAAATAATGTATTCAAATTTTGTAAATAAACTAGTATAAATAAAAAAAGAGAGAGAAGGCATTTTTTGGCATGACAACTGAGGGTGTGGCTGGATATAGGTAAGACTCTGCTTTCCTTGACACAACATGGAATAGAAGATTGCAGCTGCCTGCCAAGGAAAGGCGGTCTTTGGAACCACCAAGGACAATTCCAAACTTTAGAAGAGGTGAGGTGAAATTCCTGGAAGGCTGAACTACAGCCAAAAGAGATTTTAAAAGACCTTAGGAAAGGAGTACTTTCCCATTGGACAAGCCAACAAAGGACTCTTAGCATAATGAATTGTTTTCTTCTGTAAAAGGAACACTGCATATCTATTATTGTTGTTCTTGTTTTTATGTGCCATTGAGTCACCTGCCACTCAAAGCAACCCTATTCTGAGACAGTCTAATGACTCTGACACACCTAACACCATTACCCCAGATACCATGTCAAATTATCTCCTTGGGGGGCTTCCTTTCCTGTGGTGTCCCTCCACCCTTCCAAGCATGCTGTCCTTTTCCAATGACTGGTCACTCCTTGCCATGTGGCCAAAATCTGTGAGACAAAGCTTCAAAATCACTCTCTCCAAGACAGAACTGTTTGTAATGTTCAATACTCAAGTACCATGACTCAAAGAAATAAATTCTTCTTCTGTCATTGTTAATCATTGTCCAGTTCTCTGATGCACAGCAAGTAATTATGAAGACCTTGGCCTGTATCAGACACACCTTACTCTCTAGACTGACATCATTGCTCTTTAGCACTTTGGAGAGATCTCTGACAGCACATTTCTACAGTGCAATTCACCTTTTAATTTCCTGATTGCTGGTGCCAAGAATGTTGATTGTGGACCCAAGTAAGCTTAAATAGTTAGCAACCTGAATATCTTTACTAGCTATTGTGGTGTTGCCAATTGGCCCAGTGGTGAGAATGAGTGTTTGTCTTCTTGATGTTCAGAGTCAATTCATATTGAAGACTACTGTTCTTGGCTTTCTGCAGCAAACATTGCAGTTTAAGTAAGCAAGGTTTATCAAAACTTGTTAAAGCAAGGTTGTATACTTTATATCTACAACTAATAAATGACATCATAAAGAACTGTCAACAACCTGTACAAACACAATAGAAATGACATAAAACCTATCAAGAAGAACTTCCCATAATGTCAAGAAAGCAGTAGGTATAAACATTGTGAGAAACAAAGTTAGCCTTCTGCTGTCCAAAATCTACCCTGACCAACAGGGTAAAAAGGGAAGCCACTGACTGGAAAAAAGTATTTGGTAATGACATATCAGATAAGGGACTTATATCCAGAATTTGTAAAATACTTGAGCACCACAACAAGATAAAGGTAAATAATCCAGTCAAAAAATGGGCACAGGATATATGAACAGACACTTCACAGAAGAAGACATTCAGATGGCTAACAAGCACATGAAGAAAAGTTCAAAATTCCTACCTCTAAGAGAGATGCAAATTAAAACAACTATGAGATATCATCTCATCCCAGTCAGAATAGCAAAACTTAACAGAACAGCAAGTAACAAATGCTAGCGAGGTTGTGGAGAAACTGGAACCCTTATTCACTGTTGGTGGGAGTGTAAAATGGTGCAACCACCGTGGAAGGCGGTATGGTGCTTTATCAAAAAGTTGCAAATAGAGATACCATTTGACCCAGCAATTCCACTTCTGGGAATGTACCCCAAAGAGACCATAACTGACATCCAAGCAGATATATGCACACCCATGTTTATCGTGGCTTTGTTCATAATAGCAAGGAGTTGGAAACAACCCCAGTGCCCAACAACAAATGAATGGATAGAGAAGCTGTGGTATATTCACACAATGGAATACTACTCATTGAAAAATAAGGAACTCATGCAATATTATTCAAAATGGGTAACTCTGGAGGACATTATGCTGAATGAAGTATCTCAGTCACAAAGTACAAATACTGCATAGTGCCACTGTTGTAAAACAGGACTAACCTTGGGGTTGAGGAGAGACTGAGAAAGATGAGTTCAATGATGTATACTGCATTGAAACAGATGAGGGAGAAAACTGTTTAAAAGGGATATGTGATTAGGTTTTGTTTTCATGACAGGAGTCCAGAGTGAAGGCTACATGGTGGAGTGGACCTCGGGAAGGGTTTGTAAAACAATGAAAGAACTGTTCATTTACTTTCTCCAAAAGGGTAGTGTACTAGAGGGGAGAAAAGTGCAACAATGAATGAATGGAAATCCAAAGTCTCTGTAAATTTTTATTGACATTAATAATAAATTTAAATTAAAAAAATAAAGCTGTACGGCAGACCCTACAGACAGAGAAGTAGAAGAAATACATTGTGCAGAGTCATATGAACAGCCACAGAAGAAGGGACAAATGATGGAAGAAAGAATTGAAGACATAAATAAAGTGAATACCCTCACACACAGGTAACCAGAAGATATATACGGAAGTGGAATTATAAGGATAACTACTGAAAAAGGTAGACATGATGCAAGAAAGAATGGAAGCCATGAATAAGTGAATATTCCAGAGAGAGGAAACCAGAATAAATGCTTTGACATGGAGGAATATGAACAACTATTGAAGATGCCCACGTTTACCCCTATTGGGAATAGTTGCTAGGGCAATACAACAAGAAAAGGAAATACAAGGGATCCAATTCAGCAAAGAGGTGGTCACACGGTCATTACATACAGATGTTGTGATAGTGTACACAGAAAATCCAAAGAACTCAACAAGAAAAACTGTAGAGCTAGGAGATAAATTTAGTAGAGTGGCAGGAAACAAGAGCAATAGAAAGTCATTGGGATTCCTCTATAGTAACAAATAAAGCACAGGGAAAGGAAAATAAGAAAGTAATACTATTTATGATAGCTAACTTCAAGATATTTAGGAATAAACCTAACTAGAAATACAAAAGACTTTCACAAAGAAAACTATAAAACACATCTGGTCAAGACAGCAAAATATCTAAATATATGCTCCCTATTCATGGACAGGAAGACTCAAGATAGTGAAAATGACAATCCTAACAAAAACAGTCTACATGTTCAATACAATCCCAAATATTGTTGTTGTTGTTACTGCCATCGAGTCGTTTGCGACTCATAGCGACCCGATGCACAACAGCCCTAAACCCTGCTCTATCCTGCACCAACCGCACTGCCTCTGACCTACCCATCCCAATTACCCCAGTCACCGAATCAATCCATCTCATAGAGGGTCTTCCCCTCCTGCGCTGTCCCTCCACCATTCCAAGCATGATGTCCCTCTCCAAGGACCCGTCCCTCCTGGCAACATGTCCAAAGTATGTCAGACGAAGCCCCAGAATCCTTGCCTCC
>NW_006400071.1:1935426-1944233 GCF_000299155.1 Elephantulus edwardii | reverse complement strand
AGAGATTGTTAAGAAAGAAATGGAACACATAAATATTGACATATTGGGCATTGGAGAGATGAGATGGACTGGCATGGGGCATTTTGAGTCAGATGACCATGTGATATATTACTCTGGAGATGAAAAGACAAGGAAAAATGGGGTTGCCTTCATAGTAAAACAATCCCAATACAGATACAAAATTGATTTTTCAAGGAGATTGAAATAAAAATTATCAAGCTATTTGGACAGGAAAGAGAATCCAAATAAGCAAAGCACTTACAAAAAACAAAAACTAAGTGGGAGGCCTAGCACTCCCTGACTCCAAAACCTACTACCCAGTTGTAGAGGTATAATAACAAGCACATAGACCAATGGAATAGAGTCAAAAACCCAGAAATGAACCTATCTACCTATGTCAATTGATATGAAAGTCAACTGATAAACAACAAGAAAATGATACCTATCAAACGAGGAAATGACAACCTCTTCAAGAAACAGTGCTGCCAAAATTGGACTGCTAATTGCAGAAAGCTGAAACAGGACCCCCATCTCACACCGTACACAAAAATCAACCCAAGGTGGATTAGAGACCTGGGAGTAAAGCCCATAACCGTTAAGTTCATAAAAGACAAACTAGAAAGCCTAGTCTACAGTATAAAGGGCCTGAAAAATAGAGCAAGAAATGTACAATCTGGAGAAGATAAAATTGATGAACTGGACTTGCATCAAAAACTTTCCCCAAAAGGGTGAAAATATAACCTACCGACTGGGAAAAATATTTGACAATACCATCTATTGGGGACTAATGTGTGCCTGATCCAGGCCATGGTCTTCATAAATACTTGCTGTGCATCAGATAGCTGGACAATGACTAAGGATGACAGAAGAATAATTGATGCCTTTGAGCTGTGGTACTGGAGAAGAGTATTGACCACACCATGGATAGCCAGAAGAACAAATATATCTGTCTTGGAAAGGGTGAAATCAAGAGCTTCTTGAAGGCAACGATTTTATAGTTCTGTCTGACATACTTTGGGCACATTGCCAGGAGATCCTTGGAGTAAGACACTATGGTTGGAAATGTAAAGTAACAGTGTAGCAGATTAGAACCCAGATGAGATGGATTAACATAATAACTGGGACAATGGGATTATAGTGTCAGAGCCAGTGATACTGACTTAGTATATATAGGGCAGGGTACAGAGCTGTTGTATATAGGATTATTGCGTCAAAGGCGACTTGATGCCACATAACAACAACATAACACACAACACAATGCCATCTCAGACAAGTTTACAGAATGCTACTGGGCCTCCAGAAAGAAAAGACTGATAACCCAATTATGAAATGGGGAAATGCATGGAAAAAAACTTCTCACAGAGGAAGACATTTAGATGGCAAACAGACGCATGAAGAAATGTTCTAAATCACTGGCAATAAGAGAGATGCAAATCAAAACCACAATGAGATACCATCTCACCTCGGTAGCAATGGCAAGGTTTATCAGGGCAGCAAGTACTAAATGTTGGAGAGGGCGTGGAGAGATGGGAACACTCATACATTTTTGGTGGGATTGTAAAATGGTACAAACATTTCAAAAGGCAGTTTGGTGTTTCCTCAAAAAGTTGAACATAGAAACTCCATTAATAGGTGCTGTCAAATCACCTGCAACTCATAGCGACTCTACGTACAACAGTCCTGAACCCTGCTCTATCTTGAGTCCATTTCATTATCTCTGACCCACGTACTGCCATTACCCCAGTCACAGTGTCATTCTATTTCCTTTAGGGTCTTTCTCTCCTGTGCTGTCCCTCCACCCTTCCAAGCATAATATTTCTCTGCAAGGACTGACTTCTCCTGGCAACATGCCCAGAGTATGTCAGACAGAGCTTCAAAATGCTTTCCTCCAAGAAGCAGCGTGGCTTCATCCTTTCCAGGACGTACCAGTTTGTTCTCTTAGCAGTCCATGGTATATTCAGTACTCTTCTCCAGAAGCACAACTCAAAGGCATCTATTCTTCTGTCATCTTTAGTTATTGTTTATTTCTCTGATTCATAGCAAGTAATTGCAATGGCCATGGCTTAGTCAGGCACACCTTGGTCTCCAGATTGACACCATTACTCTTCAGTACTCAAAGAGGTCCCTGACAGCAGATTTTCCCAGTGTAATTTGTCTTTTGATTTCCTGGCTGCTGTTACCAAGAGCGCTGGTTGTTGAGCCAACCAAGGTGAATGAATTTGTTAACAATTTCAGTTTCTTCACTTACTATCATCATGCTGCCAATTGCCAATTGGTGAGAATCTTTGTTTTCTTGATATTGATCTTCAATCCATATTGAAGGCCTAGTCCTTGGCTCTCTGCAGCAAATCAGAAGTCCCTCAGGTCCTCCTCAGTTTTGGCAAGCAAGGTTGTGTCATCTGCATAACACAGGTTGTCTGTGGAGTCTTCCTCCAAATCTGGTGCCATATTCCTCTTTATAGACCCAGTCTCCCAGATGCTGTCTTCTACATATAGATTGAAAAGGTATGAAGATAAGATACATCTCTCGTGCTTACCTTTTCTAATTTTTTTCTTTTTCTTTTTTTAAAATTTTTTAAATTAATTTTAATGAGTAGTTACAGAGATTTTGGATTTCCATCCATTCATTGTTGCACAGCAACAATTGTTCTCCCTGCCCAGTCCTCCCCCACCCCAGTTCGCTTCTCTCTTTGAAAAGCAAAAGAAAAATTCTTTCATTGGTATACAATTCCCCCGCACCCCACCCCTCCCCTGCCCCAAGTACATTCCACTATGCAACCTTAACTCTGGACTCTTGTGATAACCATAATACCCTATCATATATCGCTTTCTTTTATTAAATTTTATTAATTTTAGTGAACATTTACAGAGATTTGGGGTTTTCATTCATTCATTGTTGCACTATTTTCTCTACCCTCCTCCCCAGTTCATTGTTCTTCCCCCCCCTTGAAAGTCTTTTAATTGTCCAATTGCCACAGTGCTTGTCCAAGCCAGTTCCAATTAATCTCCTTCATCAGTGTGTACCCTGCCATTCCCCATCACTCCTCCCTGAGAGAGACTTCACCCTTTTCTAATTTTGAATAATGCAGTATTTCCTTGCTCTGACAACTGCCACCTAGTCCAAATATAGGTTTCCATAAGCACAATTAAGTGGTCTGGCATTTCCATTCTTCTCAAAGTCAACCACAGTTTGCTGTGTGAAACTTCCAGCTATTTCACTATTAGAAATATACCCCAAGGAAATTAGGACTGAATTATAAACAAAGATTTGTACACCATTGTTCATAGCATCATTGTTCAGAACACCATTGCAAGAACATGGAAACAGACCAAATGTCCAACCACAACTGAATGGATTAAGAAATCATGTTAAATTCACAAAAATAACTATTATGCAGCACTCAGGAATAATAATTTCAAAAAATACTATGTAACTTGGGGGATACTGAAGAGTATCAGAGTGCTAACTCAATTTTATAAGGATAACTACTGTGTAAGACTGTTATTGTAAATATTGAAGGATGGCTACTAAAACATGTATGGAAACCCAAGGTGGGGGTGTGGAATGGTAGCAGAGAGGTGAGGAGGGGCAGGGGCAAAACATATGATTGCACAATTTGATGAGTGTAAGGGGGTGGGCTGTAAAGAAAATGGGAAAGATCCAGCAGGGACCTGAAAAGACAGGGTAATGATGGGCATAGTCCAATGGTGATTAATTTTATAAAATGTAATACCTGGGGATAATTGTATGAAACACAATGTAAATGAAGTATAGTGTGAAACACAATGTATACAAACTTTGCAAGCAAACCAATAGAAAATAGTTTCTTTTTAAAACAAGTATCTATCACACCGGGGGAAAAAAAGAAGAGTGTGTGTGTGTGTGTGTGTGTGTGTGTGTGTGTGTGTGTGTGTGAGGGAGAGAGAGAGAGAGAGGGATGCAAATCAAAATAGGACAACAAGTGATACATGTTGGAGAGGATGTGGAGAGATTGATGCTCTCATACAATTTTTGGTGGAAGTGTAAAATGATGCAACCACTCTGGAAGACAGTTTCCTCAAACCATTGAATACAGAAATTCCACATGACTCAGCTATTTCATTGGTAGGAATATACCTTGAGCAAAATAGAACTGAGACATACCTACGGAGATATGTGCATTGATGTTCATAGCAGCATTATTCACAATAGCAAGAAAATGGAAACAACCCCAAATTTCCATCAACAAAGGAGTGGAGAAATTGTGGTACATTCACATGATGGAATATGATGCAGCACTCAGATTAAATGATTTTGAAAAAAACTGTGTAATACAAAAGATGCTGGAGAGCATTATGTTGAGTAAACTAACTCAGTAACATCAGGAAAAATATTGCATAAAATCATTACTATGAGGAGAAAGATTATTAGTAAAATGTGTACAAAAGTCCAAAGGAGGAAGAGGAAGGAGAAGTGGGGTTGAGGGTGAGGAACGGCAAAAATCCCTAGCTCACAGAGTTTGGTGAGCAGAGGGTGGTGGTGAAGGAATTAGGAAAAATCCAGTGGGGACCTGAAAAAGGCAGGTTAATGTTGCTCATGGATTAGTGGTGATTAATTTTATAAGACAAAATATATGGGAATGAGCATATAAAATACAAAGTGAATAGAGGAATGTGTGAAACACATTGTATACAAATGAACACAATGTATATAATTTTTTATGCAAATAAATGTAAAATAAAAATAATTATTTAAAAAAGAAGGCATTCTTAAACATGGCAGAATCATTGTTAAGAATAATTTGAGTCACATTTTAGGATGAAAATGAAATATATCTTACTATAGATTCTTGTATATTATGAATTACAAAGGTCATGCAGTGATATTTTAAGTCATTTTAACAAAAGTTCTTAAATTTTATTAGTATCATATGCTCATGGAGAAGAATGAGTAGTATATCAAAGAAATGTTTTACATTAAGGATTGGCGTATATAGATAGTACAAAAATATTATTAAGGTAGTCCTTAAATCCACTATTATAATTACCATTGTTAATAATCTTGGTATATATTTTTTCTTCTTTTCTGCTATTTTTCCCCCTCTCATTTTCTTTCTCATTCTCTGTATGTGTATGTGTGCAACTTGTGTTTTTTCATATAACTCTTTTGTATGCTCTACCACTATTAAATAATTTAAGGGACTTACATTAACAAATATTAAAATGTGTATGCCAATTCTGTGTCAGACACTAGGTTTCACTCTGCAAATACAACAGTGAAACAAAACCAGGTATGATTATTGTTCTTACAGTATTAACAATCTACAAAATTATATAATCCCATGATTATGTGGGTATATTTAAAATGACAACTGGCACAGAGCCTAAATACATGGTGTCATGTCAGTACATATAAAAATAAATCGTACATAGGAGGAAATTACAGATAGTGTCATAGATTAAATTGAGTCATGCCTTTGAGTCAAATATCACTCCTAGTGACCTTATGAACAACAGCTCTGAACACTGTTCTGTCATGCATCATCCTCATAATTTCTTGCATTCTTGAGCCCATTGCTGCAGTCATTATGCCAACGCATTTTGTTGAGTGTTTTCCTCTCTCTTGCCTACCTTCCACCTTTCCAAACATGATGTCCCTCTCTAAGGAATAGTCTCTCCTAACAACATGTGAAAATTACGTCAGGTGAAGCTTTGTCATCTTTTCCTCCAAGGAGTGCTCTAGCTTCACTTTCCTCAACATATTTATTTGTTCTTTTGGCAATCCATGGGTTATTCAGTACTCTTCTCAGACATCACAGCCTAAAAGCATCAATGATTCTTCTGTTATTCTATTCATTATCCATACCTCAGATGCAAAGCAAGAAGTTGAAAAGACCATGGCCTGAATCAGATGCACTTTAATCTCCCAGGTGACATCATTTCTCCTCAATAATTTAGAGAGTTCCCTGGCTGTAGACTGTCCCAATGCAATCTGTCTTCTGATCTCCTGACTGCTAATACCAAGTGTTTTAACTCTGGAAACAAGTAAGGGGAAGTTATTGACAATTTAAATCTTTTTTCTGTCTATTATTATGTTGCCTACAGGTCCAGTGGTAAGAATTTTTGCTTTCTTGATGTTTAGATATAATATGCATTGAAACCTAGTGTTTGATCTTCTGCAGCAAGTGCCTCAAGTCCTTCTCACTTTCAGCAAGCAAGGTTGTGTTATATCCATAAAAGTGAGACATTTGAACGGTAAAGAAACTCTGATAGTCTAGTGGCTTAAAAGTTGTGCTGCCAACCCAAAGGTAGAAAGTTGAAATCCACCAGCTTCTCCATAAAGAAAGAACAATTTCTTTCTGAAAACTCACAGAAACATCCCAAATATCCAACTACAATCAAATAGATTGAGAAATTATGGGATATTCACATGATAGAATACAATACAGCATGCAGGAACAAGGATTTTGAAAATCACTACCTAACTTGGGAGAGACTGGAGAGCATTATGTTATGTAAACTAACTCAGTCCATAAGGACAAATACTGTATAAGATCACTATTGTAGAAATAGAAAGTTAACTAGTGAAATGTATATGAGGATCCAAGGAGGGCAGGAAGGGTAGGAGTAGAGGGGTGAAAATGGGCAAAGGGTTAATCATAGGGCCACACAATTTGATGGGTAGAGGGAGTGGTTGGTAAAGGAAGTGGGAAAGATACATTGTAAAAACCAATGTATATGAACTTTCTAAGTAAACCAGTTGTTGTTGTGTTGTTGTTAAGTGTCGTCGAGTCCTAGGCGACTCATAGTGACCCTATGAACGAAAGTCCTCCATATTGTCGTGCTTGACTTTCTTCCTTTCTCCAGGTTCATAGGGTTTCTGGACGCAAGCTAATTATGGAAGTGGATGCCACTCCTGCTTCCAAACTTGTTTCAACCGGGGAGCACCACTAAACACTGTAAAAAACACTTTTAAACTACTATAAAATAAAAATTTTATATAAAACAAACAAACAAATATAAACACACTATCATTCAGCTTTGAGTCAGTACCAACTTAAAGGAAATGAGTTGAGCTTTTGTATTGAAACTCCAGATTTAGAGTTGGTCTCAAACCTAATGACTGGGGTGGGGGGGAAGGGGTTTAGAGGCCCACAGAGAAAGGCCACATGAAGATTGAGACAGGTTTGAGTTATGAAGCTCCAGGTCATAGATAACTAAGAGTTTCGTCAGTCACTAGAAGATAGGAGAAAGTCATTGAATGGATGTTACTCACATCTTTTGATTTTTTTTTTTTCACTACTACTACGATGGGTGTTGATCGTGGATTCAACCAATATCAATTCCTTGAAACAACAGTCTTTGTCACATATACCATGATGTTACAGCATTTGTTCTCTTGGGGAGCTCCTGTGGCATAGTTCAGAGGTAGTTGTGCGGGAGATTCGAATCAACTAATAGCTCTGCAGGGTAATGATGGGCAATCTCCTCTCATGCTTTTTACAGCTTATAAAAACACAATGGAAGGTCAGCTACAAGTAGGATCTGACTCAAAAGGCAGTGAGTGAGTGAGTGACCATGATGTTGCTTATCAGGCCACTTAAGAGCATTTTTGTTCTCTTCAAGTTGAGGTATAATCCACACTGAAGGGCTCAGATAGAGATGGTGATTAACGTTAGTTGTGTCTGAAGAGGTTTTATGTACACTTTATTTCTTCTTTGTAATGACCTTAAGAAGCATGTACTATTGTTACTTCCATTTTCCAGGAAGAGAAAACTGAAAAACAGGAAGATAATCAAATTTCAAAGTGTCCAATTACTGGTAAGTGATATTTTTCACCCAAGAAATTGGGTTCCAGAGTTTCTTTTTTTAAACCTTGTGATAAGAGAGTTGACAAAGAAGAAGGAAATAAATGAACAGAACCTAGATTTCTCCTCTGAAGAGTATGCAGTTCAGATTAGAGGAGAACATTTGAGAGAATAGAGGAAAAGTATGTGCACAAATAAGGGGTAGAAAAAGGAATGGCAGGTCCACACTATAGTGAAGATACTAGTTTGCCTGGAACAGAGGCAATGATTGTTGTTCACAGCACTAAAGGAACCCAGAACTCTCATACACTGCTGGTGGGTATGCAAGAGTATACAACCACTGGCACTACCTCAAAGAGTTGAAGATTGAAATACCATTTGATCTAGCTATAGCAATACTTGGAATATGCTCAAATAAATCTAAGCTCTGATATAAACAGATGTATATATATATGTTTCCTGTAGCATTATTCACAATAGCAAGCGGAAGAAGATTGCCCATCAAAAAAAAGGGAAAGGATTGAGAAACTGTGATATATCCACACAATGGAATGTTATGCAGCATTGAAAACAGTTAATTAGTAAAACATTACACAACCTGGATTAATCTGGAAAACATTATACTGAGTAAAATATCTCAGTCACAAAAGGACAAATACATAACTCTCTGCTAGAACATGATTTGGGTATAAAAGAAATAAAGAATGAAAGAAAAGTGTTTCTTGAAATAAATGAAAATAAAAATACAACATAACAAAAATTCTGGAATGCACCTAAGACAGTGTTCAGGGAGTAGTTCATAGCAATATGTACACACACACAAAAGGAAGAAAGGAAAAAAACCCTGATAACCTAACTCAACGCTTTCATCAAATAGCAAAAGAACAACAAACTAATCCTAAAGCCTCTAAAAGAAAGACATTATTTAAAAAAAGAGTTGAATGCTTGCTTCGGCAGCACATATACTAAAAATTGGAATGATACAGAGAAGATTAGCATGGCCCCTGCGCAAGGATGACA
>NW_006400071.1:1932913-1934316 GCF_000299155.1 Elephantulus edwardii | reverse complement strand
AACAACAAGAGGTAACATCACAACAAAACCAGACGAAATTAAATCAATAATATTGGAATATTTTAAAAAGCTATACTCTGATAAATTTGAAAACCTAAAGAAAATGAACAAATTGTTTGAAACTCATGCCTTATCCAGATTGACAAGGACAAATATAGAATACTTAAATTGTCCTATCACAAAAGAAGAAATTAAACAGGTCATTAAAAAAACATCCCCAAAAAAAGTTCTGGAAAAAAAAAAAAAAAAATAAAAAACATCCCCAAAAAAAGTTCTGGACCGGATAGCCTCACAGCTGAATTCTACCAAATATTCACATAGGATCTATCACCAATTCTTAATTATTAAATTAATAATTTAATATTTCACTTAAATTATTTCAAAACTAGAAAAAGAAGGAACACTTCCAGAGTCATTCTATTAAGCAAGCATAACCCTAATACCAAAATCAAGCAAAATATTACCAAGAAAGAAAACTAAAGCCCAATATCTCTCATGCCTATAGATGTAAAAATCCTTAGCAAAATTTTAGCCAATAGAATCCAAAAGCACATTTTAAAAAAATCCATGACTCAGTAGGATTCATAACAAGCATGCAAAAATGGTTCAACCTCAAAACAATAAATTCAATTCACCATATTAACAAAGCAAATACCAAGAACCATATGATCTTAGCAATTGATGCAGAAAAGTCATTTGACAAATAGCAACACCCCTTCCTAATAGACATCAGCAAAATTGGAATAGAAGAGAATTTCCTCAACATAGTGAAAAGAATATATGCAAAACCAAGATTCCATATCATTCTTAATGGAAAAAGAGTAAAAGCATTTTCTTTGCAAAGAGGGACCAGACAAGGATGCCACTGCCACCACTTCTATTAAATATTGTATTGGAAGTGTTTGCTAGGGCAATATGACAAGAAAAGAAAATAAAAAGTAGTCATATCAGCAAAGAGACAGTCAAGTTATTGCTACATGCAGATGATATGATAGTGTACAGAGGAAATCACAAAGACTCACAAAAAATTCGTTAGAGCTAGTAAACCAGTTTAAGAGAGTGGCAGGATACAAGATCAATATCCAAAATCATTGAGATTCATCTACAGTAACAAAGAGAACTCAGAGAAAGAAACCAAGAAAGCAATACCATTTGCAATGCTGTTGTTGCTATGTACTGTAAAATGGCCTTGAACACACGTTACCTTATATATAACACTTCTGAAGCCTGCCCTGTCCTGAGCCAGTCTTACTGACCTTGATATACTGCCACCATTGGTCCCAAATTACTCTTTCAATCCATCTCATCAGGGTCTTTCTCTCTTGTGCTGTCACTCTACCCTTCTAAACATGATATTCTTCTCCAAGGATCAGTCCCCCCTGGTCACATGCTCAAAATATGTG
>NW_006400071.1:1928010-1929338 GCF_000299155.1 Elephantulus edwardii | reverse complement strand
ACACAATAAAAGACCCAAATAAATGGAAAAATGTGCCCTGTTCATGGATAGGAAGACTCAAGATTGTAAAAATGGCAGTCCTACCAAAGGCAATCTCCATGTTCAGTACAATCCCAGTACAGATACTAAATTTCTTTTTCAAGGATAGTGAAAAGGAAATTGTTAACTTCATTTGGAGAGGAAAG
Source organism: Elephantulus edwardii (assembly GCF_000299155.1). Taxonomy (NCBI): domain Eukaryota; kingdom Metazoa; phylum Chordata; class Mammalia; order Macroscelidea; family Macroscelididae; genus Elephantulus; species Elephantulus edwardii. The sequence continues at coordinate 1,929,153 of NW_006400071.1, read as the reverse complement.
AAACTCCAAATAAGCAAAACACTTCTGAAAAACAAAATGAAGGGGGAGGAGTAGCACTTCCTGACCTCAAAACCTACTATATAGTGGTAGTAACAAAAACAGCATAGTATTGATACAATGACTGGCACATAGACCAATGAAGCAAAATTGAGAACCCAGAAATGGATCCAGCTATCTATAGTCAACTGATACCTGACAAGGAAATAAAACCTATCAAATAGGGAAATAACAACCTCTTCAACAAATGGTGCTGGCAAAACTGGACTGCTACCTGCAGAAAGCTGAAACAAGATCTACATCTCACACCATACACATAAATCCACTCAAAGTGGATCAGAGACCTGGGAGTAAAGCCCAGGAACATAAAGCTCATCAGATACACACTGGGATCAGGCTTAGATGGCCTAATACTCTATGGTATAAAGAGACTGACAAATACAGCCAGAAATGCTTAATCTGAACAGGATAAAATTGATGAATGGGACCTTCTAAAGATTAAATCCTTGTGCGTATCAAACATTTTCCAACAGAGTGAAAAGAAAACTTGCTGACTGGGAAAAAAATGTTTGGCAATATCATTTCATAAAAGTGTCTCATAGCAAAGGTTTACAGAATCTTACAGGGCCTCCAGAAGAAAAAGACTTACCATGCAATTACAAAATGGGCAAAAGACATGGGAAGACTTTTCACAGAGGAGGATATTCAGATACATGAAAACACATGAAGAAATGTTCACTATCACTGGCAATAAGAGAGATGAAAATAAAAACCACAATGAGATACCATCTCATTCTGTAGCAGGGACAAAGTTTAGCAGGGCAGCAAGTGCTAAATGTTAGAGCGGATGTAGCAAGATAGGAAGTCTTATACATTGTTGGTGGGATTGTAAAATGGTACAATTATTCTGGAAGGCAGTTTGACATTTCCTCAAAATATGAACATAGAAATTCCAGATGACCCAGCTATTCTAATGCTTGGAATACATCCTGAAGAAATGACAAGTGAGGCACAAATGGAGACTTGTGCAAGAGTGCTCATAGCAATGTTATTCACCATTGCAAGAACATGGGAACAGTCCAAGTGGTTGTTGTTGTTGTTGTTATGTGCCGTTGAGTCGTTTGCGACTCATAGTGACCCTATGCA
>NW_006400071.1:1917120-1927195 GCF_000299155.1 Elephantulus edwardii | reverse complement strand
GATAATCTGCTCTGCATACATGTTGAAAAGGTATGGAGACAGGACACATCCCTGGCGCACACCCTTCCCAATTTTGAACCATGCAGTGTTACCCTGCTCTGTTCTGACTACTGCCTCTTGATCCAAGTGGTACATTCACAAAATTAAATACTACATAGCACACAGGAGCAATGATTATGTAAATCCCTTCCTAACTTGGGAGGGAGTGAAGAGCATTATGCTAAGTGAACTAACTCAGTCCCACAAAGACAAATTCTGTATAAGACCGTTATTGTAGAACATGTAGGAGGATCCAAGCAGGCAAGGGTGGGAGCAGAGGAATGAGGATGGACAGTGGTCGACTAGGGGTTGGGGTTCAGGGTGAGGCTTAATCATAGGGTTGCACAATTTGGTGGAGGGAAGGGTGAGTAAAGAAAATGGGAAAGGTTCAGTATGAAAAAATAATGTACGTGAATTTTCTAAGTAAAGCAAGATAATACAAAAATTTATTTTTTTTTAATGGCTAGAATAGAACAGTGATAGAGAACTGGCAGAAATATAAATTGAATTGAGAAAAGATCATGGCACTAGGGATATCATTGCTGATGTCAGATGAATTTTGGCTGAAAGTAAAAAGTACCAGAAAAAAATTAAATGAACCTTGAAAATTATGCTGAATGAAGCACATCAATGCCAAAAGGGCAAATAGTGCATGATCTTACCTACATGAAATATTTAGAACAAGCAAAGTGATACAACTCAAAGTTTATTAGAGATTCATTTCCAGTTAGGGAGTTTGGTGGTCCAGTGATAAGGAATTTCACTGCCAATGCAGAGATGTGTGGTTTGAATTCACCAACTGTTTCATAGGAGAAAGAACAACGTGCAACCTCCTCCTACCTCAGAAAACCTGCTCAAGGATCCGCTATGGGCCAGATCTGACGGAGTAGTACACCACCTCCAGGACAATTTCTAGTTAGATTAATTAGAGAGGGGAAATGTGAGGATCACTCCTTAGAAACTCATTGAGTTTCTGTTTGTGGTGATAGAAAATTTATCAATTGATATTGGTGGTAGTTGCATCACATGTTTGTTCTAACAGGCATGACTTAAATATACATGTAAAAAATGTTGAATTGCCAAATATTGTGTTATGTATATTTTACAGTGATAGATATCCATTGTGAATAACAATGTATGTAAACTCTGTAAGTAAACCAGTATAAAATAAAAATTGTATTTAAAAAGACAAAAATCATAAGGAAAAGTATGCATAGGATCAGTTATAACTAGATATGGGGGACAGGCAAGCTGGGAGAGCAGCAGAAGAACAGCTAGATAATGAACACTGCACTGAAATAAGTGAAGAGTAGGACAATCAGAATAGAATTAAACATTATACACATAATAATCAATAATCTGCAACAGGACAAGCATTACACAGTGAAATTGGGGGAAGGGAGGGAGGAAAACGTGTACAAATGAAAACAAATCTCTGTAAGTATTCACTAATACCACTTAAAAAAATTGTTAATTTTAATGAACATTTACAGGTCTTTTGGATTTCCATTCATTCATTTTTGCCGTTTACTCCCTGCTCATCCCTCATCCTCATTTGCTCTTCTCTTTGAAAAGTAAAAGAAAAATTCCTTCATTGGTATACTGTCCCCACCCCTCCACCCCGAATACACTCTACTGCACAACCTTCATCCTGGACTCTTGTCATAACCGTAATACTTAGCTGCCATAATGGCCTGTTGTTATTGCTCATTCTCTCTCTCTGGTGGAGTTGCAACTGTCCAGCGGCTGTGAATTGCATAGAAAAAGATTGCTTATCTTTCTCCTGTGGGGTTGCTGGTGGATTCAAATCACCAGCGAGATGACATATTTGGTTGCATTAGCAGGGCAACCTCCTCTTACTAGACCCCCAGACCTCAGCTGCCATCGAATCAGCTCCAGCTCATAACCACACTAGGTACAACATAATGCAAACCTGTCCAGTCCAGTGCCATCTTCAAAACCTCTGTTGTGCTGCAAACTCATTCTTGTAGTCACTGTGTCAATCCAGCTCATTGAGGGTCTCTTTCTTACATTGCCAAATATAATGTGTTCTTCACTTTCAACATATGTGAGACAAAGGCTCATGATTCGTGCTTCTAAAAAGCACTCTGATTGCATTTCTTAAAAGAGAGATTTACTTGTTCCCTTGGCAGTCCATGGCATATGCAATCCTCTTCAGCAATACCACAGGTCAAAGGCAACAATTCTCTGTGAGTATTCTGTAGTAATTTTCTAAATCTCACATGTATAAGAAACAACTGAAAATGTTATGTTTTGCATCAGATAAACCTTAGTGTTTTAGGTGAAATTTTTGCTCTTTAGGACTTTCTGGATGTCTTTGTCAACAGATTTTCCCAATTCAACATGGCCATTTGACTTCTTCACTGCTGCTGTTAGGTGTGTAGATTGTAGATCCTAGTAAAATTAAATCCTTGACAACTCCAATTTTTCTCCATTTCTCATGATGTTTAATGGGCTTAAGTTGTGAGGCTGTTGTTTGTTTTTTTGGGTTTTTTTAAAATGTTGTCTAGTTGTGAAGTGTCCCCTGGAAACTTCAAACACATCACACTTTGGCCTCTTCCATCAAACATTTGAGGCCAATACAGGGTTCTAGTGATCTCTAGGAACAATGAGAATCAGCTGAGACCAAAAAGGACAAAGGCAGAGTATTTATCCCTTGCTCTTGGCAGAAGAAATATCTCTCCTCTTAGTTTTTCCTTTCTTTATTCTGTGTCATTTTTAAAAGAGGCAGGAGATATCTGAGACTGCAGAAATCAAGTCAGGTTACCAGTGAGTTTTACACTCCAATAAATTTCCAAACCCAGGCCACTGGGACTGCCAAAAAGCTTCTACCCACTGCCTACAGGGATTGTTTGTGTTCACGTAAAAAAACACTTTATGTGATTCAATCACATTTGGGGTATCCAGGATTAGGAGTTTTGTTAGCACAGTGTTTAAGCACCAAGATGCTAACAAAACTTACTAGTGGTCAGAACGCACCAGCTGCTCTTTAGGAGAAAGCTCTGGCAATTTACTTCCATAAAGATTATGTGTTTCAAAACCATATGGAGAGTGCTGTGTTCTGTCATATGGGGTCACTAGGAGTTGAAATTGCCTTGAAAGCATTGGGTTTGATTTTGTCTTGCTCCTCTGGAAGTCTTCCTTGTGTAGTCCTACAGCATAGAACTGAATGCCCTACGTACATAAAGGATGAGGGCAGGGGCCAAATGGAATCACTGAATCAGGCCTCCATCTAACTGTAGGACTTCTCATAAAGCAATTCATAGAATCTAATCGCTGCAAGTGATCTCTAAGGTCATCTAGTGCAGTCCCCTTTTTTTAAGAGACGTAGACACCAAGGCTCAGAGAGGAAAGATGCTCTAGGTCCTTCAATAAATGGGAGGTAGAATTTGCTCAAGTTCATTCAGCAAAACAGTGAGTCTGTCCTCATTAATTCCTTACAGCTTTTCCAGAAAAATGCCCGAGTGTGAAGTCATGATACTTCTCTATATTGCATAATTAGAAATTTTAAATTTAACAGCTGCCTTCTCATGAGAATGAGAATTTCTGGAAGTCAGAAATTTCATTTTCATCCAATATTGTAGTATTTATTGTGTAATAGGCACCTGATGAGCAATAAATAAATATTTATAAAGATGAATGGGTGGATAGATGGTTAGATGGATGAATGGATAGATAGGTGAACAGATGCACTGATTCATGTAGCTTTTCTCATCCTACTTTTCATGTTGTGATTTTTCTTTGGAATTATGATAATATTTTTAAAGGTGCTAAACAGTGATCTATGACATAGTTGAGAGTCAAGTTGTACTCCTAATCCAAAGGCCACACTTCTGTAGTAGTTTTTTTGAGAGTTGAAAAAAAAATACTGGTTTATTTACAAAGTTCTTGTATATTGATTTTCACATGGGATCTTTCCAATTTCCTTCATCCCCCCCCCTTAATTGTATGAGCCTATGATTAATCACCCTCCAGCCTCCCTCAACCCTCTACTTCCCACTCCCCTCTTTGAATCCTCATACTCATTCTACGATAATGGTTTTAGACACTATTTGTCCTTATCAAACTGATTTAGTTCACTCAGCGAAATGCTCTCCAGTCCTTCCCAAGTTAGGTAGTAATTTACAAAATCATTGGCACTACAAGCTGTACAGTATTCCATCGTGTGAATGTACTATGGTTTTACAATCCATTCCATTGTGGTTGGACATTTGGACTGTTTCCATGCTCTTGCGATGGAGAATAATGCTGTTATGAACATTGGTGTACAAATTTCCATTTGTGCCACAGTTCTAATTTTCTTAGGGTATATTGCAAGCAGCAGTATAGCTGGGTCATATCTAATTCTTATGTTCAGCTTTCTGAGGAAACACCAAACTTCCTTCCAGAGTGGTTGTACCATTTTACAATCCCACCCACAGTGGATAAGAGTTTGTATCTCACCACATCCTATCCAACATTTATTACTTGCTGTTCTGTTAAACTTTGCCACTGCTACTGGACAAGATGATATCTCATTGTAGTTTTAATCCATAAGCAGCTTCATGAGAGAAAAATGAGCAGTGTCCTCTTGTTATAATTTATAGCCTTAGAAATCCTCCATCTGGCTGCTAGGTGTTGGAACAGATTCCATAACAGTGAGTGAGTGAGTGAAGAAGTAGTGCTTAGGGTTCAACTAGAGGGGGGGGAAAAACCTGTGAAATTAATTTCTTTTCATTACTTTACTTTGGTTCTGTCTCATAGGACTCATCTTCATATTGCTTTGTTGTTGTTGTTGTTGAGTACCATGGAGTCAGAACCGACCCATAGCCGACCCTCCAAAAGGTATTCAGGGGCAGTTAATTGCATGAGAGGAGACTGCCCATCCTTCTCCCAACATACTTCTAGCTGACTTCCTACTGTGCTACATCACCTGAGCCTATTTGTTTTACCTGTTTTCCTCTCCTGGCTTTGATGAGCACCTGTCCTTCTTTAAAATTCGGTGGTTCTGTTGCCCATTCCCTTATTTCTTCATTTATTCTGCCTCTGCAAAGAGGTATATTACATCAACAGGCATCTGGTGGGAAAAAAAGTATTCTTTGTATCATGTGAGTAAGAAATCTTTTGGTGGTCCTCTATAACTTGCATTTAAAGTGGGGTCTTGAGAATATCAGCAGCAGCCTTTCTGGAAGCTGGTTGGAAATGAGGATTCTCAGAGCCTACATAGCCCTTTCAATCAGAATCATAATTTCAACAAGATCCTCAAAAAACCTATTAAAATTTTAGAATCACTTGCTTATGACGTGACCTCATTCTGCTGTTCCATTTCTCTTTTGCTGGGATCACCCCTTCTCTTTCCTCTTCAAAAGCATATATCATATCATATCATATCTCTTCCAGGAAGATTTCTCTCAGATGCATCTCTGAATGAACCACTCTTTACCCTCGTCCCTGTCATATGATACCTGTTTCTGCCTCTATTATAGTGATTATCATTGACCTATGAGAACAGTAAACTATCAATGTGCTTCTTTCTTTCCAAAGTGCAGGACACTGGAGAGTTGTTGTTAGGTGTTATCAGTCATTTCTAACTCATAGTGTCCCACGTGACAGAGTAGAACTGCTCTTTAGAGTCTTTTAGCCTAATGACACCCTTGTTAAGCAGTCAGCTGCTATCAAGAACGTTGGCAGTTTGAATTGACTGGAAGTTCCACAGGGGAAAAGACCCGATGATCTGTTCTCATAAAGAGTATAGCCTAGGAAACCCTATAGAGCAGCTCTGCTCTATCACATAGGGCTGTTGTGATCTAGAATTAACATAATGGCACACAAGAACACAACCTTTATCAGAAAAGATCCCGGGTCATCTTTCATTGTGGAGCTATCAGACATGTAGGAACCATTGACCTTCCAGTGAGCAGATGCATGTTTAACCACTGTGCTTTCAGAGTTCTTGAAGTCTCACCCCAGGCATGCAACATTTTCTCTCTTCTTCCTTCTCAGAACTGTAGGTTTAGTGTAGCAACTAATCATAAAGACACATGAACTTCACAAACTAACACTATAAGAAAAGATACTTATGCTATAAGCTCCTAAATATGTTGCCTGAATGTTAATTGACTCAGCACATAAAATGATGTACTCTTTACATCTCCTCTTGTTTTCTTTTCTTCAGCTAAGTGTTTGTTTATTTTTTAAATAATTTTAATGAACATTTACAGAGATTTGGACTTCCATTCATTCATTGCTGCACTTCTCTCCCCGCCCAGCCCTCCCCCCACCCCCCCAGTTGGCTCCTCTCTTTCAAAAGTAAAAGAAACACTCCCTCTCTGGTACACAATCCCTATGCACCCCTCCCACCACCCCAAGTACATTCCATATGCAACCTTAACTGTGGACTCTTGTGATAACCATAATACCGTATCATAAATCGCTTTTAAATTATTCACTCCCCCATCTGTGCAGTATACACAATTTATTCAGTTTGGCTAAGCAATCCTCTTATCTTTAGCACAAGTGATGGTCATTAACTTGCTTAGAATCATGCAGGGTAGGCTCCCTAGTAAGCTAAAAGTGAAAGTGGGTTGATTTTTTTTTAATACACAAAACCAGCTCTCATGGTCTAGTGATAAGAAGTGTATTGTCAGCCCAATACAATTGTGCAGCAGCTTAAACTCACCAGCTGCTCCATAGGAGACAGATGGACAACCTCTTCTCACGAGCTTTAGAGCCTCTGAAAATAAGCTAGAGGATCAGCTATGACTCCATTCTGACTCAGCAGTACTTAGCAACAATGATAGCCCAGAGGCATCCTGGTAGTCAAAAAAAATGTCCACATCATTTACCCTTCCTAACTTCCCCTGTCAGAAACCCTGGTGTCATAGTGGGTTACATTTTGGGCTGCTAACGGAAAGGCTGATGGTTTGAAACCACTGGGTGGTTTGTGAAAGAGAGATGGACAGGAACAGTGCAGCCAGAGTGGTTCTTAGAAGCAAGGATGGTGAAGCTTCATCTCTCATGCTTTGGGGATGTTGTTAGGAAGGGCTATTCCTTTGAAAGGGGCAGCATGCTTGGAAAGGTGGAGGGTGAGCTGAATAGAGAAGATCCTCAATGATATAGATTGACACAGTAACTGTAGTAATGGGCTCAAGAGTGCCAGAGACGATGAGGATGATGATGAGGATGAAGGTGAGGATGGCACAGGATAGAACAGCCTTCATGCTGTTGTTCATAGGATTGCTATGAGTCATACTTGACTTGACACAGCCAACAAATACAACATCATAAGACTTACAGCCTTGGAAAACCAATAGAAGGCTGCCAGTTGTTGGGCTTCATGTATATGTGAAGCAGTGAGGTGTTTTGGTTTTGGGGTTTTTTTTGTTTTTTGTTTTTTGGGGGTTTTTTTGAGGTTTTTTTTTAAACACTGCTTTTTATAATGTCTCTATAGTTTTTAACTTCTTGAATTCTTTGTGCACCATGTAAACTGAATGTTGCTGTTAGGTTTCTCAAAGTTGAATAGAGATCACAGCCACCCAATGAATAACAGAACTGCACCCTGTCCTATCCTGTGCCATCACACAATCCTGACACATTCAAGCCTATTTCTGCAGTCCCTGTGTCAGTCCACCTGGCCCAGCGTCTTCCTCTCCTTTGCCATTACTTCACCTGCCCAGACATGATGTCTCTCTCCAAAGCACCTAAGAACGTGCCCAAAGTATGTGAGATGACACTTTGCCATCTTTGCCTCCAAGAAGCATTCTGGCTGTCCCTTCTCCGGGACATATTTTTGCTTTATTTGGCAGACCAGTACTGAATATAATATTCAGTACTTTCTCCAGAGCACTGTTCAAAGGTGTCAATTTTCCCCCTGTTATCCTTGGTTATTTTCCAGCTCTCAGATACATATCATGTGACTAAAAAAGATCATGGCCTGAATCAGGCACAGCTTAATCCTCAAACTGAGATCATTGCTCCCAATAATTTGGAGAGATCCCCGACACTGAAGACTTTCACAATGAAATAGGTCTCCCAATATCCTAGTTGCAGGTACCAAGGATGTTTATTGTGCATCTAAGTAAGATGAAGTCATTGACACTTTCAATCATTTTATCTATCATGAGATTGCCTATCAGTGCAGTGGCAAGAATTTGAAGGCTGCACTGTTGGACCTTCTGCTACAAGGGCTTGAAATCCTTCTCAGTTTAAGTAAGCAAAGTTGTATCATCTGCATAATGAAGGTTGCTGATTGATGAGTCTTCTTCTGATCCTGATGCCGCATTCTTCTTCATAGGGTCCAGCTTCTCAAATAATTTGTTCAGCATACAGATTGAACAGGTATGGGAAGGGGATACAACTCTGACTGACAACTATCTTGATTTAAAATCATGCAATTTTTCAATTTTAAATAATGTAATATATCCCTTGATTTTAAACAATGATATGTCTCCTGTTGTGCCAACGACACAACTATGCTTACCAAAACTGAGGAAGACCTGGGATGTTTGCTGCAGAAGGTCAAGGACTGTATCTTTCAATATGGACTGAAGCTCAACATCAAGAAAACAAAGATTCTCATCAGTAGGCCAACTGGCAGCATCATGATCGATAGAAAAGAGATTGAGAGTATTAACAACTTCAGCTTGTTTGCTCCACAATCAACACTCTTGGTACTAGCAGCTAGGAAATAAAAAGATAAATTGCATTGGGAAAATCTGCTATCAATGACCTCTCCAGAGTATTGAAGAACAATAGTATTAGTTCAGAGACTAATGCACCCAATCCAGGCCACAGTCTTTGCAATTACTTGCTATAGGTCAGAGAGCTGGACAATTACAAAGGGTGATAGAAGAAGAATTGATGCCTTTGAGTTGTGGTGCTGAAGAGTATTGAACATGCCATAGACTGCTAAGAGAACATAGACTGCTAAGGTCTGTTCTGGAGAGGATAAAACCAGACTGCTCCTTGGAGGCATGGATTTTGAAGCTCCATCTCACATACTTTGGGCACATGGCCCAGATGGACCAGTCATTGGAGAAAGAAGGACACTTGGAAGAGAGGAGGGACAGCACAGGAGAAGACGACCATGGATGAGATGGATTAATTCAGTAACTGGGTTAATAGGGGTAGACATATAATAGTCAGTGAGATTGGCTCGGGATAAAGCAGAGTTCAGAGCTATGTACATAGGATCATTGTAAATCACAGGTGACTTAATGGCACATAACAAAACAAACTGATGTATCACCCCAGCCATTTTCAATAATCTTCAGTAAGGTTTCACTTGCATGTAGTATTAAAGATATTGTTTGATAATTTACCCACTCTTTTGCATCATCACTTTGGGGGAAGGTGGGAACAAATATAGAACTCTCCCAGTCAGTTGGCCTGGTAGTTATCTTCCAAATTCTTTTACATAGACTTGTGAACACGTCCAGAGCTGCATCTGTTTATTGAAACACTCCAATTGGTATTCCATTAATTTCCAGGACCTTATTTTTTGCCAATTACTTAAGTGCAACATTAACTTATTCTTTGCAACTAATCAGTTCTTGATTATATGGCACTTCCTTGGCATATAATTGGTTCAGTGTCAATTCATTTGTATTTATACAATGACTTATATATTTCTTGCATCTTTGAATGCTTCCTGCATCACTCAAGATTTTGCCTAAAGAATCCTTCAGTATTGCAATTCGAGGCTTGAATTTGTTCTTCAGGTCTTTCTGCCAGAGAAATTCCAAGCATGTTTTTCCCTTTGTGATTTCTAACTCCAGCCTTGCCACATTTTGTTATAATACTTCTCTCTGTCTTCTTGAGCTGTTCTTTTCAATCTTCTGCTCATCCCTCTTATTTCAGCATTTTCCCCATTGTTTTGGCATCTTACTTTTCAGAGTACTTTCAGATATCCATCTTGCTCTTCCCCCCCCCATCTTGTACAATCAATGACTTATTCATAGCAAATACATTTTATAAGAGACACAAACGCAGGTTATACACATGGATTTCACCTGATGGTATGCATATGAATCAGATC
>NW_006400071.1:1911230-1915240 GCF_000299155.1 Elephantulus edwardii | reverse complement strand
TGACATACTTTGGACATGTGCCAGGAGGGACGGGTCCTTGGAGAGGGACATCATGCTTGGGAGGGTGGAGGGACAGCGCAGGAGGGGAAGACCTTCTATGAGATGGATTGATTCGGTGACTGGGGTAATCGGAATGGGTGTGTCAGAGGCAGTAAGGTGGGTGCAGGATAGAGCAGGGTTTAGGGCTATTGTGCCTAGGGTCGCTATGAGTCGCAAACGACTCGACGGCACATAACAACCACAACAACAGCATCCTTTGAAAGGATGATAGCCTTTCTCCACAACTATTCAACCTATATGTTGGACAAATAATTTGAGTATCTGTATATGATGAATAAATTGTATCAAGATTGGAGAAAGACTCATCGACATTATGTATTATGCAGATTACAATCTTGTTTGCATAAAGTGAATAAGACTTAAGCATTTACTGAATATTTTAAACTACAGCATTAAATAGGGATTACACAGCAACATGAAGCAAACAAAATCCCCAGCACTGAACCAATAGGCAACATTATGAGATATGAAGAAAAGATTGAACTTGTCAACAATTTTATTTTACATAGATGCACAATCAACACCTCTGACAAAAACAGTCAAGAAATCATGAGCTGTGTTGCATTGGGAAAATCTGCTGTCAAAGACCTTTTCAAAGTGATCAAGAATAATGCTGCAATAAGCCTGCATATATATACATCTGTTTGTGTCACAGCTCTGATTACTTTAGGATATATTCACAGTACTGAAATAACTGAGTCAGTTGATATTTCAATTTTCAACTTTTTGATCAAGGGCCAAACTGCCTTCCATAGTAGTTGTATCAGTTTACATTTCTACCAACAGTTTACAAGAGTTCTGATCTTTCTGTATCATCACCAGCATTTACTGTTTGATATTTGGTTGAACTTTGCTATTATTGCTGGGGTGAAATGATATCTCATATTGGTTTGATTTGCATTCACAATAGGAAAAATATGGAAGCATCCCAAGTGCCCATCAACAAGCAAATGAAGAAGCTGTGGTATAGTTACATCATAGAGTACAATGAAGCATTGAACGGCAATGAAATCTTAAAACACTACTTACCACAGATGAAGTAGGAAGACATTGTGTTGAGTGAAACATCTCAGTCACAAAAAAAGACAAATGCTGCCAAGACCACTACTATAAAAATAGGATGGTTAATGGGGTTGGAAGGAGAGTAGAAAAAGAAAGGATAAATAATGACCCCTGCACTGGAATAGGTGAAGGGACGGTCAATATGAAAGGAATGGACTATGAAACATTATGTGTATGGCAATTAACAATCTGGGACAAGATTTGCATTTCAAAGTGAATTGAGGAAGGGTCAGGAAAGAAAATGTGTCTGAATGAAATACCAATTTCTTTGTAAACTTTCATTAAAATTACGATTTATAAAAACAAATCAAATGTTTTTGCTGTATGCATCATATTTTGATAAAACTATTGTATTACAGTTCAGTTTCTTAAACTGGGTAACTTTCCCATGGCTAAGGAGCCCTGGTGGCAGAAAGATCAAACGCAAACCTAATATTTGGTGGTTAGGACTCACCCAGAGGCTCTGTGGGAGAAAGACATGGTAATGACTAGTCTCATCAAAGAAGTTATCTCCTCTTTATGGCTAAAGATTTGGCTCTTCTTTAAGCAGATATAGATTATGTGTTCAACAGTGTCCCTTCTCCAGAAGCTAGGAGAAAATAATTTTGTTCTTCATGCTTTCATCTCATCATTTATAAAAATAAGGTCAATGATAATATTTCTCAGGCCATGGTACCATCTAAATGAAATAATAGAAAATACACCTTCATTTTCTAAATATTTAATATAGGTAAAGGACCGCTCCATGATCCTGTCAGTATAAAGGAAATTATCTTTCCTGATAGTCCCCCAAATTGAGTATCAGTCAAAAGATCAAAGACTATAGCCTTCAATATGCATCACAAATCAAAATTAAAAACAAACATCTTCACCACTGGACTGATAGACAACATCATGATGGATGGAGGGAAAATTGAAATAGCCAATGATTTGTCTTACTTGGATCCACAATCAACACTCTTGGAACCAGCAATCAGGAGATTAGGAGACACATTGCTTAGCGCCAGACTATTATCAAGGACCTCTTCAAAATACTGATGTTAGAACAATGATGTCAGTTTGAAGACCAAGGTGAGCCTTATTCAAGACCTGGTGTTTTCACTTACTTACTATGCATCTGAGTTCTGGACAATGAATAAGGATGAGGGAAGAAGTATTGATTCCTTTTAGTTACAGTATTGGAGAAGAGTACTGAATATCTCCTGGACTATCAAAAGAATAAACAGCAATGTCTGGACAAGGTACAGTCAGAGTGTTTCTCAGAAAAAAAACATGTCAAAGCTTTGTCTCTCACACTTTGGATATGTTGCCAGGAGAGGCTATTCCTTGGAAAGCACATTTTGTTTGAAAAGCTGGAGGGTCTGTAAAAGAGAGTAAGACTCTCAACAAGATGAACTGATACATTGACTGCAGCAAAGGGCACAATTTTGTCAGAGATGATGAGGATGGCACAGGATAGGGCAGAATCTATGTCTGTTGTCTGTAGAATTGCAACAAGTCATACATAAACATATATGAACCTAAGAATAGCAAAAGCAACTTCCAAAAACAACTCTAAAAGCTGAGTTGATAACAATAGCATACAGCACTAACGGTTACACTAAAAGCTTTAAGAAGGCACCGGACGTGAAAGTGCCAATGTACAAGTGAGAAGAAAATGAAGTGAGATGGACTCAACCATCTCAGCTGATTTACCTTCAAGGTACTTGTTAATTGACCATAATAGACTAAGCTTTTGACAAACGTGAGACTGAGGAGTCAGACATTGGAGGTCAAGGACTTGAACAGCCACAGTATTCTCCTCATTGTTATTCAAAGATTTTGTACAAGTACTTTATTGAACGTGGACCCAAAAGCCTCAGACTGCCCACTTGGACTTTTAGTCGAGAGATAAATTGCCATTTTCAAGAACAAACTGCGGGGGGGGGGGCACCTTTCTTACCCTTAAATCCCACGTTCTATCAAGCTGTAAATCCTATTGGCTCTATTTCATAGATGTCTCTTGTCTAAGAAACTTATTCTGAAGATTATCCAGAAATGACTGAAATAGTACATTGACAGAGAACTACCAGAAATACAAGCTGGGTTTAGAAGAGGTCATGGCACTAGAGACATTATTGCCAATTTCAGATGGATCTTGGCAGAAAGGAAAGAGTACCAGAGGGCTGTCTATCTGTCTTTCATTGACTGAAAAGGCATTTGACTATATGGATCACAACAAATTGTGGCTAACCTTGAAGAAAATGAGACATTCAGAAGACTTGATTGTGCTTATGTGAAACCTATACTTGAAAGCAGTCCTCAGAAATTAGCAGAGAAACACTGCATGGTTCAAAATCAGGAAAGAAGTGCATCAGGGATGCATCCTTTCTCTATACCATTTCAATCTATATGCAGAACAGATCATTCGGGAAGCAGGGCTTAATGATCAGGAATGTGACATCAAGATTGGAGAAAGACTCATCAACAATCTATTGCACATGACATAATCTTGCTTGCTGAAACTGAGGAGGACCTTAAGAAGTTGTTGCCAAAAGTCAAGAACTATAGTCTTCAATATGGATTGAAGCTCAACATCAAGAAGACAAAGATCTTCACCAATGGGCCAATTGGCAGCACCATGATAGATGGAGAAAAGATTGATGTTCTTTACAACTATCCCTTGCTCAGCTCCACAATAAATACTCTTGGAACTAGCAGTCAGGAAATCAAAAGATTAATTACATTGGGAAAATCTGCTCTCAGGGACCTCTCCAGAGTGCTGAAAAGCAATGATGTCAGTCTAGAGACTAAGGTGCACCGAATCCAGGCTATTATCTTTGCAATTACTTGCTATGCATCAGAGGAGAGCTTGACAATAACTAAGGATGACAGAATCCCTTCAAATT
>NW_006400071.1:1908050-1909907 GCF_000299155.1 Elephantulus edwardii | reverse complement strand
TTTTTGGATAATCTTCAGTAGAATCTTGCTTGCATGTGAAATCAATGCTATTGTTCTGTAGTTTCCACACTCAGTTGGGTCGCCCTTCTTTGGGATGGGAACAAATATTGACCTCTTCCAGTCAGTTGGCCAAGTGGTTGTTCTCCAGATTTCTTGGCACAACTTGGTGAGCACATCCAGGGCAGCATCGGCTAGCTGAAATATGAGGCTAGGATTTTGAAACTCTGTCTTACATACTTCGTGCATGTGGCCAGAAGAGACCAGTCCAAGGAGAAAGACATCATGCTTGGAGGGGTGGAAGAACATTGAAGGAGATGAAGACCCCGGAGGAGATGAATTGATACAATAAGTGGAGCAATGGGGGTAGACGTGCCACAGTCAGTGAGATTGACTCAGGACAGGGCAGGATTCAGAGCTGCTGTATAGAGGGTTGTTATGGGTCACAGGCAACTCAATGGCACAAAACAACAAAAACAACAGCAGCAACATTTCTCCTTTCTATTTCCAAAGTCCTATGCTGTTCCCTTGGTCAAATTTTCATTACTTTTAGCCTCAAAATTTCCCAACCCATTTCCTCTAACCTGTCCTTAGCCCAGATGCTAAGCCTATTTTTCTAAAACCTGGGTCTTATCAACTGATTCTGTTTGAAACAGTACTCCAAACCAGTTTGAACCAGTTTAGTCATGGCCAGTGAATTGAGATAGGGACAGAACTGAATTTTGAAAATTAGAATGAAGCAGAATGACGAGAACTGGGGGAAATACAGGCTGAACATCCTGAAATGTGAGACACGGAGGAAGCACAGTGATTCACTGCAGGAACTTGATTTGGGAGATGACATTATTGCCAGGACTGTGAAAGGCAACACACCTTTAAAGCCATCTTTGTATTGTGTATTCTCTCTGCTGGTCAAGAGTTTTGGTGGTTGTGCAATGCACAGGCTGTTCTTCTTTCCTTGGAGGGAAGATTAAGTTTCTAGAAGGATGACTAATGATAACTTTTACCATTTCAATTATCATCTCCATTCACCTACATTTTACAAATTCAGGTCAATTCTGGTTCCTTTTATTCACCCTTGACTGCATTGGGGAGAACAAATTTAAAGCTCTGAACTTTAAGACCTTTTAATTACTCTCCACTATTTTTGAGAGTGGTAGATCTCAATCTTGTCAGCATGATTCCCAAACCGATTTATGGCCTGGGATCTGCATATCTTTCTAGCTTCTTATTCTTTTGACCCTCAGACCCTCAAGTATTTACCTAAAAGTCTTTTAGTTCCCCAGATTTACTTGCAATCATCCTATCTACAAGAAAAACTCTCAGTATTTCCAGTCTGCCTTCATCTAGCCAGTAACTATTGGTTATGCAATACACTGCAGACACCTCCAGATGACAACTCTAAAGTGAATCTCCCTTAAGTGGGTCTGCTACTTTACCCTTTAGGCTGGATTAAGTGACCTTTTTTGTGTTATCAAAATACCACAAACCCCAAGGGTGGAGCCTATGGAGTTTGACTCAACGTTTCAAATGCACAGCGAGCTATTGCCCCTTATAACCAATATTTTTTTTCCAATAAATAAAAGGAAAAGAGATGTAGAAAGAAAGATGAATTATTTTAAGTACAGCCTGCCAGCAGCTTCATTTAAATTAAGCTGGATTGGGTCAAGGATTAGGTCAACTCAACAGGCAAGGTTCTCCCTCCGCCTCCTGGCTCAGGAAAGATTGTTGACCTTGCTCAACCCTGAAGCATTTATTACTCAGAACTCTGCTTGCAAGGCACAGAGGTCCAGCTTTAAGAGTTGTTTTTAAATGTTGAGTTCTATCTCATAGAGACCCTATGTTGTTGTTGTTGTTGTT
>NW_006400071.1:1868831-1907190 GCF_000299155.1 Elephantulus edwardii | reverse complement strand
ACAGCCCAGCATCTCGGATGATCTGTTCTGCATACAGATTGAAAAAGTATGGAGACAAAATACATCCCTGAAGGACCCCTTTCTAGATTTTGAACCATCCAGTGTCTCCCTGCTCTGTTCTGACGACTGCGTCTTGGTCCAAGTATAGGTTTCGCATTAACACAATCAAGTGTTCTGGGATTCCCCTTCTTCTCAGAGTCAGCCATAGCTTGTTGTGATCCCCACAGTCAAAAGCCTTTGCATAGTCAATGAAGCACAGATAGACATTCTAGAAAGAAATAGTGTTTAGTTCTGTGCCAATCTCATTAATCATTATTACATCTGAATCCATGTTTGTGGCCATTGTTTCAGTTCAACTCTTTGAGGGTCTTCCTCTTTTTCACGGACCCTCTGCTTTGCTAAGAGTCCCCTAAGGAATGTTCTGGCTGTATTTTTTTTCCAAGACAGATTTCTTCATTCTTCTGACAGTACATTCAGTAATGTTGTTAGGTGCCATTGAGCAAATGACAGCTCACAGCTACCCTATGAACTACAGATCTGAACCTTGCCCTATTCTGTGCCAACCTTATCACCTCTGATATATTCCAGCCTATTGTTCTGGTCACTGTGACAATCCTTTCTGTGATAAATCTTCTTCTCTTTTCAGATCCATCACCTTTCTCAGCATGCTATCTTTTTCCAAGGCCTGGACTCTCCTAACAATATGCCCAAAGTTTGAGATGAAGTTTCTCCATTCCTGTCTGTCAGCAGTACCCTAGTTTCACATCATACAAGGCACAAGTGTCTGTTATTTTGGTTGCTGTTGCTGTGTGCCATTAAGTTAGGATCAACCCGTAGCTGACCCTACAGTGAGTTTCCAGAGGCAATAATTGCACCAGAGGAGACTGCCCATCTTTTTTCCGCAGAGCAGGTGGTAGATTTTGGATTCCAACACAGCTTCTTACCACTAGGCCACTTCTGGTTTTTTACAAACTGCCTTAATGGTTTAAGTCTTTGTTGACATTTTACTCTGCACTGTTAGAAAGAAGTGACATACATTAGTGAATCTATTCTTCA
Organism: Elephantulus edwardii; assembly: GCF_000299155.1. NCBI lineage: Eukaryota > Metazoa > Chordata > Mammalia > Macroscelidea > Macroscelididae > Elephantulus > Elephantulus edwardii. The sequence continues at coordinate 1,906,134 of NW_006400071.1, read as the reverse complement.
ACATTTAATGATGCCCCAAAGTTAAGTAACTGTCTTCTGTTTTGGGCTTGGATTTGGCCAAAGTTGTCTTCAAACTCTTTTTTTTTTTAGTTTCATTAAGATATGCTAGATGTCCATCCTTTATCCTATAGCCTAAAGACTTGAGTTTCCTCACCCTGTACTCCACTATCTGTGTCATTGACTCAAGAACCATTGGCACTCTCTTATCATGGAAATGTCCTGGGACAGAGTTACATAAAAGGACAGTACAATTCAATGTTAACTGCTTTAGGTCATGATTTGTGCCTTTGATTGCTGGAGTCCTAGTTACAGAGTCTTGAAACAAGTATATGGCTTGTGAAATTCCTGGAGCAGCTCCTGGTTCTTTTGGCGGTTGTGGCTGTGGTTGTTAAGTGCCACTGAGTTGTAGATGACTCATAGCAACCCTATGAATGAAAGACCTGAACATTTATATAACTTTAATCATTTCTCCAAGTTCATAGAGTTTCCAGAGGAAAGCTATTTCAGAAGTGGATGCCACTCCTGCTTTCAAGTGTGTTTTAATCAGGGAGCTCCACCAAACACTGTCTACCATGGGTAACCATTATCACATTTGACACATCAGGGTCACAGTGTTTAGCATCACAGCAACCACGAGTTACCTTTGTAACTCGTGGACAAATGGACAGACCAGTGCTATACCACTTAAAAGAATGTTTGACCCAAAACAGTTAAAACCAGGCCTGAGGGCTGCAGATTAAAATCACCCATCTTTGGCTTGGTAGCATAACTTTGTATTCACTAAGCCAACAGAGCTCTCTCTATGTTGTTTTTGTTGTTAAGGTGTGCCTGATCTGGGTCACGGTCTTCGCAATTACGTGCTATGCATCAGGGAGCTGGACAATGAGTCAAGAGGACAGTAGAAGAATCGACGGCTTTGAGTTGTGGTGCTGGAGAAGAGTCTTGAACATATCATGGACCACCAAGGGGGAAAAAAATAAGTTTTAGAGAGGGTGAAACCAAGTTTCTCATTGAAGACTAGGATTTTAAAGCTCCATCTAATATACTTTGGGCATGTGGCCCAGAGGGACTGATCCTTGGAGATTAACTGACTTTGAATCGCTCTCGAGAGTCAGACATAAGTCTGTCCTGACTCAATTGTACACAGCAGCAGCAGCAACATGCTTGAAATATGAGAGACGAAGCAACATCATCTTTGCTTCCAAGGAGCACTCTAGCAGCACTTTTGTCCGTGGGATATATAGTATTTCAATATTCTACCTACAGAATCCTTTAAATGTATCAATTCTTGTTCTATCTTCTTTATTCATTCATTGTACTGCTTTTGAATGTAACTGAAAAAATTGAAAAAGCCATGGTTTGGATCAGATGCACCTTATTACCCAAAGTAATATCTTGCTTCCTTTTTTATTTAAAAGACTTTGAAGAGGTCTTATGCAGAAGATTTTTTTGCAGTAATGCAATACCTCATTTGATTGTCTGATTGCTATTTTCATGAGTAGTAATTATGTTCCCAGGTAAAATTAAATTCTGACTTCAATATTTTCTCTATTTATCACGTATTGTTGCTTATTTATCCGGCTCTGAGATTTTTGGCTTTTTATGTTGAAATGTAATTCGTACTGAAGGTCTTTCTTTGTCATTAAGTGCTTGAAGTCTTCTTTGCTTTCCACAATCATATCATCTGAATATCACAAATTGTTAAGAAGACTAACCCTGATAGCACATTTTTCTTTATATGATCCAGTTTCTTTCATTAATTGTTCCGAATACAGATTGAATGTGTATGATTACACTTTTTATTACTTTAAACTATACCTTATGTTCTTGTTCTGCTTGAACAATTGCTTCTTGGTCTTTGAAAAAAGGTTCTTCAAGAAAACTGTCACTATATGCAGATGATAAGATAATGCACACAGAAAACTCCAAAGACTCAACAACAACAAAAAACCTGTTGGAGTTAATAGGTCAATTTAGAAGAGTTGCAGAATATAAGATCAGTATCCAAACATCACAAGAATTCCTCTACAGTAACAAAGAGAACTCAAGAGAAGGAAATCAAGAAAGCAATACCATTTACAACAGCCAAGCAATACCGTTTATAATAGCCAACTACAAACTGAGATACTTGGGAGTGAACCTAACTAAAGACACAAAAGAACTATACAAAGAAAATTACAAAGCATTTCTTCAAGACACAATTAATGACCTTAAAAACAGGAAAATGTGCTCTGTTCATGGATAGGAAAGCTCAATAGTGTGAAAATGACAATTTTACCAAAAGCAATCTACAGTTTCAGTGCAATGCCAAACAGACACCAAATTTATTTTTCAAGGAAATTGAAAGGGAAATTATCAAATTTATGTGCAGAGGCAAGAGACCTTGAACAAGTGAAACACTTCAGAGAAACAAAAATGAGGTTAGAGGCATAGCATTCCTTGACTTCAAAACTGCAGTAGTAACCAATACAACATGGTGCTGGTACAATGGCAGGCACGTAGACCAATGGAATAGAATTAAGAACCCCAAAATAGATCCATCTGATATTCAACAAGGAAATCAAAGCTATCAAATGGGGAAATGATAACCTCTTAAACAAATGGTGAAGACAAAACTAGACTTCCACCCTCAGAAAGCTGAAAAGGGGTCCATATTTCACACCATACACAAAAATCAACTCAAGGAGGACCAGAAACCTGGGAATAAAGCCCAAAACCATAATGTTCATAAGAGACACATTGGGATCAAGCTTCAAAGTGCTAGTCTAAGGAATAGAAACTGCCAAATACAACAGGAAATACACAATCTGAAGAGGATAAAACTGATGCATGGGACTTCTAATGATTAAATCCATGTGTGCATCAAAAACTTTTTTTGGAACAAACAGTAATACCATCTCAGACAATAGTCTTATAACAAAAGTTTACAGAATATTCCTGGGCCTCCACAAGAAAAGACTGATCATCCAATTACAAAATGGGCAAAAGACATGGAATGAATTTTCACAGAAGAAGATATTCGAATGGCAAACATATACATGAAGAAATGCTCAAAATCACTGAATAAGAGAGGTGCAAATCAGAATCACAACGGGGTACTCCGTCTCACTCTAGTAGCAGTGGCAAAGTTTAACAAAGCAACAAGTAATGAATATTGGAGAGGATATGGTGAGAAAGGAACTCTTATATATTGTTGATGGGATTGTCTAACCGTTGGCGTTTCCTCAAAAAACCTGAACATAGAAATTCCATATGACCCGGCTATTCCACTACTTAGAATATACCCTGAGAAAATAAGAACTGGGGCACAAGCAGATATTTGTACACCAATGTTCATAGAAGCATTATTCACCATCACAAGAACATGGAAACAGCCCAAATGTCCAACCACAAATGAATGGATTGAGAAAAGTATGGTATAGTCACACAATGGAATACAATGCAGCACCCAGGAACAATGATGTTGTAAGTTATTACCTAACTTGGGAGGGATTAAAGAGCATTATGCTGAGTAAACTCAGTCCCACAAGGATAAATATTGTATAAAACTATTATTGTAGAATGAGTATAAGGATCCAGGAGGGGTGGGAGAAGTCGGAAGCAAAGGGATGAGGATGTGCATGAGGAGGGGGGAGGGATTAATCATGAAGTTGTACAATTTGATGGGGTGGGGTGAGGGAAATTGAAAGAATTTTTTCTTTTTTTTTAATAGATAAAATATGATCTATTTATCCAATAACATATTATCCAACCAGAGAAAGGATTAGTCATAGAAGCTACAACATAAATGAATCTTAAAAAATACGTTTGTTAAAGAAGCCAGACAACAAGATTTTATATGCATGATAAGATTTTAACAAAAGGTCCTCAAAAACTAAATTCACAAAGAATATAAATGAATGAATTTTCTTTGTTTCTGACATATTTTTATAGAGAGTTATTTTTTACAGCATATTCTTCTCATTTAATTAATTTTCCCGTTCATTCATTGTAGCACATTTTTCTCCCTGACAATCTTCCCTCCCCCCAGTTTGCTTTTCTCTTTGAAAAGAAAAAATGTCTTTCATTGTTATATAATCCTCTCCACCTCCCAAGTCCGCAGTCCATTTTACTATGCTTTATTTTTTTTTTCTGGAATCTTGTCCTGAAAATAATACCTAATCGTATGTTACTTTTAAACAGTTCTCTCCCTCATCTGTTTCAATGCAGTATACATTATTTATCCCCTCTTTTCTTAGGTATCCTCCCAACATCGATGTCAGCATATTCACATAATGGAATCCTATGCTGCACTGAAAAACAAGGAATTCATGAAATATACAAAATGGGTGACCCTGGAGGACATTTTGCTGAGTGAAATATTTCAGTCACAAAAGGACAAATACTGCATAGTGCCACTGTTGTAAAAAGGGACTGACATCAGGGTTGGGGTATGGAGATAGGACACATCCCTAACATACATTCTTCCCAAATTTCATTGTATCCTTGCTCTATTCTGATGACTGCCTCCTGGCCCAAGTATACGTTTCACATTAGCACAATCAAGTGTTCTGGGATTCCCATTCTCCTTAGCCAGTTTGTTGTGATCCACCCTATCAAACACCTTTGCATAATCAATGAAACACAGACATCCGTCTTGTACTCCCTCCTTTCCCCCAAGATCCATCTAACATTAGCTACAATATCCCTAGTACAGTGGGTCTAAACCCATCTTGCACTTCTGGCAGTTGTCTGTTGATGTGCTGTTCCAGTCTTTTTCGGATAATCTTCAGCAGAATATTGCTTGCATGTAGTAGCAATGATATTGTTTGATAAGTTCCATACTCTGTTGGATCACCTTCTTTGGAATGGGAATAAATCTAGACCTCTTTCAGTCAGTTAGCCAAGTGGTTGTCCTCCAGATTTTTTGACACAATTTGGTGAGCATATCTAGGGCAGCATCTGTTAGTTGAAATACATCAATTGGTATACCATCAATTCCCGGGGCCTTATTTTTTTAATTATTAAATTTTATTAATTTTAATGAACATTTACAGAGATTTGGGGTTTTCGTTCATCCATTGTTGCACTATTTTCTCTACCCTCCTCCCCAGTTTGTTCTTCTCCCCCACCCCCAAAAAGTCTGTTTTAATTGTCCAATTGCCACAGTGCTTGTCAAAGCCAGTTCTGATTAATCTCCTTTGTCCTTTGCCATTCCCTATCAGTCCTCCCTGAGAGAAACTTCACCCTGATTCATAAGGAAAAGGGGATGGCGTATTCTCTTAGCTACTTCCTGCTGAAAAGAGATGCTGTAGGTTTCAGGGTGAAGATCTTCTCTCACTACTCTAAAGGGCCCCTTTGGCAATAGGAAACACATAGACTATTACGGAGATTTTGGAATTTAGATGCACTCTTATCAAATGTGCTTAGCCGTACATGTTCATATCCTTGAAGATGTATCATGGAAGTGTTGCAGCCTAGAAGACACAACTTTTCTGCCAATTCCTTCAAAGCATCTTGAACTTCTTCATCACCATAGGCTCTTGCATATATATTGTTTCATGAAATTCTTCTGGGTCTGCCAATTTCTCTCAGTACAATTACTCTGTATATTCTTTCAATCTTCTTTTAATACTTCCTGGATCATTTAATATTCTGTCCAAATCATCCTTAAGTATAACAACTCGAGATTTGAATTTGTTCTTCAATTCCTTGAGCTTAAGAAATGCTGAGTGGTCTCAGCCCTTTTGATTTTCTGACTCCAGCTCCTTGCACATTTCATTGGAATACTTTACTTTGTCTTCCTGTGTTGCCTTTTGAAATCTTCTGTTCAGCTCTTTAATGTCTTTAATTCTTCCCCTTGCTTTGGGTTCTCAGAAATCTAGTGCAATATTCAGAGTCTCTCCTGACATCCATTTTGGTCTTTTCTTTCTCCTCTGTCTTTGTAATGACCTTTTGCATTCTTCCTGGTTGGTATTCTTGGTATCCTTCAACAGCTCTTCTGGTCTTCTCTCATTAGTGTTAAAGGCCTCAAACCTGTTCCTGAGATTCTTGTGAAATTCAGGTGAGATAGACTCAAGGTCATATTTTAGTTCCTTTGGATTCAGTTTAATTTTCCTTACCTCAGCTTGAACTTGCATCTGAGTAGTTGGTGGTCTGTTCCACAGTCAGCACCTGGCCTAGTTTTTATAGCTGATGTTGAGCTTCTCCAGAGGTTCTTTCCACATATGTAGTCATGCTGATGCCTATGCATGCCATCAGGTGAAGTCCATGTGTATAACCTGCATTTAAGTTTCTTATAAAATGTATCTGCAATGAATAAGTAGTTGATTGTGCAAAATTTAATCATTCTATCTCTAGCTTCATTTTGGTCACTGCATCCATGTTTTCCAATTACTTCTTCTCTCTTCCCACTTTAAAATAAACTAGTAGAAAATTTTTTAAAAAAATAGAGTGCAATGAAGTGTTCTGGAATTCCCATACACCACAATGCTGTTCATGATTTTTATGAGTCACATAGTTGAATGACTTTGTCTAGTCAATGAAACACTAGTATCTATCTTTCCATCATGCTCTTCTTTAAGGCAGTGTGAAGAAAATATTACTCTCTCATACACTCAATCGATAGCAAGAGAAGGAACAGTCAACATGAAAGACCCCAAACTCATTGGGAGAGTCACATCTTATTATTCAACTTGTTCATGTCTTCATTCTCCTAGATCAGCTTATATTTCTTTGAGGAGTGAGTTGGGTACTAACATCTTTATAATCTCCCATTTAATTTTGAAAGCAGTTACTCTTTCCTGCCCCAGTTCTCCATCTGGGATTCTGGAAGGACTGATTGCCCGGATTTGGTTCATGTGTCCTCATCAATGGAATTGGGATGGGGAGGGGGAAATGTTCTAAACATTTTATTTCTTTTAGAGCGTGTGCTCAGGACTTCTGATGGCCTAATGGGCAAGGGAGTTGTGCTGCCATCCCAAAGGCAGGAAGTTAGATCCACTAGCTACTCTGGGGAAGAAAGATAGACCCTCTCGTCCTGTGTAGTTTACAACCTCAGAATACCTCCTGGTAGGTCAGCTATGAGCCATTTCTGACTGAGTGGCAGTGAGTTTTGAGGTAAGACTATTTTCTGATGTATTATGAAGGTGAAATCTAAAGCACAAAGGCAACTCCGACTTTAGACGATGTAACTGAAAATAGTAAGAGAAATCGGCTTTCAGCACTTCCATGGCCATGGTTCTATGAGCATCACTCGATCTGAAAACCAAGGCAAATGTATTAGTTACAAGTGGTCTTCACTCACTCTTACCTCGCCATTGAGTCAGAATTGACTTATAGCTGATCCTCCAGTAGTTTCTGAGAGACTGTAAATCACATGGAAGGAGAATGACCATCTTTCTCCTACAGAGCAGCTGGTGGATTAGAACTACCTGTGTTTGGGTGGGCAGTACAACTTCTTACATGTTAAGAGTAACCAGAGTTCTTTTACATGGTTCCAGGGGAGAATTTAGACAATAATGACATGTTGTGAGGAGAGACCGGTCCTTGGAGAAGGACAACATGCTTGGGAGGGTGGAGGGACGGCGCAGGAGGGGAAGGCCCTCTATGAGGTGGATTGATTCAGTGACTGGGATAATTGGGATGGGAGTGTCAGAGACAGTGCGATTGGCACAGGACAGAGCAGAGTATAGGGCTGTTGTACATAGGGTCGCTATGAGTCGCAAGCGACTCGACAGCACATAACAACAACAACAACAACAATGTAAAAATAGCTTATCAATTTAGCTGTTGCTGTAAAAACTCTCCCTTAATTTATTAGCCTACTTATCCATTGTAATCAAGTCTATTTAACCTCACAGCATCACTGTAAGTCACAGTACAACTGCTCTGAAGAGTTTCCAGGGCCATAAATTTTTACAGAGCATAACTATCTTATTTTTCTTCTACAGATAAACTGATGGGTTCAAGCTACTTACCTCTGCTGGCGGTTGTTGTTGTTATGTGCCGTCTCTTGCAATTCATGGCTACCCTATACTATGCTCAACAGCTCGGAAGCCCACCCTATCCTGAGCCTGTCTCACCGTCTCCAATACGCGTCTATCCCCATGACCCCAGTTAATGTGTCAATCCATCTCATCCAGGCCTTCCTCTCCTATGCTGTCCCTCCACCCTTCTAAGTATGCTATCCCTCTCCAAGGATTGGTTCCTTCTGGCCACATGACCAAACTACGTGAAACAGAGCTTCAAGATCCTTGACTCCATGCTTCACCCTCTTCAAGATATGTTTCTTTCTTATCTTGGCCGTCATTGGTAAGCTCTGTACTCTTCTTCAGCACCACAACTCAATTCTTCTATCATGGTTAGTCATTGTCCAGCTACCAGCTGAATTATTTGGTCACTGCTTCACCAAGGCTCCTTACAGTTGGTCTCCCCCACTACCCCTGAGTTCAGTTAGATGGCTCTTGTGGCCTTATGTGTTAAGATTCAGGACTATTTTCAGACCCCAGTCATTAGTGGTTCTACCTTTGGAGGTTGACTGGCTCACCTGCATTCCCCAAACTTATTATTACCCAGCCAGCTAGTTAACACTATGGTTAATATTACGGCTTAGCACAGTCCCAAGATAGGGTGCAGTAATACGCAATATTTTATTAGGCCTGGGCTCAGAATTTAGAATCTGACCCCATCAAAGGCCAATCCAGATTTTAAGGATAGGGAAAATAGACCCCATTTCAATGAAAGAGCTGAAAAATGCATAGACCTGTGATAAATTTTAAGCAATCTATCGTAAGTGAAAATAAGTGAGGTAATCAAAAGATTCACAATAGGGGGAAGACAGAAGGCCAAGGAGGACTAAAGAGTCATGGGCAGTATCAATTACCAAGTGTCAGCTTGAGGTCAAATCCAAGTGTCATTATGTGAAGGATATAGTGAAACCTAGAGGGAAGTGCTATAGTTCCAGCCTCATGCAACCTAATTGCAATAAGGCATCTTTGATTTTTCCCCAAGTTGTATTTTAATTGATTCTTTGTAGTAAGACTTCAAGATACTGTGTTGGCCAAGAATTGTCAGGGCCAAGAATAAGAGAGAGAGAAGACTGGGAGTCATTTCAAAATCCGATCTCCATTTAGTTCTCTCCTTTTGTTTATGCATTTTGCTTTATAAAAATTAAAAAGATAAAAGGAAGGCAGCCCCGGTGTTCCACTAAACTGGCTGTTAGGGGACTCTGGAGGCGAATTAGCAATTGTGTGTTATGATGATAGCATCTAGTTAAGCCAGCAAAATGACTCCTCCGACTCTGTGAGCGGAGCTGGTGGGTGGGAGCTCTCTCAGTATCTGAGAAAGCCAAGCATTTGTTCCTAACAAGCAAGTTAGAAACTGCAGCAGAGAGAAACTCCTCACTCAGGAGTTTGCCTGGAGCGAGCGTGTAAGGAGCTGCCAAAAGGAGGAGGTGGCTAGAGAGAGGGTTGGGGAGAACTCGGGAAAGAGCACATGGTTTGGCAACAGAAAACCTGCATAGTGACCCATCCTTTCTGCCGCCTTCAAGCTGGATGACACTGGTCAAGCCAAAACTACTGCCCTCGCATCTGTAAAATAAGGATAATAATCCACGCTACCATAATGCAAAATTAGAGTGGTTACATGAGATAAGTCAGCAGCAATGTGAACCGTGTAAATATAAAGCAAAGCTCTAGTTATTGTGGAGAAGTTCCAGAAGTCAAAGATGGAGAACGAATGCTGTTTCTCCCACAGGCTAGAAAAACTTCACTCCTTTTCCAGGTGCTTTTTGTTTGTTTGTTTGTTTGTGTTTTTTTTTTTGTTCTGTGCCATCAAGTCACCCATGGCTCATAGCACCCCTGTGTTTTGAACCCTGTCCCATCCTGAGCCAGTCACACTGACTCCAGCACACTTAATCCCACTGCCACCGTGACTGTGTCAATCAATTTCGTCCAGAGTCTTCCTCTCCTGAGCTGTCCTTCCACCCTTGCAAGCATGATGTCCTTCTCCAAGGACTAGACCCTCCTGGTCATGTGCCTAAAATACGTAAGATGGAGCTTTTCAATCCTTGCCTCCCTGGAGAAAATTGGCTTCACCCTCTGCAAGACAGACCTGTTTGTTCTCCTGGAGGTTCATGGTATGTTCAGTACCTTTTCCATAGTTGTAAATAAATGAGATTCTTTTAATCATAAAATTAAGAAAAAAATATTTCACCAAGATTTATTAACAGTTAATCCAACAGGATTAGTTTTTCCCCCACACCAATTATCAGCAGTTGCAGCCACAGATAGAACCCCAGCTGCTCTCAATTGCTGTTGTTGCTGATTGCCGTAGAGTCGAGCATGACTCATAGCTACCCTCTGAAAAAAGGCCTGAAGCCCCTCTGCAACTCTCAAGATTTATCAAAGTTCATAGCGTTTCTGGAGGCATATTGTTTAGCAAGTGGATAGGACTGAATTAAGAAGTGATTCCTGAGCCAGTTGGACCCATGGCCCCGGAGTACTGGTTTCCAGAACTCTTCTGCCCTCATTGTAGGGAGCCTGGTGTCATGCTGCCCGTCCAAAGGCACATGATTCAAATTCACCAGCTGTTCTGCAGGAGAAAGATGAGAAGTCTCCAATGGTGCAATTTACAGCCTCTGAAAATCCTTTGCAGGGTCAGGTGTGAGTCGGTTACCGTTCTACAGTGCATGACAACAATCGGCCCTCATGGAAGAGGAAACTTGACTGCAAGTTCCAAAAACCAAAGGTAAGCAAACTTATTTGCATTCAAACCAGTACTGGGTAAAGTAAAAATGAGTATTATCAATGCTTGCAAAAGAAATAATACTGTTGATATTGTAGCTGTTAGAGGTCATTCAATCAATGCTGGTTCTTAGCAAGCCAATATGACAGAGTAGAGCTTTCCTCCGGGGTCTTCCTGTTTTAAGTGTTATAGAATCAGATTTCCACATCTTTCTCAGGCTGGAGCCACTAGGTAGATTCAATTTGCCAATTTATTGGTTAGAAGTGTGGCAATTAACCTTTATATCTTTATATTACCAGAGCTACTTAAAAAATTATATCACTATTTGGCAATCTCCTCCTGTGCAATTAACTGCCTCTGAAAACCCACTGGAGGGTCAGCTGTGGGTCGATTCTGACTCAACAGCAGACCACCACCACCACAACAATTTTAAAAGAACGATCAGGAACTGTACTTAGAAATACTATGCAGCATGCAGGAGCAATGATTTTGTAAATTACTACCTAACATGGGAGGGACTGAAGAGCATTATGCTAAGTGAACTAATTCAGTCTCTTAAAGACAAAAACTGTGTAAAACTATTATTGTAAAACCAGTACAGAGATCCAAGAAGGGGAAGGGAAGTGCTTAATCACAAGGTCACGCAATTTGATGGGAGGAGGGAGAGGTGGATAAAGGAAATGGGAAAGATTTGGTGTGAAAAACAGTGTATACAAACTTTATGAACTTTGTAAGTAAACCAATATAAAGTTTAAAAAAATTGTGAAATCTTTGTCACTGAGTCAAAGTTCTAGTAACTAAAGAAAATGCTACTGATGTGCTGTTAGCACACACTGAGGCATGCCACTGTAATATGCAGGCACTTTTGAGTAAATTTTGTGTGCAAAGAAGCTTGTAGATGATAAACAGAGACACAAAAATTGTGTGGTGAGGCAATCAATTAACAACAGAGTTTGGTCACCGAGGTGGGTGAGAGTTATGCTGAGGAACACGGCTATTCTGACACACAATATTAATAATCACCAAGGAGCTTTGTGTTTCCTTCAGTGTTTACTGAAAGTCTTTCAAGGAGAAGGCATTATAGTATGTTCTTAATAAATACGTTTTAGAAGAATGAATAAAAGGCAGATGAAGGAGTTAGGTGCAAATAAGGTACTAGTCCACCCAAGAGATTTTTTGTTATTAGATGCAATCAAGTCAGCTAGGACTCATAGTAATCCTATGAGCAATAAATCTGCACCTTGCTTTGTATCTAAAAAAGAAAAAGACATCTTTTTTTATTGTATTATTTTCACGTGTACTATCAAATCAGATCTGACTGATACAGGAGGAGATTGTCCCCTCCTTCTCCAGCAGAGCATCTGGTGGATTTGAACCGCGTACTTCTGGGATTGCAGTGCAGCGTCTTGCCACTAGGCCACCAGAGCTCCCTGAAATAGACATCTTAAATGGTTCAGTTCCCCTAAAACTCAGTCTTAAAAGAGTTATATGTGAGTGCTCTTGAAAAATTCTCTCAAAACAAGGAAAAATAGGTCCTTCCATTCTTGCTTCTGTCTCTTTCCTGCCTGTGTCTTTCTTTCACTCTTGATTGAAGTCGTGTTGTATGCCGCAGTCCCAAGTCCAATTTCTCCATCAAAGTCTGTGTCTGTGCCTGTAGGAGTAGCAGCTTCCTTGGGTTGAGTTCAGAAACAAAGTGAGGGTGGGTGGCGCTTGTCCACTCAGTGTGAACAATCACTGAACAGTAACCACACAGCCAGTGAGAAAGCCTGTGAATCTTTGAGTTTAGCAGGCTTGCTTTTGTGACTGTTGTCTGCTTCCGACTTGTGACCTACTACCAATTGGTTTATAAAGTCCCATCATCTTCTTTCAGTTGATGATTCCGTGTCAGAATTCTCACCCATGCAAGAGTCCTGGTTCTATTCCATCTTGCACGCAACGTGCAGAGTCTGCCAGTGGAAGCATATGTGTTGCTATGATGCTGAACAGTTTTTTAGCAGTACTTCCAGACTAAGAAAAACTAAGGGAAAGGCCTGGAAATCTACTTTAGAAAATGAACATATGCCAGAGAATATTGGTCCATATGCATTTGTATGTACTGCAAATATATTCGGATATAGTAAAGCATGCACAAAACAAGGTTCTGAACACTTCTTAGCTCTAATTAACAACTTTGAAGTAATGAGTCACTGGTCTTGTGTACTCCACAATCCTGGAAGTTATATAGGCCAATAGGTATAGCATAGTATACAAGGCAATGTTCTAAGTCATACTTTGGTGAGTAGTGGATGAGGTCTTAAAAACTATGGAATAATCATCTACGATAAAACTATTTATCTTTTCCTATCTGGAACAATGGGAATCCCAGAATACTGGATCATGCTTATGCAAAACCTATACTTGGACTAGGACACAGTCATCAGAACAGAAAAAAACACACACACCAAAACCAAAAACCACTGCATGGTTCAAAATTGGGAAGGGTGCACACCAGGAATGTGTCCTATCTCCACATCTTTTCAATTGATATGTAGAACAGATTATCCAGGAGACTGGGCTCTATGAGGAGAAATGTGACATCTGGATGGGAGGAAGAATCATCAAGAATCTGTGTTATGCAAATGACACAACCCTGCTTGCTGAAACTGCGGAAGACCTGAAGTGCTTGCTACAGAGTGTCAAGGACTGCAGCTTTCAGTATGGATTGAAGCTCAACATCAAGAAAACAAATATTCTCAGCACTGGGCCAATTGGCAGCATCATGATAGATGGTGAAGAGAATGAGGTTGTTGACAGCTTCAGTTTGCCTGGCTCCACAGTCAACACTCTTGGCACCAGCAACCAGAAAATTAAAAGATGAATTGCATTGGAAAAATCTGCTGTGTCAAAGACCTCTCCAAAGTATGTCAGTCTGGAGACTAAGGTGTGCCTGACCCCGGCCATATTCTTTGCAATTACTTGTGATGCATCAGAAATCTGGACAATGACTAGCAATGATAGACAGAGAGTTGATGCCTCAAGCTGTGGTGCTGGAGAAAGAAGAGTATTGAATATACCATGGACTGTGAGGAGAACAAGCAAGTTTGTCCTGGAAAGGATGAAGCCAGGCTGCTCATTGGAGGCAAGGATTCTGAAGCTTCATCTGAAGTAATTTGGACATGTTGCAAGGAGGGACTAGTCCTTGGAGAGATACATCATGCTTGGAAGGGTAGAGGGACAGTGCAGGAGAGGAAGACCCTCTATGAGTTGGATTGATTCAGTGACTGGGGTAATGAGGGTAGGTGTGTCAGAAACAATAAGATTGGCACAGGATAGTGCAGGGTTTGGGGCTGTTGTACATAGGGTTGCTATGAGTCGTAGGAGACTCAATGGCACATAAGAATAACCACAACATCAGCTCTTCCCTAGTTCCTCCTTCTCAACTCACCAACTAAAGAAAGCATAAGAACAACCACAACATCTGGAACAATTGCATTGGGCAAGTCTGCTGTCAGGAACCTCCCCAAAGTGCTAAAGAACAACTATGTCAGTCTAGAGGCTAAGGTGCATCCCAAGCTATGTTGCTCCCAATTACTTGTTGAGTATCAGAGAGCTGGATAATGACTAAGAGAAATAGAAGAATAGGCACCCTTGAGTTGTGGTGCTGGAGAAGAGTATTGAATATGCTATGGACTACTGAGAGAACAAACAGGTTTGTCTCAGAGAGGGTAAAACCAACTTTCTCTTTGGAGCCAAGGATTCTGAAGCTCTAGCTCACATACTTTGGACACATGGTTAGCAGGAGCCAATCCTTGGAGAACGTCATCATGCTTGGAAGGCTGGAGGGAGAGCCCAAGACAGGAAGACCCTGGATGAGATGGATTGATACGGTAACTGGCGTGATGGGGGTAGGTGTGTCAGATACAGTGAGACAGGCTCAGAATCAGGCAGGGTTGTTATGAGTCGACTCGATGGCACTTAACAACAATAACATATGGAACAAAGAGGGAAGAAAAGTAAAGACTCAAGGGAACATTTAATCCAAAGTACTAAAGAATCTTTAGCCTCTACTTCCCTGCGACATTAAGAACTAAGTGGTACCTAGTTACCCCTACCAACCACTCTGATCAGAATCACAATAGAATATCAAGGATAGAGATGGAGAAAAGAAATAGAGAACAAATATCTAGATGATAAGGGACAACAGACTTACTGATCTGAGAGAAGCCATAAAATCCCTAAGAATACACATACCTGAAACGCCATATACCAAATGTTCTGCAGAAAAGTAATTTGAGATAGAGGAAACAGATGATAAGGAAGAGTGAAGTGACTGCACTGAGGGTTACAATTTCAAGTACACACATAGATTGATAGGCAGACCATTTCAAGAAAAGACTAGGCATGTTGCTAGGAGGTGTTCTTCCTTAGAAAGGGACATGATGTTTGGAAGGGTGGAAGGTCAGTGAAGGAGAGGAAGACCCTCAACCAAGTAGATTGACATAATGACTGCTGCAATGTGTCAAGAAGTGTGAAGATGGCACAGGATAGGACGGGGTTTAAATTTGTTGTTCATAGAGTTGCTAAGAGTTTGTACTCAACTTGACAACACCTAACAACAGCAGCTCTTGTCTAGTTCCTCCTTCTCAACTCATCAACTAAAGAAAAAGAATCTCAACCTCTATAGAGACCAAGTTGGGTAGTAGAAGATGAAAAACCAGAAGTGTTACACTAATATTATCTCTCCGACACAGAAGTTACAGAAACAAACATTCCATCCTCATAAATATTGAGATAAGCCATGTAAAACACCAGGAGTATTATTTGATCAAAACCAAAAACTCAATAATAGCAATGATAATGGTGAACATTTTGAGTGTGATCTTTTTTTTCAGGCTGGAACCGAACCAGTACTTCAGCATAGGAGAGAATTCTGCCATTGAATCATCAATGCTTCTGGAAAAAAATAGCATGATAATAAACATTTTTGCATATGTTGTTGTTGATTGCCATCAAGTCGAGCACGACTCATAGCTACCTTATGAACAAAAGACCTAATCCCTTTTCCATATCTATCGTCGTTTCTCCAAGTTCATAGAGTTTCCAGAGGCATATGGTTTAGGAAGTGGATGCCACTCCTGCTTCCAAACCCGTTTTACAACTCTGAGCGCCAACCAAACACTGTCCACATTGGGAAACCATTCTGGTATTTGATACTCCAATGGTGCAAGGTTCAGCATCACAGCAACCAGGATACTTCATATTGCACATCGACAGAGTGATGCACAAGGTGGAAGAGTGTTCCTCCAAATATAACAGCACTAGTTTCATTTAGCAGTTCTGCATATATCCACACTTAATCTTCACAATAACCCTGGGAGGTAGGCATGACTATTAGATTGAAACCTATGAAATCACAGTATTGTGATGTTCAATTTCATATTATCTCTACTTGACAGATAAATTTAAAAATAATTTTTTATTATTATTAATACTAGTATCAATGTACTTGGATTTTTCCAATCATAATTACTACCTGGCTCTCCCGACAATGTGTCATCTGTGCATTTGCTCAGCAAACTAATTCTCCATCCAACTTACTGATGAACACATTGATGAGGGTACGATCACAAGAACAAATTCTCAACATACCATGAAAGACCTCCCAACATTTTTTAATATTCTATAGGGTTTAACACAGAAGGCCTGGAAAAGGAAAATTCCACATGCATAAATATTGAGATAGCACATGTAAAACTTCAAGAAGAGTGTGTGATCTGCATCAGTGTTTAATCTGAAGCACATATCAGTTCAGTCAGAATGTTACTTGGAGGCAAGGATGGTGAAACTTTGTCTAACATACTTTGGGCATGTTGATAAGAGAGGCTATTCCATGGGAAAGGATGTTATACGTGGAAGGGTGGAGGGTCAGGGAAGGTTGGAAAGACTCTCAATAAGATGAATTGACAATGAGTGCAGCAAGAGGCTCAAGTGTGTCAGAGATGATGAGGATGTCGCAAGATAGGACAGGGTTCAGATCTGTTGTTCATAGGGTCACTATGAGTTGTACTCACAGAGCTTAATTATAACATGGGGCTCAAGGCAGCTCTATTGGCCTAACCTGTAGGGAGTTGCTATAATTTTTTTTGTTTTATTGTTTAGTGTCCAGGATTACTGACTTAACAGAGACTGGTACAATCTCTGATGCTAGGTCTTCGTCACCCCTTCAGCCTAAATCTAAACTCTGTGTCACAACTGTCAGTCAAGCAATGGATGGATCTACAAGGTGACAGTAACAAGAGAGGAATCCTCAGCATTTCACAGCCTTGTAAGAGCAACATTTGTCGGAGAAAAACCTCAAGAGGATGGAAGGATGAGCAGAAACAAGAATCACAAAGAAATAATGAGAAAAATGATAATACACTGTGGGAGTTTTGATCAATATCACAAAACAAAATATGCATGAATTATTGAGTGGAATACCAATCTGATCTCTAAGCTTTCACCCAAATAGTAGTAAAAAGTTAAAAATGGTCCTCATTGTGGTAAGATTCTATGACAAAATATTTTCCATTTCATTGATTTTTGTTTAAAATTTAGTGATAGCAATTACATCAATCATGTGCATCCTTCACAACTTTCCTTTTCTAAATATTTTTCATCTGCATAAACACATTATTAATTTTTCAACTCCTAGAAGCTCCTCAAAAAAAACAAAGCAGAAAATAAGATGAGCGCAGATTTATTTTGATGGGTCGAATTTGAGTGAGGTTCTTCTCTCTGTTTTAGAGCAGTTTTCCTTGAGCCGCACTAAAAAACTCAACATCTTTACTGTCAGAACTGACTCCTAACTTACCCTCCAGGAGGTCTTCGACAACTGCACATTAAATGGGAGCAGATTGTCAACTTTCTCCTCTGGAGGCAGCGTTTGATCTGAATCATGAGAGAAGAGCCTCCAATCAACACCACCACAAGAGCTCAAAAGAAGAAGCACAGGAGGAGATTGCCTACCTATCTCCTGCAGTGCCACTGACAGATTAGCTTGAAGAGAACCCTCCTTTGGGTTACCCGTAGGACTCCCTATGTTTTAGCCTAAAGAGCTCCCGGGAGCTCTATGGCACTCTACAAAAACAAAAACAAAAAAAAAAAGAATTAATAAAATGATAGATAGATAGATAGATAGATAGATAGATAGATAGATAGATAGATAGATAGATAAAATGTTGAGAGACCTTTCCTGGTTTGTTGTGAACTCTTCCTTGTGATCGTACCCTCATCAGTGTGTTCATCAGTGACTTGGGTAAAGGAGATTCAACATACTGAGCAAATGCACAGATGACATATTGTTCAGGGAGCCAGATGAGCAAGTATGATTGGAAAAATCTAATTTAGAGGTTCCAGCAAAATGACCAAATCCAATTAGGTTGTATGCAACAGGAATTAAACGTAAGCATGCATGCATGCATTTTTTACTAAAAATTATTTATTAGCTCTCTACCATATGTTAATTTCTGTTCAGGATGTTTTCAATTCAAAGATGAACAAGGGAGATGAAGCATTTTCTTCAGTTAAGAGAGAGAAGTTCAATGCTGAAAATTAAGCCTTGAAAGTACATAAGTAAGGTACTAATTGTGACAATGTCAGGAAGCAGGACGAAATCAAGTATATGTGGGGTTGTTGCTGCTGTTATGTGCCACTGAGTCACTTGCAACTCACTGTAACCCTATTAGCTCTGACCCCTGCCCTATCCTGAGCCAATCTCATCATCTCCAACAGAACTAATCCCATTTCTCCAGTCACTGAGTCAATCAATCTCATGCAAGATCTTCCTCTCCTGCGTTGTCCCTCTACTCTTTCAAGCATGATGTCCTTCTCCAAGGACTGGTCCCTCGAGGCCACATGCCCAAAGTATGTGAAACAGAACTTCAAAAATCCTTGCCTCCAGGAAGCAACTTGGTTTCACCCTCTCCTGGACAGACTTGTTTATTCTCCTGGTGGTACATGGCACAACACAAAGGTATTATCAAAACCAGTATCAGTTTGTGGCTTGGCAAAGGCTTGTATCATGAAAAGAAGGAAGTCCTAAGAAATTGTGGGAGTGAGGCTAGTTTTCCAGACCTTGCAAATATCTAATACCTAGTTGTTAGAAATTAATATGATGTTTTTTATGAATTGCATCCAAGAGAGACTGGAACAGAAGACCTGAACTCAGGCTCAAAAATTACCTGCTCAAACACCAGATTAGGTAGAACATCTAAATAACCATGTACCTCTTTCCTAACATGTATATACAGAAGGTGAAATTATTCATTAGCCAGCTTAACAATGGCAAGATGAAACTATCAAAAGAATAACATATTTGCATTGTATTGATAGACATATATTCATCATAAGGAAGGTGAGAGTATCCCCAGACCCCATGTAATACTCAGGAAACAGCTGTTACCCTATATTCAGAACTTCCTGTTCAGACCTTTTAAAAAAATTATTTATTTATTTATTTATGTATGTATTTATTTATTTACAAAGTTTGAACACACTGTTTTTCACAAAAAATCCTTCCCATTTCCTTCACCCCTGATCAAATTGTGCAACTTTCTGACTGACACCGTGCCCCTGCACATTCTCATCCCTCTGCTTCCACTTCCTCACCCCTCCTTGGATCCTCATACTCATTCTACAATAATGGATTTATGCAGTATTTGTCCTTGTGGTACTGAGTTAGTTTGCTCAGCATAATGCTCTTCCGTCTCACCCAAGTTGTAATTTACAAAATCTTTGCTCCTGCGTGCTGCATAGTATTCCATTGTATGAATGTACCACAACTTCTCAATCCATTCGTGGTTGGGCGTTTGGGCTGTTTCCATGTTCTTGCGATGGTTAATAATGCTGCTCTAAACATTAGTGTACAAGTTTTCATTTGAGCCTCAGTTCTCATTTTCTTGGGGTATATTCTAATCAATGGGATAGCTGGGTCATATGAAATTTCTATGTTCAACTTTTTGAGGAAGTGCCAAAACTGCTTTTCAGAATGTCTGTACCATTTTATAATCCCACCAACAATGTACAAGAGTTCTGATCTCGCCACATCCTTTCCAACATTTATTACTTCCTGTCCTTTTAAACTTTGCCAATCTTAGTGGAGTGAGATGGTATCTCATGGTGGTTTTGATGTGCATCTCTCTTAAAATGTCAACAAACTGAAGTACAACAAGAAATTGGAACATATAAGAAAGTGATGGAGAGAAAGTGAATCTTTGAAAAGTCTTGGAGGACAGGTTTTATTTCCTTCAACCTTAAGAAAGATTGTATCTTTTCTTAGCTCATTCTTGAAATTTCTTATTGGTCTATGACTGAAGTCCAAACTATACACCTCTATGAAATCACCTTTCCCAGGGAGGTATTGCACCTGAGAAATCTGGCTGAACAGATTTACTTTCCATCATGTAGATTGAGTCTCTTTATCCTAAAATCAAGTCCTATCCATAGAGAATGTCAGCCAAACATCAGCTAAGCCACAGTCCATGAATTCTGGCGTGACTCTTGGCTCTGCTTCTCTTTAAAATAAAGAGCTTCAAAGTGATCCCTGAAGGATACGGCACAAACTCTTCTTCAGTCCTAAAATTCATTTCACAAACCCTTCTGGCTCAGATGTTAAGATCGATCTTGCTATAGACCTACATTCCACAGGGGAAAAGAGATAAAACAAGTAATTTTTCCCTTCTGTTATTAAAGAACTAATCACCTAAAATTAGAGGGAACTTCCTGCATGTAGATGGACATAAATATCAGCAAACCTTATGTAGGTGCATGAATCACTCCTGCGCTGAGTACATATCATATCAAAGTGAGGATCTGAAAGTACACAGTACCTAGTGTGCATAGATTCATGATGATTAATTTTATAAGATACAATGTGTGGGACTGATCATAAGAAACACAATAAGAATTAAAAAAACCCACACAAATAAAATTATTTAAAAATACTTACCAATCACTAAAAACACCCAAACATACATTTGCAAACATCATTCCACACATGAGCAAAGGTGTGGCACATGAGACATTGATTCTATTCACACCACATGTATTCACACTTCTAAACAATGAAAAGCTTCTGCTTCCTTCAAAATTACAAGTATTCAGTGCACATGTGCTTTCAAATTCTCATACACAAATGCATACAAGAACAATACACATCACCATATTCATAAATATATATATACGCCATTAAGACTGACGCCCATCATTAGAAGACTAAGCCAGACTGATTTGCCCTGATACGTGTCATCAGAAAAGGCTCCCTTTGTTCTCCTTCCATCCTCTTGTAAATGGAGACAAATGCGGAAAATACCTGTACTCATCAGATGGTACCATGTATTCCCAGAATCACATCTATAAATAAATTTACATGATATTTTTATGATTCTATGGGATTGAGGATTAGCTAGAGTGTGGGTTGGTAACCTCAGCCTAAACAATTACTCACATCTCCCAAAGTAAAAACCAGGTGATCTTGTACCTAGCAGTTGGAACAGTAAGAAAACATTCCCCCCCCTTTACCTTGAACAAAAGAGAGCTCTCTCTTCAGGTTCCTTTTAGTGGAAAAGTAGGAGATAAGAAACAAATGGAAAGCTACTAATCTCTCTTTTCTTTCACAAGAACAATATCTTACTTTTTTTCCCCCATTCCACAGACAATACTAATGGAACTGTAAACCAGTCTAAAAGCCCAGAGGAGATTAGAGAAATAGAATTGTAACCACAGGAACTCCAGCCTTAGGACAAGAGTCTCCTCTTCCTGAAGTCTCAGTTTCCTCAAGGATGGTGTGAAATGATATCATAACACAAGTCTCTGAGCTCCATTTCATGTCTAATGCCCTATGTGAGTGAGTTTCATTTCACAAGAATATCATACAGATCTGGGTTAAGATTTTACTGGGAATTTTTAGATACAGTAGTTAACTTTGCTAAACTTCAGATTTCTCATCTTTTTAATAGGCACTGACATATATACTTCATAGGATTAAGACTAAAATGCACCTGATCCATGCTATGGTCTTCACAACTACGTGCTATGAATCAGAAAGTAGGACAATGACTAGGAATGACAGAGGAAGAATTGATGTCTTTGAGCTGTGGAGCTGGAGAAGAGCGCTGCGTATACCATGGACTGCTAAGAAAACAAACAGATTTATCCTAGAGAGAGTGAAATCAGGCAGCTCCTTGGAGGCAATAGTTGAGGTTGAGAAGTTCAGATAGTGCACTAACCCAGGACTTATAAAGGAAGAACAGTGCCTCCCCATGTGTTATGTGCACTTGGCATTAACTTAGAGTGGCATCCTGCCAGAAACTGTCACTTCTAACCCAGAGATGTTTGAGGACGGCACACTCCATGGAGGGTGCACTCCTCCTTATGATAGCATGGCATGTGCAAACTTGAAACCTACAAGGGTTCCCAGTCAAAGGCAAAGAGTCTGGTTGGAGATGGTGCCCCCACAAATTCATAGGATGCCTGCATCTTCTATATGCATATGTATATTTTTATCTGTATACCTATGTATGTGTGTCTAGACACATGTTACTGGGTACTGTCGAATCAGAACTGACCCATGGCTGCTCCTCTGGCAGGTTTTCAAAGGCAGTTAATCACATGGGAGGAGATTGTCCATCTTTCTCCCTCAGAATAGATAGTGGATTTCAACCCTGTGCCTCCAGGATTGTGACACGGATTCTAACTACCTTGCTCTATCCTGAAACAACCTCAAAATCTCTGTGTTCAAGTCTGTTGTTGCATTCTAACCTCATCTTCTTGCACATATCATCAACCACTCATACATAAGTTCAAATTGAAGCTAAAGAAATTCTTATCTAATCCACAGGAACCAAAGTTTGAATTTGAATCTATCCCTCAAATATATTTAGCTGCTATTTACAGCATTTTTGAGGGTTTATTTTTTCATAAGTGGATCATCAGGTCCTCTTCTTAGAAAGTTTTGCTGAAAACTGATAGATAGATAGATAGATAGATAGATAGATAGATAGATAGATAGATCGATCTAGATCTATCTCTCTCTCTTTCTCTCTCTCTCTATCTATCTATCTCTATCATCCACAAAAAAGCACCAAGCTCCTGATTGGACCCACCCATACTCCTGCCCAGATCCAAGCTCCCAGGAGCACAAGAACATGCAGGGAGACTGCTCACTGTGTTGAGACCACCTGGATGCCTGGAGACCACCTGGCTATGTGGACACTACCCACTATCCCTGCACCAGGACCACCAAGATCATAGGGGAGTGGAGAAGAAATAGGAGGGCAGAGCTGGAGGGAGGCCTGAGCCTCAAATCAGAGTTAGCTGGGTGTAGGGTGTGAAGAAGTAAAGAAAATTGAGCTGGATGCTGGCTCAAAGTGAGGGTGAGGGTGGGAACACAACATACGTACTGAAAGGTGGCCCCAGGACCAGGACCTGACCTGCTACCTGCACACTCTCAGCTCTTTTGAATAAAAAAGTTTCTCTATCAAATATTGGTCTAAAGCTGAGCACTGAAGTGAAGACAGATAAGGGAGAAGAACTGGCCATCTACTTCTGAAATTATAGACATTTAACAACCCTATGTACAACAGAGCACACATGGATTAGACTAGTATATATGACACCAGAAGCTGAGCCTTTGCATTGGAATCACAAATGAGGAAGAACAGTTGGAAATTGGAGCTTATTAAGGAAAATGGAACATATGAATATTGACATATTAGGCAGTGATGAAATGGATTGACATGGGATATTTTTGCTGGAAATGAAAAGGTGAGGGGGAAAAGTGGAGTCACATTCATAGCTAAAAACACCATTTCTATATCCATCATGAAATACAATATTGTGAGTGATAGGATAATATCCATATGCATAGAAGGAAGACCTGTTAATATGACTGTCATTCAAATTAATGCACCAACAAGTAAAGCCAAAGAGGAGGAAATAGATGACTTATACCAACTGTTACAGACAGAAATCGATTGCACATGCACCCAAGAAAGTACTAATAATAATCAATGACTGAAATGCAAAAATTGGAAACAAGGAAGAAGGACTGGCAGTCAGGAAATATGGATTTGGAGACAGAAATGAGGCTAGAGGCAGAATGATAGAATCCTATACAATCAATGATTTACTCATTGCAAATTCCTTTTATAAGAAACACAAACTGTATCTATACACATGGACCTACTTGATAGCCTACACAGGCATCAGATTGACAACTTATGGGGGGAAAGTTATTGGAGAAGATCAATATCACCTATGAAAACTAAACCAGGTACTGATTGTAGATCAGATTATCAACTACTCGTACACAAGTTCAAACTGAAGCCAAAGAAAATCCAATCCGCAAGAACTAAAGTTTGATCATTAGACTATCCCTCTTGAATTTAAAGACCAACAATGTCAGTCTGGAGACTAAGGTGCGCCTGATCCAGATCATAGTCTTTGAACTTACTTGCTAAGAATCAGAGAGCTGGACAATAACTAAGAATGAGAGAAGAAGAATTCATACCTTTGAGCTGTGGTGCTGGAGAAGAGCACCGAATATACCATGGAATGCTAAGAGAACAAGCCAGTTTGTCCTGAAAAGCGTGAAACCAGGCTGCTCTTTGGAGGCATAGATTTTGAAGCTCCACCTGACATACTTTGGACATGAGGGAACAGTTCTTGGGGAGGGACATCATGCTTGGAAGGATGGAGAAATGCACAAGAGAGGAAGATGCTAGATAAGATGGACTGATTCAGTGACTGGGGTAATGGGGGTCGGTGTGTTAGAGACAATGAAATTGGCTCCAGATGGAGCAGGATTCAGAGTTGTTGTACGTAGGATCACTGTGAGTCTCAGGCAACTAGAAGGTATATAACAAACAACATCAACAACAACATGACGCCAAATAATTTGTGTCTTTAGAAATCGATATTTGTGAATAATATTACACATATGAAGAACTCCTAAATGATCAAACAAATCTGTTTTGGATAAAGTACAATCAAAATATTCTTTAGAAGCAAAGATGCTGAGACTTTGCCTTACGTATTTGGGCATGTGAACGGAAGGGACCAGTCTCTGAAGACACATGTTTGGTGAAAAATAGGAAAGCTCTCAATGAGATGGGTTGACATAGTGGCTGTAACAATGAGTTTAAATGCATCAAATCATTTTAAGGCTGGTGCAGAATCGGACAGTGTTTGATTCTTTTATACAAAGAGCGGCTCTGAGTCATAGTCAATTCAATGGCACCTAACAACCACATAATGTGCATAATAAAAATATGTGAAATCATTTTTATGTGCCATCAAAAGGGAACTGAGTCATAGTTGACCCCCTGAACAGTTTTCAGAGGCTGCAAATCACATGGGACGTTTCCTTTCTCTTTCCCAAGGAACATCTGGTAAATGTGAACTACCTGCCCTCAGATTAGAATAAGCCGGGCACCAAAGAACATATATATGATTCCACTTATATAAACAACTTGTTATTATTGTTGTTATGTGGCATTGAGTCAACTGTGACTCATAGCGATCAGAGGTATAACAGCCCTAAACCCTGCTCTGTCCCTTGCCAATCTTGTCTCTGACACACCTATCTGCGTTACGCCAGTGACGGAATCAATCCATCTTATTGAGGGTCTTCCTCTCCTGCACCGTCCCTCCACCCTCCCAAGCGTGATGTCCCTCTCCAAGGACTGATCCCACCTTGCAACATGCCCAAAGTACGTAAGACGGAGTTTCAGAATCCTTACCTCCAAGGAGCAGCCTGACTTCACCCTTTCCAGGAGCTTGTTTGTTCTCCTAGCAGTCTATGGTATATTCAATACTCTTCTCCAGCACCAACACTCATCAGTATTAATTCTCCTTCTATCATCTCTAATCATTATCCAGCTCTCGGATGCATAGCAAGTAATTTCAAAGACCATGGTCTGGATCAGGCGCACCTTAGTCTCCAGACTGGCATCGTTGCTCTTCAGTACTTTGGAAAGATCTCTGACAGCAGACTTTCCCAATGCAATTTGTCTTTTGATTTCCTAGCTGCTGGTACCAAGAATGTTGACTGTAGAGCCGAGCAAACTGAAGCTGTCAACAATCTCAGTCTCTTCATGATGCTGCCAGTCGGTTCAGTGAAGGTAAATGTATAGAGACAGAAAGTAGATTAAGGGTCACCAGATAAGTTAGAGGTAAAATAAAGGGGATTGTTAGTTAGTGGATAATTGTGATGATGAAAAGTTTTAGAAATAATGGTTATTTTGTACCCACACACTTAAATACACGTATACACAGATAGACAACAGGGTTCTATCCATAAAGAGCTTTGTTTAATTGTTTGGGAATGGATTGCATAACTTTTCAAAGTCCCTTAAGTCTAGGGTGCAAACGTGTTGGAGAAACATGGCCTTCTAGAACATTAAGTGCCAATCATTGTTGTCCTAGTTCCCCTTGTCTTATTCAACAGATACCAAACCCCAGAAACTCCACCAATAGAAAACTATTATATCTGCCTTTCTATCCACCAAGGCTGCAACCCCTCATGGCTCAATGGTTAGGGAACCCATTTCACTGTTGACCAAAATATTGGTAGTTCAAGTCTGCTGACATTGAGGAAAAGATGTGTGAATCTACTTCCTTAACAATTTCAAGTCTTGGAAACCCTATGGGGCAATTCTACTCTGTCTTATATGTTCTCTATGAGTCCAAATTGACTTGTCAGCAGTCAGTAAGTTGTGTGTCTGAAGAATATTGGTATCCTAAATTCAAGCTTTCAGCCCCATCATCTGAACCAATACAGTGAAGTCTTTCAAATGACTTTGGTGTCACTGGTGCAGCTGCTTGACAACTACCTTCAAGATATTTCCAAAACATAAATCCTATTGGGAGACTCATTTGCACAAAATCCCAAGTAAATTTAGCTTTCAGAGAAAGACTACTTTTTTGTTCTTTCGTTTGACATACTTAATTTTGTGCCTAGCTACCTTGCCATGTCAGGTACTTCACATGCATCTTCGACCCACTCGTGCTGAACCATCTCACTGTTCTCTCACGATTTCTAGCCTTTCCACAGCACGACAGCTATACATGTGTTCAAATGAAAGCTAAAAGAAAACATTTAGAGTCTTCTTCATCAAGAAAATTCCCCAGAGATTTGCACTGCTTCTCAAAGACGGTGGTAGCCCAAATGTCTTAATCCACCAGAGACTCTATGGAAAAACCATAGACAATGTCCTCCTGTGTGATATACAACCTTGAAAACAAAATGGACAGTCAGCTGTGAGTCAGTTCCAACTAGACGACAATGACTTTTTAAAATTGGTTTCCTTGTTTGCTTTGTTGGTGTTTCTAAGAGTCATTGAGTTGACTATATTGACTCATAATGACCCAATGAACAGTGAATCTGAATCCTTCCCTATTCTGTGCCATTCTTGTTATACCTGACACACTCGAGTGCACCATAACCCTCACTGTGTCAGTCTGTGTCACTGAGAGTCTCCCTTTCCTTCATTGGCCTTCCACCTTTCCAAGCATATTGTCCTTTTCTGATGACTGGCTCCTTTTAATATTCCCAAATTACGTCAGACAAAATGTCACTATCCTTACCTCCAAGGAGCACCCTGCCTCTACCTTTACTAAGACTTACTTGTTGGTCTTTTGGGCAGTCCGTGTCATATTCAGGATTCTCTCCAGCACCACAACTCAAAGCCATCGATCCTTCTTCTGTCATCTTTACTCATTGTCCAATTTCCAGATGAATAGCAAGTCATTAAAAAAATCAAGTCTTGAATCAAGTACACCTTAGTCCTCAAACTGACATATCTTTTTTAAAAATTTATTTTATTAATTTTAATGAAACATTTACAGAGATTTTGGATTTCCATTCATTCATTGTTGCACTTTTTTCTCTACCCCCACCCCTGACTTTCCCAATTCAATATGTCTTCTTATTTTGTCATGTTCAGTGCCTTGCTCTTTTCAAAAATTTTTCTTCTATTTTATGTGGTTTACATGCAGAATTCACAAACATTGTGTTTCACTCATACAAATTGTATTTCACACACCCTTTCATTCACATTCAATCAAATTTGTTCTTAAGATAATTTTTAAAACCCCTAGTACCAGCAGCCAGAAGAAGAGTTGGCAAATACAGGTTGTTGTGTTGTTATATGCCGTCAAGTGACTTGCAACCCATAGCGAGACTATGTAGAAAAGATCTGAACCCTGCTCTATCCTGTGTCAACATTATTGTCTTTGATACACCTACCCTCATTACCCCAGTCACTGAATCCATTTCACCAAGGATCTTCCTCTCTTTTACTGTCTTTCCACCCTTCTAAGCATGATGTCCCTCTCCAAGGACAGGTCCCTCCTTGCAAAATGTCCAAAATATGTCAAATGAAGCCTCAGAACCCTTGCCTCCAAGGAGCAGCCTGGTTTCACCCTTTCTAGAATGAACTTGTTTGTTCTCCTGGAAATCCATGGTATATTCAGTACTCTTTTCCAGCACCATAGCTCAAAGTCATGAATTCTCTTTCTATCATTCCTAGTCATTGTCCAGTTTTTCAATGTAAAGCAAGTAATTGTGAAGACTATGGCCTAAATCAGGCTCACCTTAGTTTCCAGATTGACATAATTTCTCATCTTTACTCCTAAAAGGTCCCTGACACCCAACCTTCCCAATGCAATTCATCTCTTGATTTCCTGGCTGCTGGTACCAAAAGTGTGGATTGTGGAGTCAAGCAAGCTGAAGCTGTTAATAATCTCAATCTCTTCACTATCTATCATGATGCTGCCAATTGGCCCAGTGGTGATAATCTTTGGTTTTTTTGTTTGTTTGTTTATGTTGAGTTTCAATCCATATTGAAGGCAAGGAATTCAGGTCCTCTTCAATTTCAGCAAGCAGGGTTATGTAATCTGCATAATGCAGGTTGTTGATGAGTTTTCCTTCAGTCCTGATACCACAATTCTTCGCAAAGAGCCCAGCCTCCCTGTAATCTGTTTTGCATAAAGATTGAAAAGGTATTGAGACAAGACACATTCCTGTCATACACTCTTCCCTATTTTGAACCATGCAGTGTTTCCTTACTCTATTCTGACTACTGCCTCCTGGTCCAAGTACAGGTTTCACATAAGCACAATCAAGTGTTGTGGGATTTCCATTCTTCTCAGAATCAGCCACAGTTTGCTCTGTTCCACACACAGTCAATGAAATACCGACAGACATGCCTCTGGTACTCTCTGCTTTCAGCCAAAATCCATCTAACATTAGCCATAATATCCCTAGTACCATGACCTCTTCTAAACCCAACCTGCACATCTGGAAGTTCTCAGTTGATGTGCTGTTCCAGTCGTTTTTGGATAATTTTCAGCAGAATCTTGCTTGCAAATAAAGTTAATGATATTTTTCGATAATTTCAACACTGTCGGGTCACCTTTCTTTGGAATGGGAACAAATACAGATCTCTTCCAGTCAGTTGACCAGATGGTTGTCCTCCAGATTTCTTGGCATAACTTGGTGAGCACATCTAGGCCAGTGTCTGATTGCTGAAATATGTCAATTGGTATGCCATCAATTCCTGGGTTCTTGTTTTTTTCCCAGTTCTTTCAGAAAAGCTTGAACTTCTTCCTTCATTACCGTAGGATCTTGCTTATATATTGTTTCATGAAATTCTTCAGTGTCCACCAATTTCTTTTGGTACAATGACTCTGTATACTTCTTCCATATTCTTGTCAAGCAAAATTCCATTTTAACGTAAAGAAAATTAACAATTCTCACAATTGTTCTTGAAGCTGTACTGTACTGACAAAGACTATGACAGATTTCAGTGGGGATTATCTTTAAACATAAAATAAAAATCATTACAAGAACATCATGGTAAATGGAGAAGTGTGAAATTGTTAAGGCTTTCATTTGTATACTTAATCTTTATAATCATATGCTCTTTTATAAATTAACATCTTTCATATGTCCTCTGTTTTAAACTAGTATCCGTTAGACCTCAGTAATTACAGCATTTAATACACATTGTCTTCTAAATCTGGCTTGAATTTCTTGCAGTCTTTGTATTATTTAAATCATTTTTAACTATTTTCTGCATAACTTTACCTACATAGAATATTAATTATATCACACAATGCTATTTACATTTTGTTGAGATAATTTTTCTATGTAGTGGACACAAAAATGAATCTTTTCCAGTCAAATTGACTGGGTAGCCATCTCCCAAATTTCTTGACATAGATGAGCAAGTGCTTTAAGCATTGCATTCTTTTGTTGAAACATCTCAATTAGTATTCTGTCAATTCCTGAAGCCTTGTTTTCCAAGAATATTTTGTGCATCTTGTATGTATTCCTTCAATAACATCAGTTCTTAATTATGTTACCTCTTGAAGTAATTTAACATTGATCAATATTGTGGTACAAAGGTCGTACTTTCAGTCTTCTTTTAATGCTTTCAGCATCATTCCATATTTTGACCACAGAACCCTGCAGTTTTGTCACTCAAAGTTTGACTTTTTCATCAGGTTTTTCAGCATAAGAACTAATTCTGCCCTTTCATTTCGGTTTTCCAGCTCCAGATCTTTACACATTTCACAATAATGCCTTACTGTGTCTTCTCAAACTGCCCTTTGACATTTTTTATTCCGTTATTTCACTTCATCATTTCTTTCATTCAGTTTTGTTACTCTGTGTTCAAAAGGAAGGAAGTTTTAGAGTCTCTTCTGATATCTTGACATCCATTTTAGTCTTTTTTTTAACTTCTCTTTTTAATGACATTTTCCTTCTGCAACCTAAGATGTCTCTGATTTATGTCATAACTCATCTGCTCTTCAGTTATGAGTGTTCATTGTTCAATCTACTCCTGATATACTCTCACAATTCGGATGGAATATTCTCAAGATGATATTTTGGCTCTCCTGGATGTCAATTTATTATTTTCAGCTTCAGTTTCTACTGTTCTAGAGTTGGCTCCAGCCTTGCTCTGACTGATGATATTACCAATTTATTTCCCTAGATGCAGCTGATTTGATTCCTGTGTATTTTCTTCACTGTGTTTCATATGTATGCTTACTGTTCATGTAGTTGAAAGACGGTATTTCCAGTGACTAGTCATTGATCTTTCAAAATTCTATCGTGAAATCTTTGCTGTCATTTCTGTCATCAAGCTCATATTTTAACTACTGATCCTTCATCTTTGTTTCCAACTTTCACATTTCATGTGTGTAATTCTCAATTCACTTTGATTGACTCTTTGATCCATTTCAGACTGCAGAAGGTGGCAAAAACATCTTCCATGTCTTTGCCCTTCACAACAGTGGTTGTGCATGAATATGATTAATAGTCTGATTCATTGGACTTCCTTGTAAGCTTATGGATATTATCATGTCATGGACAGTGTTATATTTCAGCTTAGGTTGTATTCACACTAATTAAAGAGCATTTTTTATTTTGAGAACAGGAACAGCTGAGCTGATTGTGAGGGATCCCAACAGGATGGGTAGCTTTGAAAGATGTCATGCTATGATCAGTGCTATGCAAATTGTGCTTGGATTGAAATATGAGTTTGGTTTATCTGACTCAAAAGTGCCCAGTGGAGACATGAGTGTTGCTGTAAAGTATGGTGACATGCTGGAGCACACACAGTATATCAAGGGGCCTCCTATAAGACGATGTAGTGCAAGTAGTCTTTCTTTATTCTTTTATTCAGTGTTTGATAGCACTCCTTCTCTAATAATAAATTCCTCTTTCTGGAAGAGGACATCAGATGAGCACAAAACAGCATTTTTTATTAAAATACTGGGGGGTGTGGGGTTGGATGTATGCTTATTTTGTATTTTTTCAGTTCATTTTATTTAAAAAAAAAGGTGACACTGGAAAAACACACATTCACTTATTGTCACAGCCACACATTCACTTATTGTCACAGCAGCAGAATAACAGGGCTGTCTGTTTTTCTAAAGAAAGAAAATGAAGTTACGGGACAGTTCCAGGGGACTAAGTACAGAACAGGAACCAGAATATAGATATGCATCCTCTCTCTTGAAAGCTGAAGGGTTCTAGGAGAAACTACCATTTGAAAGTACAATAGAAAGGCAAATCTAACTACTCTGATTTTTCAGAAATGGCTTGCCAGACCTCTCTTCCAAGGCACCTCCCCACTGACCACATCCAACCTCTAGTTAGCATTCAAATTAACAACTCTTTGCACCACCCAGGGACTCCTTGACAGTACTTCTTTTTCTCTCTCATTGCCTTCTAGTCAGAACTAACTCATAACTCACCTTCCAGAAGGTTCCCCAGGTGATAAATAACATAAGAAGAAAATTCCCATCTTGTCTCACAGAGCTGCTAGTGGTAGTGGTGAGGGAGGGATGTCCAAATGAGTGGTTTCTAAATTTTAAAAAGCTGCATACACTAGTATGCATTACAGATTTCTCTCTCCATATCTCTTTTGAAACTTCTGTGAGAATACATGCTCATTGAGGACAAAAACTTTATCATGTATAAACATATAGTTGAAGGACTTAGAACAGCATCTCAGCAAGTATTTGTTAACTAAATAATAATCACACGAATAAATAAATGTATATTTATTCATTATATCCATGTACTCAAACAAACTGATTTATATTCAGAAGTAAAATTTATGCAAATGTGAAGTCATATTAGTAAAGAGCAAGGTTTAAATGAAGAGATAAAGATACAAACAAATATTAAGACTACTTTTAATGATTTTTTTTCTTCACTTCTCTAAAAATATTACCATCTCTTACACTTTTGACAGGACATAAAACTATCCATGGAAGTGCATTTAAAATGCATAATTTTTTTGTCCAAGTCTCCCCCTTCCTCCTGTTTGAATTCTAATTTAATAAGTCTGGTTAAGTAAGGCTCAAAAGTTACATCTTTAACAAGCCCCTAGGAAATTAAGATGTGCATACACTTGCTGAAGAGAAAATGTTGTGAAATCTAATGTAGGAAAAACTTTGACCACCTGGGCCTCAAAACATTTCAGGCCCAAACCTTCAGAAAGCAGCTTTAAAAATAATCAGGTGTTGGGAAACGCACACAGTCATTCATTCTCTCTCTCTCTCCCTCTCTCCCCCTCTCCTTCTCACCCTCTTTCTTTCTCTCTCTGTCTCCCTCTCACCTCTTCTACCCTTCTGTCCCTCTCCCCCTCTCCTCCTGTCTCCTCTCCCTCTCTCCTTCTCTTCCTCTCCCTACCTCTCTCCCTCTACCCCTCTTCCCCTCTGTGCCCTCTCCCCCTCTCCCCTTCTCTCTCCTCTGTCCCCTTTCTCCTCTCTCTCCACAGTACTCGGTATGCTAAAGGTTACATCTCATAGATCAACATGCAACCAAAGCTAAAATTGCCAAAAGCAACGCGAGAGAGATTGATGCCTGTACATCCCAGAACCATGGACAGCTCCCACAGGAGCCTTATAAGCCTCTTTCTCAGTTGTCTGCTGCCCCCTACCTGGAGAGTGAAGAGTAGTACACACACTTTAAGATTCCAGAGCTGAGACCCCTGTTCTGTGCTTGAATGGCGTTGTATGTAGTGTCCTCTCATCCTTCTGATTGTCTTTGTGTTCCCCGTTGCTTCCTTTTCCACAGGATCATGGCACCAAGCAGCGGTTCCCATCAGATCAAATAATTCCTAACACAGGATGACAGAAAAACAAACAAAACAAAAAAATGTGAGGATTAAAGAAATAACGTGCCAAGTTGAGGAAACTAGTTAATCAAGAATATGAAAGCCAAACAATTTTGTACATCTGTTTGAGGCACAGACTATATGGCAGGAACTGTGGAGGATACAACCAGATCAAAGTATTTTAATACCCTTTTTGTTGTTTCAGATTTAAGAAAAAATTCAGAAATAGTGTAGAATGTACACATTTACTCTTCAACCAACTTTGTCTATTTTTAACAATTTACTTAACTTTAATTAAATTAGTAAAATACAGATACAGTGGCGACCTTATTCAAGTTTCATAAGTGTTAACCTGTTGTCTTTAAAAACAAACAAACAAAAAAAAACCACCTCAATCTGGAATCCCACCTTGTGTTTGATTACCATACTTTCTTACTTGATCTAATCAAATATTCTCACTTCATTCTTTTTCATTCTTTCCTTGCTTTTAATTTGGTTTTATTTTTATTTTAATATTTTAAGAGAATTTTTCAGCTTTTGTAGAATAACTTTGAGTTTGTCTCGTGGTTAAATTGTAGTTATACATCTTGGCAAGAGTTTCTGGCTTCTGTGGGGAAAAGATGGACGATGTCCTCTCATGTGCTTTTCCCACAGAAAATCTGGGGAGTCAGTTGTGAGTCTGCTCAGACTCAAGGATGCATAACGTCAACATGTTGTCAGCAAGTCTTACCAGTGACATCAGTTAGTTAAGATGTTTACTGCTGGATGTTACCACTATAAAGATACTCATTTTCATTTGAAATGAATATGTATCTTAAACTGAACAACTGGTCCCAACAGCTGGTGATCTGTTGGGCTTCTAAGGTTGTAAATTGCATGGGGAGAGACAGCTATCTTTCTTGAACTTCTAGTGGATTTAATCCACAAGGAGCGCCATCTTTGGATGAGCAGTACAGCTTGCCAGTTACTTTCCTAAAAAGAGATAATCTGAAAATATACTAATATGCTGTTTCTCTGCAAACCTTCACATACTGAATGTTGCATCAATTGGTAGTTCTGATCTGCAATAAGTTTGACTGTAGTGTTTGCCAGAAGGCAATTTTATATTTTCCTCTTTCTTTCTACATTATTAATTGGGCTTGTTATGTAAGAAAGAGCTACTCCATCTCCCTCTTTTATTTAATTGTTCAATTATTTGTGCAAATAGCTAAGAACTTGTTGATATTTCTTGTATCCTATGCTTTAAAGTTCAATGTTATTAGATGCACCAAGTCTGCTCCAATCATAGTAATCCTACAAATAACAGAACAAAGCTCTGACCTATCCTGCATCGTCCGCCTAATCTCCACTGAGCTTTGGACACTGCTTTTGTGTAAAACAGTGCATTGTTGCAATCACTGTCAATCCACTGGATAGAGGATCTTCCTCTTTTTTCATTACACCTCAACTTTTCTAAGCACAATGTCTTTTTCAAGAACTGGTATCTCTTGAAAATAATCCCAAAGTCTCTGTGAAGAAATCTCATGTAACAAAATAGTATTATTTCATCGCTTAATTGTTTGAGCGTAGGCCGTTGGGAGGTATTTCCAGTTAACTCCTCTGTTCTTTCAAGATATGTTTTCCTCTCTTTTGGAGATTTTTCTACCAATTTGCATACACAAGTCATATAAATTGTGTTTCTTCCATGTATATTGCGTTTCACACAACCTTTCATTCACATTTTGTTTCATACAATTATTGATATAGCCTCTTTTGAGCATGCTCTTACTTATCTCTACAAGAGAGACATTCAAGGTTTATCTTATATTCCCTCTCCTCCAGTCTTGGAGCTAGCCAATTCTTCCAGAAGGACATTTAGATATCAAGATCTAAGTCCTAGTTCAACAAACTGCTACTTAGGGGTCATTGTTCCAAAATTGTTTAAGTGACCACAGCTATATTCATATTTATACACCTTTAGGTATTTCTGGGTCTTCTGGATAGATATCTATTGAGTATTTCTATTGAAATACTTATGAGTCAGTTCTGATCCAGTGAAAATGAGTCTGAATTTGTTGGCATATATTTTAGGACTATGAGTTCATAGTGTCTCTATAATTCCAATTCAACACCACTAAGGTCATTCTAGCCTCTCTCCTTTCCTTATCTGTAATTTCTTTCCCAGATTGTGTGATACTCGGCTCTCATTATCTACAATTTATTCACTTGCTTGTTCAACAAGAGTACATATAAGGCAGTAACAGAATTTTAATGCATACCCTACAAGAGCACAGTATTTTATGTACTGTTGTTTTTTTCTCTTTATCCTTACAGCATTCAGGGGACCAGGGGTGGGGGCATACTGTTTTCTAAGTGTAGAGTATCGTTGATATCAATTTATGGTGCCTGTGTGGATGTTTGTGGATGTGTATGCTTTTAATCACTACTTCCGAAGATTTAAATGCTTCCATGAGCTCCATTTCCCAAATGTAAACTGACATCAAGCCAGTGGAAACAGCTGTTAAATATAGGCTAACTACAGTAGGTGAGGGAATGAGAAGAGTCTCGCTGAAGGTGTTCTGCCTCAGAAGATCCCTCCTCCCTTCTTGCCTTCCTTGATATTTATCCAGACCTGTTCCACGAAGCTTAAAATGAGTCACTTGTCTAAGAATTACATAAGCAAACACTAAACCTTCTTTAACAGCCCTTTGCCAACATCTACTTTCACAGACACCTGTTGTTGCCTCTTTTCCAGCTTTCACTGCCTTTTACTCTTTTGTCCCAGCTCCTTCTCTACCTCTTAACATAAGTCCTTGAAGGAATAAACTGCATCCTACAAGGGAAAAGGTCCAGTGTGAAAAACCAATGTACATGAACTTCATTTGTAAATCAGAATAAAATAAAATAAAATAATAAAATAAAATAAATAAATTGCATCCTACTTAGATCTCTCTCATTCTCTCTCCCCCTCCCTCTCCCTCTCTCTCCCTGCACCCCCATAATAAAGTAAAACCAAAACCAAAACTGAACCCTTAGTTTGGCTCTGATTTGTAGTGACTCTATAGGGTTTTCAGGATTGTAACCTTTTACAGACGCAGACAGCCACACCTTTGTCTGGCCTTTGTTTTTGCTGTCTTCTGTTGAGTCGGGATTAACTCACAGCTGACCCTCTAGTAGGTTTTCATAGGCTGTCAATCACATGGGAGAAGACTGTCCATCCTTCTCCCACGGAGCAACTGGTGGATTCACACCATGTGTCTTTGGGATTGCAGTGCAGCTTCTTACCACTGGGCCACCAGAGCTCGCCTTTGTCCTGCAGTTGCTTATGTACCATCAAGTCAGCTACGACACATAGCGACCCTATGTACAACAATCCTAAATCATTCTCTATCCTGTGACAATCTACTGTCTCTGACACACCTACTCCCATTACCCCAGTCACTGAATCACTCAGAGTGAGTGTTAATTTCAAGTTGCTGAACTTTTGATTAACAGTCAATTGTTTTATAGTGTAAAATAGATACTCTGCAGTGTTTCCTGAATGACCAAAAGAGCATCAATCAGATTGGGACAACTTTTCTTAAAAAGTATCCTTGTTGTTTTGTTAGTGTGTGCTGTCGAGTCACCTGGGACTCATAGCGACCCTATGTTCAACAGCCCTAACCCCTGCTCTATCCTGTGCCAATCTTATTGTCTCCAATACACCTACTACCATTGCCCCAGTCACTGAATCAATCCATCTCATTGAGGGTCTTCCTCTCCTGCACTGTCCCTCCACCCTCCCAAGCATAATGTCCCTCTCTAAGAACTGAGCCTGCCTTGCAGAAAGTGTCCTTAGATCCTTGTTTAAGTTAGTCCAAAGTGCTTGGTAAAAACTAGTGAAGGCACAGTTTTAAGTTCTTGTGATAACTTGAGCCTCCATGAAACTCTCTACAGCCTTCAAT
>NW_006400071.1:1865192-1867331 GCF_000299155.1 Elephantulus edwardii | reverse complement strand
AACAACAACAACAACAACATGTATCAAAAAGTAAGACAATGAATAAAGAAGGAAGAAGAAGAATTGATACCTTTGAATTACAATGTTGGTGAAAAGTATTGAGTACCTCGTGGGACTACCAGAGGAACTGACAACTCTGTCTTGAAGGTAGTACTACGAGAGTTCTCCTTAGAGGCAAAGATGGTGAAACTTTGAATCACTTGCTTTGGACACAGACTCAGGAGGAACCAAGCCTTGGAGAGAGGCATGATGCTAGGAAAGGTGGAGGGTCAGAGAAATTGAGAAATACCTTCAACAAGAAGGGTTGACATAGTGACTGCTACAATGGGCCTAGTTACAACAGAGACCATGAAGATGACACAGGGCAAGTGTCAGATCTGTTGTTCACCGGGTCACTATTTGTCATTATTAACTCAACGGCACCTAACAACAAAACCAACAAAATTCTTTGAGGTTGGCACTAAAATCTATCTATTTTACCAGTAAGGAAATTGAAGTGACTGAGATCACAAAGCTAATAAATGTCAGAGACACTGTCAGATCCCAGGCAGCTTGTCTGCAGAATTCATGGTGTGATCACTACAGTCCCTGTGCTTTTGACATCTTGAAGTGACATGGGCAGCTCTGTGTATATGCATCAGGCACGCACATTTCTGTGCGCGGTGTGTGCGTATGTATGTGCACACTGTGTAGAGGGAGAGCAGATAGATGGGAAGGACTTATTCTTACAGTTTAATCATGAGTTGTGTCATTTACAAGCTCTGATCATGCCTAGGAAGAGGAATGGAGACGCGGTTGCCAGGTGAGGGGCTCAGCATGTTGAAAGCAGATTGACAAGTCTGACGCTGTAAATTCTCCTTCTGGGAGCAAGTCTTTCCTCCTGGGAGGTTGTAGCTGACAAGCAAAGGATGATAGACACTGTCCCTGGATTGTAGTCACGCCATGTGATGTGCAATCTTTTCCAGGAACCCAGGAAGTTTGGAAAAGGGGAAAGACTGAGCAGGACCTTGCCATATACATTTAATGAAAGTCTTCAAGTGGAGGAGGATGGGGTCTAGTCTGAGGATTATCTAGAAGATGCCTGGAATAAAGTGCTCTGGAATCGGGAAAAATTGAGTTCTCCCTCTTTTCAGATCTATGACCTTGTTATTGATGTTTGCCTTCAAATAGGAATAGGCACATAGCTGACTCTCTAGTGGGTTTACAGACACCGTGAGGAAAAGATTGTCCACCCTTCTACAGAGTTGCTGGTGGATTTGAACCATGTGTGTTAGGTACTGCAGCACAGCTTCTTACCACGAGGCCACCAGAGCTCCTTCTACCACCTTAGGAAAAGCAATTTATATCTTTCATCTGACCCACTAGCATGGATGATTTTCCAAATGAAAATCAAGATAACAGAAATATCATGTTTATTAAAATAACTGTGTCGATGTCTGGCATCTACTAGTGTCTAATGCTTGTTGGAAGCAAGATCTTTGTTTCTTTGTGGTAGTTGACTAACAGTGGCAGCAAAAGGTTTACCTATAATCAGACAGACATTGCAGTATGTTCTGTAGGATCCTAGTTACGTGGAGATCTTCCAAGAAGGATCCCTCTCTAGTGTCTTAAGTTTGTAGTACGTGGGCTTTGCCTTAACTTACCTGAGTCATAAGACCAAGTCAACTGTGGTTCTAGACAAGTTACTGGTTTGAAGTCTTAATTTCTTCAACAATGAACTTTGGGTGTCATTGTTGTGGTTGTTTGTTTTGAGAGGGAGAGTATAACAAAGATATTTCTGATTAGTCATATTTTTGTGATTTTAATGAAAGTTTACAGAAAAGTTGGATTTTCATTCATTTATTGCTGCACATTTTCCTCCATTCCCTGCCCAGTTGTTTTTTTTTCAATTTTTATTATCATTAATTTTAATGAAAATTTACAGAGATGATGGATTTCCATTCATTCATTGCTGCACTTTTCTCCCTGTCCCCCCTTAGCCCCACCCCCAGTTCATTCTTCTCTTTGAAAAGTAGAAGAAAAATTCTTTCATTGTCATACAGTCCCTCCCCCCAAGTCCACTCCACTGTGCAGCCTTCATTCTGGACTCCTATCATAACAATAATACCTAATCACTTATCCCTTTTAAACAGTTCTCTC
>NW_006400071.1:1856983-1865058 GCF_000299155.1 Elephantulus edwardii | reverse complement strand
CATAATTTCTTCCTTCTCCCCAAACACTCCCCCAGTTCACTTTGCTGTTTTTGCTGTTGTTATGTGCTGTCAACTCGCTTTAGCGACCTATGTGCTCTGAACCCTGCCTTCTCCTGAGCCAGTCTTGCTAATTCCAACACATCAACCCCCATTGCTTCAGTTACTGTATCAGTCTATGCACATGTTATTCTGGGTTGTTGTCATACAAATAATGCCTAATTATATATCCCATTGTAAACAGATCTTTTTTCACTTATTTCAATGCAGTGTTCATTATTTACCTCCTCTTTTCTTAGTGTTTCCCCAACCCCCATGTCAGTCTTGTTTTAGAACAGTAGTGTTATACAGCCTTTGCCCTTTTGTGACTGAGATATTTCTCTCAACATAATGGGATGTCATTGCTCTTTAACGAAACATAGCAACCACACACATGTGGCCCAGCCCACCATGATCCACAGGCCTTAATGGGCTTGTTTTTTAGGAGGTAGATAATTGGGCATTTCTTCCTCTTTGGTCTCAGTCTAGAATCTGCTGAAAGTTGTTGAGCACCATAGCAGCACACAGCCTTTACTGGCAAACAAATGGCAGCTGTGCTTGAGGGACACTGGTCAGGAGTAGATATGGATCCCCTGTATATAAATTCAGTGACCAAGTGGTAAGGTGCTGCGCTGCCATCTCAAAGGCACATAGTTCAAATCCACCAGGTGCTCCACAGGAGAAAGTGAGCTGTCTCTTCCCGTGCATTAAACTGCCTCAGAAAACCCTCTGGAGGGTCAGCTATGGGTCAATTCTAACTTGAAGGTACACAGCCCCCATTGAATTAGCGATGGCCCCTTGTTTAGCATTTCACTTTATAAAACAGTGCACACCTGTTGGTACACACAGGAATTCAACACACAGTATTTACAATCGTCATGGTGGTGTGTGATGTATGTTGTATTGAACAGTAAAGACAAGGTAGGCTCTGGAAGCAAACCTGACTAATTCAAAGCCTGGCTCTGCCAGTCGTCTTCGTGAACTAAGTGAGTGTGGGCATGGTTCAGTCTTTCTGCGTCTCAGCGTGCCCATCTGTGAAGTGATGATAACAGCACTGTCTTCCTCATGGACCTTTGCAGATGGACTGTGAGTTACTCAAAGCACTTAGAATGATTTCAGATTCATATAATGACTCACTGACTTCTATATTGTCTTTAATTAAATAAATAAATGTGTGTGTTATATGTACATATGTATATATATGTATATGTGTGTATGTATGTGTATATATATATATACACAAACATTTTTTTGCCCAGGACATTTCATCAGGCTACAATGTCACTGCACATAGACACCAAGTTCTTGCTAGCAGTGACAGGAAGCAGAGAAGGACAAAACAAACAGCAAAACGCCATTGAACCAGAAGGGGCTAAGCCTGCAGGGATTGTCGAAGGAATTATAAAGGTAGAGAAGCAAAAATACCGATTAAAGTTTGTGCTCATTAAAAAACAAACAAACAAAACCCCCCAAACAAAACAAACAAACAAACAAAAACCCACAAAACCAAGGTAGAGACATGTTCCTGATATTTCCTGAGAAAGAAGAAAAAAACACAGTTTTGCTTAAAACTCAGAAGAGGATCTTTGAATTTTTTCAAAATATTTAAAACATGGGTGGAGGGAACCTCCCTATATATAACATCTCCCCCATTTGTCTGCCAGTTTGTCTAGTGTCTTCTGTGTTGCTAGGAAGCTGGAAGCTATAATACTGTTTCTTCAAATCTAAGCTGGGTCACCCATAGTGAATGGGTTTCAGGAGAGCTTTCAGACTTGAAGTAGGAAGATACAGCTGGTGAGCTCCTTCCAGAAAGTACCTAATAATAACCATCTGGATCACAAAAGCATATTGTTCACTATGGGGCTGGAAAATGAGTCTTCCAGGTTGGATATCAGCACCCACTCTCCTAAAGAAATCTTTGAAGCTCTCTAAATTTCTCTGCCTTCCTTGTTCCCATAGCATTCTGCATTCTTTAATTAGAGCTCTGATCACAATGTGTTACAATGATCTGTTTCTGAGTTTGTTTCTCTTTTCCGTGTCTTACCCCAGCCAACTATAATAAAACGATGATAGACACAAGGAGGCTGTTTACTTTGTATTTGTGAAAAAAGGGGGGAAAAAACAGCAGCAACGAAACCAAACAATGAATGGACAAATGATAATTGCAAGATTGGGTGAGCTTGTGCCAACTCTATAAAATCTTTCCTGCCCCTTTCATTTCCTGATGTACAGTCTGACCTTGGAATACGACGGAGTCACACTCTTACTCTTCATAATTTTCCATCCTCGCATATTTTGTATTTTCTTCACTCACTTGCCTGCGTCTTCCTAATCACTCCTCATTTCCCCCACTCTGATCATTTAGAGCTACCAGTTGGTCCTCAAATACCTTTTTTGCCTACATCTCTCATCCCTGTGGATTTCTGGTGACCTAGTGAGTAAAGAATACTGCTGCTAATTCAAAGGTAGAGAGTTTAAATTCACCAACTGTTTTGCAGGAGATAGACAGGCAATCACCTCCCATGTGATTTACAGCCTCTGACAATCTGCTGGTGGGTCAGCTAGGAGTTGGTGCTAATTCAATGGGACTATTACTATTACTTTGATCTTGAAAGTCTGCTAAATCATCACCTAACCTTCTTGTACTCAGCCATCTGATTTCAATTCACGTCTAGCTTCACCACCTTCAGCAAGCCGTCCCAAACAATCGAGCCAAGGCTCTTTGGAAAAGAACCCCTTGGGATTCCAACCACTATAAATTGAGATTGGAAACCAGGGCAGCCACCTTCACTATCCAAAGCCTTGCTGTATATTAATTTCCATTTTGTGCATTTGCAGCATGCCTGGAAATCTTCCCATTGTTCTGGCTCAGCTTCCAGGCTGCATGCTGCGACATAGGGAGCTCTGTGTCGAACCCGCAATTAACTAACTACTGTACTTAAGCTAATCTCTGCCTAATTAATGGCTGCTCCAGCCATCGGGTGCTGATAAAGCAGTGCTGTTTCTGGTCCAGGAGCACAGTGAGTGCTTCCTTGACTCAATGACTCAACCATACCGGATGGAAGAGGTGGCGCTCAGCCAGCTCCCTTCACAGCCTGGGGATTTTTTTAGTTCAATCGCAGGGTGAGTTTGCAGACTAATTCACGTGGTCAACCCGGAGGGACACTCAGGAAGTCAGGGTCCCAGCCCTACTCATCTCACTCGGAGGCGCCTTCAGGAGTTTGTGATACTCAGGGAATTGTTCACCTCCCAAATTTGCTGATTCCTAGTCAAATTGATTCTTGTTAGGAAAAAAAGAAAAGTTTCAGGGTTCTCTGCTCATTTCCTTTCAGGGTTAAGATAACCTAGCTGTATACTTTTTAAATTACTTTATTGTTTGAAGCTGCCATTGCTTTTTTTCCTTTTTAAATTGACTTTCTTTTTTGAGAGCTATTTTAGGTTTATAGGAAAGTGGTGGAGAAAGTACCAAGAGTTCTCCTTTCTGCACACAGTTCCTCATTATTAACACCTTGAAATTGTTTAGTACATTTGTTATAAATAATATCAATGTGGAGACATTACTACTGATGTCTGTAGTTGACCCTAGGATTTCCTATTTCTGTCATGTGGCTCTATGCATTTTGACAGATACATAATGTCATGTGTTTATAATTGTAGTATCATGGAGAATAGTGTCATTGTCCTAAAGCCCCCTGTGGTTTACCTGTTCTCACCTCTCCCTTTCCTCGCAACAACCACTGATCTGTTTCTAGAATTTCCAGAATGTCATACAGTTGGAATCCTACAGTATGTAGCATTTTTCAATTGCTTACAAGTCTTTTTATAACACTTAAAGCTCTTTTTTTCTTTTTTACATTTTCATGTAGTTTGGGTGGAAGTTTACAGAGAAAAAATTCGTTTTCCATTCAATAATTCATGAGCATTTTTCCC
This sequence comes from Elephantulus edwardii, assembly GCF_000299155.1. Classification (NCBI taxonomy): domain Eukaryota; kingdom Metazoa; phylum Chordata; class Mammalia; order Macroscelidea; family Macroscelididae; genus Elephantulus; species Elephantulus edwardii. The sequence continues at coordinate 1,861,092 of NW_006400071.1, read as the reverse complement.
TTCATAACATTGATTGTAATCCCCCCTCAGTATAAAAATGCTTGTGAAACTTCCTTCTTGGGTTTCCTGTTTCTGTTCATCCTTCTTTTATGCCTTCTAAGCTTTATCTTTGCACAAAATTAAATTCACAAGAACCAAAATTTGACCTTAAGCCAATACCACCTGAATTCAAAAAAACATCTCAAGAACTAATGAGTGAAGGCCAGATGAGCTGGACAGATATCAAGACTATTATCCATGAAACAATAGGTCATTACAAAGACAAAGAAGGAAGAAAAGACCAATATGGATATCAGAAAAACTCTGAATAATATCACTAAACTGCCCAGATGACAAACCAAAGGGGGAAAAATATCAAGAAGTTAAGAAGCTGAGGAAAAGATTTCAAAGGGCAGCGTGGGAAGACAAAGTATTATGATGAAATGCTCAAAGAGCTGGAGTTAGAAAAGTCAAAAGGGATGAACTCACTCAGCATTTCTGAAACTGAAGGAACTGAAGAACAAATTCAAGTCCTGAGTTGCAATACTTAAAAGTGTTGCAGGCAGAATATTGAATGATTCAGGAAGCATCAAAAGAAGATGGAAGGAGTGCCCAGAATCACTGTACCAAAAAGAACTGGCCAACACAGATGTATTTCCTGAAATAACTTAAGTTCAAGAGGCAATGGTGATGAAGGAGGAAGTCTAAGCTGCTCTGAAGGAATTAGCTAAAAACCAGGCCCCAGGAATTGATGGCATACCAATTGAAATATTTCAACAAACAGATGCAGCCCTGGACATGCTCACCAGGCTGTGCAAAGAAATCTGGAGGACAACCATCTGACAAATTAACTGGAAGAGATCCACATTTACTTTCAGTCAAAAAAAAGGGATAATCCAACAGAGTGTAGAAATTGTAGAACACTATCACTCATATCACACACAAGCAAAATCCTGCTGAAGACTATTCAAAAGTGACTGGAAGAGTACATCAACAGAGAACTACCAGAAATACAAGCTGGGTTTAGTAGAGGGAGAGACTAAGTACATCATTGCCAATATCCGATGGATCTTGGACAAAAACAGAGAGTTTAGTTTGCTTAGCTCCACAGTCAATACTCTTGGCACCAGCAGCCAGGAAATGAAAAGATGTATTGTAATGGGAAAATCTGCTGTTGAGCACCTCTCCAAAGTACTGAAGAGCAATGGTGTCACTCTGGATACAAAGGTGTGTCTGATACAGTCCATGGTCTTTGCTATCACTTGTTAGGCATCAGTAACCTGGACAATGACTAGGGAGGACTGAAGGAGAATTGATGCCTTTGAGCATTGGAGTGTTGGAGAAGAGTATTGAATACACTCTGAGTGTTTGAGTATTGGAGAAGAGTATTGAATATACCATGGATGGCTAAGAAAATGAACAGGTTCAACCTGGAGAGGGTTAAACCAGGCTGTTCCTTGGAGGCAAAGATTCTGAAGCTTCATCTGACGTATTTTGGACATGCTGCAAGGAGCGACCTGTCCTTGGAGAAGGATGCCATTCTTGGAAGGGTGGAGGGATAGCACAGGAGAGGAAGACCCTGTATGAGGTGGATTGATTCAGTGTCTGGGGTAGTCGGGATAGGTATGTTGGAGACGGTAAGTTTGGCACAGGATAGAGCAGGGTTTAGGGCTGTTGTACATAGGGTCGCTATGAGTCACAGGCCACTCGACAACACATAACAGCAACAACATAGAAATTGGTGGAAGTAACAGCCCTTAGATACCCTTCAAACCTGAAATGGTACCAATTCCTGCAGCTCAAACACCAGCTAAATAATTAATAGGTTAATAAAGAGAATCATAACACCTACGAGGAACTTACTTCTCAGTACAATCAACCATCCAAGTCCATTTTTTTATTAGTGAAAAATATTCCATTGTATAGAAGTACCGCAGGTTGTTCATTCATCTATTGACTAGGAACTTAGTTGCTTCTCATGTTAGGGAGTTAAGCATTTATATGCATTGGGCTCTTGTGTGTCAGGAAGTGTGAGGATGGAGCAGGACAGGACTAGTCAGATCTTTTTGTTCATAATATCACTATGAGTCATATTTGACTCAATGGCGCCTAACAACAAAAACAACAAACATCTATATAGCCATGTGCATATTTTTATAGGAAATGTATTTCCAATCTGTTGAGATGAAATATAGAAGTGTGATTGCTAGTCTTTGTTTAGCTCTATAAGAAAGTGAGGAGGACTTGACTTCAGTATGGATTGCATCTCAGTCAGGAACACAAAGATTTATTTATTTTTTAAATTTCCATTCATTCACTGTTGCATTTTCTCCCTGCCCACTCCTCCTCCCAATTAGCTTTTCTTTTTGAAAAGTGAAAGAAAAAATTATTTCATTGTTATTAAATCCCTCCCCTCAAGTCCACTTCACTATGCTACCTTTATTCTGGACTCCTGTCATGAAAATAATATCTAATCATATATCCCTTTTAAACAGTTCTGTCCCTCACCTGTTTCAATGAAGCCTATGTCATTCCTCTTTTATAACAGTAGTATTATGCTGCATTTGTCTTTTTGTGACTGAGATATTTCACTTAGCATAATATCCTCCAGGGTCACCCATTTTGTGAAATATTTCATGAGTTCCTTGTTTTTCAATGCTGCATAGTAAGTATTCCATTGCGTGAATATACCAGAGTTTCTCTATCCATTCATTTGTTGATGGGCACTTGGGTTGTTTCCAATTCTTTGCTATTGTGAACAAAGCCAAAATAACAAAGTCTGCTGTTAGGGATCTCTCCAAAGTACTGAAGAGCAATGGTGTCTCTTACTGGGGTGAGATGATATCTCATAGTTGTTTTGTTTTTCATCTCCCTTAGAGCTAGAGATTTTGAACATTTCTTCATGTGTTTGTTTGCCATCTGAATGTCTTCTTTGGTGAAGTGTCTGAAAACAAAGATTCTTATCACTGAACCAATAGGTAGTGTCATGATGGATGGAGAGGAGACTGAAACTTTAAACAGATTCATCTTGCTTAAAAACACAATTAGCACCCTTGATACCAGCATGCAGGAAACAAGAAGACACACTGCACTGGGGAAATCTGCAGTTAGGGAACTTTTCAAATTATTGAGGAATAGTGATTTCAGTTTGAAGACTGAAGTGTGTCTTATTCCGGCCCTGGTCTTTCCAATTATGAATGTGAGACCTGGACAATAAATAAGGGTTACAAAACAAAAAATCGATGCTTTTGAGCTGTGATGTTGGAGAAGAGCACTAAACATTCTATGCATGGCCTAGAGAACGAACAGATGTATCTTGAAGAGGGTGCAGCTAGAGGGCTCTTTGGAGGCAAAAATGATGAGGTTTTGCCTCACATACTTTGGGCATGTTACTGAGAGGCTATTCCTTAGAGAAGGACATCATGTTTAGAAAGGTGGGGGAACAATGGATAGGAAGACCCTCAACCTGCTGGACTGACAAAGTGACTGTAGTAATCAGCTCTGAGTCATATCACAAATTGTGAGAATGGCACAGGATAGGACAGGATTCATATATGCCGTTTTAGAGTCACTACAGGTCATATTTAACTCAATGGCATCTAACAACAAACATGTATTAAGTACAAATGAAGGAGCCCTGGTAACAGTGTTGAAGTGCTCAGCTTATAATTAAAAAGTTAGTGGTTTGAACTCATTAGCTTCTTGGAGCAAGAAAGATGTAGAGGTCTGCTTTCATAAAAAATCATAGGCTTGAAAACTCTAGGAGACAGTTGTATTCTGTCCTACAGAGTCACCACTAGTCAAAATCAACCCGCTGGAAGTGGGGGGAATTAGCAAAGATTTAGGGAAAATCAAGTTAGTGGAAGGGGGGATCACTCTTGTTTCAACAACTTCTTACAAAATTATGATACAGTCTTTACAAGTCTATTTCTATACAATTATTTTTTAAAAAATATTTTGTACAATCAGTGACTTATTAATTGCATATTCCTTTTTTTCTTTTTTATTGTAATTTGAGTGAAAGTTTATAAAGCATTTTGGGTTTTCAATAACCCATGTCCTTGAATGTATGAAGTTCTTTTGATCCTCAGTTTTAACATAGTTCTTTTTTAATTTTTCAGTGGATTCAT
>NW_006400071.1:1838696-1854856 GCF_000299155.1 Elephantulus edwardii | reverse complement strand
CTGATATTGAGCTTCTCCAGCGGTTCCTTCCACAGATGTAGTCGATCTGATTCCTATGCATACCATCAGGTGAAGTCCATGTGTATAACCTGCGTATGTGCACTTTGAATATAACATAATAATAATAGATTATATTGAACATTCTCTATAGGTTTATATTGTATTAATATATTTCAGGAGTGGCATCCACTTCCTAAACAACCTGTCTCGGGAAACTCTATGAACTTTGATAAAAGACAATAGTTATAGAAAGGCTTCAGGCTTTTTCTTCATAAGGTCACTATAAGTCGTTCTTAACTCAACAGCAATCAACAACAACAACAACAACAACATGTTTTCATATATTTAAACTTGAATTAATTCCACCATTTTATGAAGCAGATATCTCATGTTCTATGTAATCCGTGAGGACACTAGGTATCTAAGAAGTGAAATAACATACCCAAGTCAATAGGGTTAGGATATAACAGAGACACAGATTCTATTCTATCTTCCAGATCCTGAGGACTGTTCTCTTAACCACAATGAGGCCCACAGTATGAAAGCAGATAGTTGGCTCCATATTAATGTGTTTTTGTAAATATTCATGTACATGTGAGTTGTTGTTAGAGGTTGTTAAGTCAGGTATGACTCATAGCAACTCAGCGAGCAAGAGCTGAACTCTGTCCTATCATGTGCCATCTTCATTATTTATGACATGCTTGAGCCTTTACTGTAGTCACTGTGTCAGCTTCTCCAGTTGAGGGAGTTCCTTTCTTTCACTGCCTTTTCAAGCATGATGTGCCTTTGCGAGAAATAGCCTCTGTTTGCAATAAGCCCAAAATATGTGACGCAAAGCCTTGCCAAACCCCCCCTGCCCCCCTGAAGGAGCATTCTGGCTATACTTTCTCCAAGACCTATCTGTTGGTTCTTTTGGCAGTCTGTGGGATGTTCAGCACTCTTCTCCAACACCACAATTTAAAGTCATCCACATTTCTTCTGTCATTCTCATCCATTGCACAGCCCTCAAATGCACATGGGAGAGAAACACTCAAATACATCTTGGGGGTTCAAACATTTTAAAGATTGACTTATTTTAATTGGTAGGTGGTTTCCAGTCAGTTCTCTCTATCATAGAGAAGTCCCTAAAACAAATATTCTGCCACAAGTCAGTTCTGACTCCTAGTAACCCTCCACGGGGTCTCTGAGGCAGAACATCTCTGGGTGAAGAGACCAACCATCTTTCTGTCTTGGAGTGGTTGGTGGTTTTGAACTGTTGAGATTTCAGTTAGCAATCTACTACTTTAAGCAATAGTAGTGGTATGAACTTTTCTTTCTCATCTATTTAAACCTCATTGCCGCAAGTTCATATTATCTTTTCCCTGATTTTATTATGATGATAATATAATTTTTCTAGCTATTGATATAACAATGGCTCTGGAACACATTGACTTAATTTTAATTGAATGCTTACTCTACCACTACTTGCCTGTTTCATGGTCTTGATCAAGATATATACCCTTTGAGACCCTCAGTTTTTCCATCCATACAATATAACTAATAATAACTGTCCTAATAAAAGAAGATCATGTTGAGTCTTAAATAAAAAGCAATGATCCAACGCATGCTGTCTTTGGCAATTAATAGAGATCCAAGGATGGTGAATAACTTTTATATATGTATATAATCCTCAACATATTCAAAGTGTTTAGATTTCCTAAGAGAGAGAGAGAGAGAGAGTGAGTGTGTGTGTGTGTGTGTGTGTGTGTGTGTGTGTGTGCATAAATAAGGCAGGAGTGGCATCTACTTCCCAAAAATTCTATGAACTTTGATAAATTAACTTTGATAAATGTCGATAGTTATAGAAAGGCTTCAGGCCTTTTGTTCATAGGATCGCTATGAGTCATGCTCAATTCAAAGGCAATCAACAACAACATATACATATATATATCATACATTTAATATAGTATTTATATATAATATTTAGTTATGTATCATATAGTATTATATATGTCATATAGTATTATAACTATCTCTACCTCTATTTCTATCTCTGTATCTATCTATCTATCATCTATGTGTGTATCTATCTGTCTATGACTGAAGAATAATCAATGCTTTCAAGTTGTGGTCCTGGAGAATAGTCTTGAACATATCATGGACCACCAAGAAAACAAATGGTCTGTCTTGGAGAGGGTGAAACCAAATTTCTCCTTGGAGGCTAGGATTTTGAAGCTCTGTCTCATATACTTTGGGTAAAAGGCCAGGAGGGACGAATCCTTGGAGAAAGACATCATTCTTGGAAGGATGGAGGGACAGCACTGGAGACGATGAACCCTGATGAAATGGATCGATACAGTAACTGGGGCAATGGGGGTTGATGTGTTGGAATCAGTGGATGGGCTCAGTGCAGGGCAGGCTTCAGAGATACTGTACTTATGGTTGCTCTAGGTCTCTGGTGACTTGATGACACATAACAACCACATATTTTTTTTCCCTTAATTCAGTCATTTTAAAATTCCTATTCTGAGCTATTGACTTTGATGACTGTGGTGCCTCTGAAAAGAGCTATAATATTTTTCATTGTCTCATATTCATGCAAAAGCTGGAAAATTAAAAAAGAAGGTAGAGGAAAAGTGAACCCGTTCAATATACGGCGTTAGTGAGAAATATAAAAATATACCATGGACTTCCAGAGCATTGAACAAATCAGTCTTAGAGGAAATACAGTCAGAATGTTTCTTAGATGCAAGGAGGGTTAGACATTTAAACAAAGTCAGCAAACAACAAATGCTAGTTGAGTTGTAGAGAGATTGGAATTCTTATTCACTGCTGGTAGAAATGCAAAATGATACTATCACTATGGAAGGTGGTCTGGTATTTTCTCAAAATGTTGGAAACAGAAATACCATTTGACCCAGCAATTCTAATACTAGGAATATAACCTAAAGAAATCAGAGCTGTCACTCAAACAGATGTATGCACACTCATGTTTATTGCTACTTGTTCACAATAGCAAAGAGATGGATGTAACCCAAGTGCCCCTCAACAAATGAATGGATAGAACAACTATGGTATATTCACACAATGGAATACTATACAACACTTGAAACAATGGACTTGTAAAACATTACACAACATAGGTGACCCTGGAAGACATTAGGCTGAGTGAGATCTCTCAGTCACAAAAGGACAAATACTATTTAAAACCACTGTTATAAAATCTTACTCAGGGTTATCAACAGTGGGGGGAAAACCCCATAATGTTAGTAAAGTAGAGGGCCAAAAAAACTAGGAAGACTCTCAATAAAATGTATTGATACATTATCTGCAGTAATAGCAATGCTTGAGGAGATAGGTAACTGCATCTTGGACGTGCTCAAAAGCAGCTAACAAAAGCATTCTAGACCATATTCAAAGTGCAGAGATGTGAAGAGTGAACTTTGTGGCTCATCTGCTCGGCTTCTCTAACTCCTGTGAGAGTCCTAGACACTGCTTCCTGCCTACCACCAGCAGGTTGAGAGAGAAAGTCAACCACAGACCACTATAATCATTTTGCTCCGAAAAAGCTTACATGGACCATTTGCAAGTTCAATGTCCCTTTCATGCTGAGAAATATATTTTTTCCATGCATATCCTCAAAATCTCTGTTTCATTATCTACACTAATCACAACTAAGGTCAACTGTTTAATCAAGAACATCCTGGGTATCTTGACCTAGTTTGACTTCCTTTATACATGACTGAAGGGGTTGTGGTGGCATAGCTCATGAAGGATATGCTTGATGACAAAAAGGTCAGCAGTTCAAACTCATAACCACTAAGCAAAAGAAAAAGGAGACAGTTGACTTCCATAATGATTTACAGACTTTGAACCCCTGTGGGGCAGTTCTGTTCTGTTTTACAGGGTCTCAAGGCATTGGAATTTACTCTGTGGTCATGGTTCATGCATGGCTTCAAGTCTTTGTTTTCATGCTAATTCTCTGTTGCCTAAAACCTCCCTAAAGATGTTTCTAAAAGAGATCTAGTCAGAATATTGGTTGATTGCCTCTAGTTATCATTTATTCCATTAACATGAGTTTCTTATTTCAATATGATTTTTCACAGACAATCACTCCTTTATCAGCATATACCTATTCTACATTATCTATTACATTTACATGCATAGCTGATCTTTTTTTTTTATTAATTTTAATGAAAGTTTGCAAAGACTTAAGGTTTCCAGTCATTCATTGTTGCACTTTTCTCCCGGCCCACCCCCTCCCTCCCATTCACTCTTCTCCTTGAAAAAAAAAGAAAAACTCTTTCATCGTTATGCAGTCCCTCCCCCCAAGTCCACTTCACTATTAAGCCTTCACTCTGGACTCCTGTCATGACAAGAACACCCATTCATATCACAAGAATGTAAATACATGGAAGTTCCTTATCTTTCTTTCTTTAATCATTTTCCGCCTTCTACATTTTTCTAAATGTATTCCAATCTTATTTATATTAATTAATGTTAGTAATATTTCTTTGCCTGATGCAAAACATGTCCCTAGTGATCAGTGCTATCTAGTTGATTTTACATTTTAGTAGGTTAGATATACAAAAAATCAAATATGTAAAACATCATTAGGTAAAGCAATTTTACATCTGAACACTACGTGAAATGTAATTGGTAGTAGAGAGACGAGTGATAGATTTGCTTAGAGTAATTGGAAAACTCTCTAAGGGAAGGTAGAATCTGAATAATATCTTTAAGATTCAGGATGAAACAGTCAAATGACACAATGAGGTATTTGGCTACTGATGGAAATATTGGTGGTTCAAACCTATGTAAAATTCTACAGGCAAAATGCATGGCCATCTCCTTCTGTAAAGGTAATAGTCAAGAAAACCCAAGATTATGTCACATGGGCTATGAATATGAATCAACCCTATGCAGCCAACCTAATGAGAATGCAGGGAACTATCTTCTCAAACAAAAAGTAAAAGAAGATCCTATGAGATGATCAAACAAGAAGACATAACAAGAACAAAATATGGTAGCCTGACTACTATGTTGAGACAAGGAATAATTAGATTCTTCCATATGACTAGAACATGTTGTTGTTGTTGTTATGTGCCGTTGAGTCATTTGTGACTCATAACGACCCTATGTACAACAGCCCTAACCTCTGCTCTGTCCTGTGCCAATCACACTGTCTCTGACACACCCATCCCGATTACCCCAGTCACTGAATCAATCCACCTCATAGAGGGTCTTCCCCTCCTGCGCTCTCCCTCCACCCTCCCAAGCATGATGTCCTTCTCCAAGGACGGGTCTCTCCTCACAACATGTCCAAAGTATGTTAGACGGAGCCTCAGAATCCTTGCCTCCAAGGAGCCACCCAGTTTAACCCTTTCTAGGACAAATCTGTTTGTTTCCCTAGCAGTCTGTGGTATTCTCAATACTCTTCTCCAGCACCACAGCTCAAAGGCATCAATTCTCCTTCTATCCTCCTTGGTCATTGTCCAACTCTCTGATGTATAACAAGTGATTGCGAAGACCATGGCCTGTATCAGACGCACCTTAGTCTCCAGAGAAACACCATTTCTCTTAGACCAAGAAGTAGTCCTCAGAACAGAGCAAAGAAACACTGCATGGTTCAAAATCAAGAAAGGGGTGCATCAGGGATGCATCCTGTCCCCATACCTTTTCAGTCTGTATGCAGAACAGATCATTTGTGAAGCAGGGCTTTATAAGGAGGAGTGTGGCATCAAGATTGGAGGGAGACTCATTAACAACCTATGATATACAGATGACACAACCTTGCTTGCTGAAACTGAAGACCTGAAGCACAAAACTGTAGATACAATATTGATTGAAGCTCAACATCAAAAAGAAAAAGATTCTCACCATTAGGCCAATTGGCAACTCCATAGTAGATTGAGAAGAGATTGAGGTTGTTAGCAATTACAGCTTGCTCAGATCCACAATGAACACTCTTAATACTAGCAGTTAGGAAATCAAAAGACAAGTTGAATTGGGAAAATCAGTTGCCATGGACCTCTCCAGAGTGCTGAAGAGCAATGATGTCAGTCTAGATACAAAAGTGTGCCTAATCCAGGCCGTGGTTTTCTCAATTACTTGTTAATTCATCAGAGAGTTGGACAATGACTAACAATGACAGAAAAATAGATGCCTTTGAGTTGTGGTGCTGAAGAAGAGTCTTGAACATACCATGAACTGCCAAGAAAACAAATAGATCTGTCTTGGAGAAGGTGAAACCAAGTCTCTCCTGGGAGGCTAGGGTTTTTAAGCTCTGCCTCACTTACTTTGGGCACATGACCAGGAGAGATGAGTTCTTGGAGAAGGACATCATTCTCGGAAGGGTAGATAGACAATGCAGGAGAAGGAGACCCCAATGAGATGAACTGATACAGTAACTGAGGCATTTGGGGGTTGGTATGTCAGAATTAGTTTGACTGGCTCGGGACAGGGAAGGGTTCAGAGCTGCTGTACATAGGGTCACTATGCATCACAGGTGACACAACCGATAATATTCTATGACAGGTTTGGAAGCAGGAGAGCCATCTATTTCCTAAACAATATGCCTCTGGAAACTCTATGAAGTTTGATAAGTGTTGATAGTTTTAGAGGGGCTTCAGGCCTTTTGTTCAAAGGGTCATTATGAGTTATGCTCAACTCAAAGGCAATCAACAAGAACAAACTACAACATAACACAATTGGGTTATAGAAGAAATAAAGAATGGAATAAAAAAAGTTTCTCGAAACTAATGATAATGAAAATAAAACATACGAAAACCTCTGTGAGGCAGCTAAGGCCATCCTCAGGGGGCAGTTCATAGTAATAAGCAAACACATTAAAAAAAAAAACACAAAGAAAGAAGTAAAATTACCGATCTAACTTAACACCTTCATAAAACAGAAAAAGAACAACAATCTAATCCCACAGCCCCTAGAAGAAAGAAAATTATATATAAGAACTGAAATAAATGAAATCGAAAACAGAAAAACAATTAAAACCATCAACAAAACCAGGAGCTGTGTTTTCAAAGGGGTCAATAAAATTGACAAACCACTGGCAGATTTAACAAAAGAGGGAGGTGGGGGAAGAAGACACTAATAACTTGATTGATTATTGAAAGAAGTGACATCACATCTGAACCAGAGGAAATTAAATCGATAATATCAGAATATTATTAAAAGCTATATCCTCCTGTGTGATTTACAGTTTTGGAAACTTGCTGGAGGGTCAGTTATGAGTGGATTTTGATGTGAAGGCAATGATTTTGTTTTGAGTGAAGAAAAGCTTATAGGAAGTGAAAACACAAGCAGATATTGCTGAATTAGTCAAGGCAAAGGAGAGACTTGAATTAAAACAATTATTGTGGAGAATGACTGATGAGATATCTAAGAGTTAGAAAGACTGATTTATTAATTGAAAGTGAAAAATCAAGAAGAAAGGTAATTTTATGCTGGCTATGAGCTCGTAGAGCAAAAATGAGTTTTGGGAACTCTCTAACTAAATTTTAGCTGTCCTATCTTTCAGAACTTTTGTTTGTTTCATCTTACAAGTTTTGAAAGTTTCCCCCAGAATTCTGCACACTCACTGTCTCTCAGGCTTTCTCCATGATGGCTGTAGACTCTGAGGTTATTTAGCAGCCCTCTCCAAAATCCTTGTCGCCTTCAGCTCGCCAATCAATGCTTCTAGTTCTTGACTCATCATTCTTTTAGACTCAGCACACTCTACATCAGTTCTGTTCCAGCCAGCCCCAGTCTAACACTGATCTATTATCTCCTAAACTACTATGGCACTGTCTGTATAGTGGTGAAGAATTTAATTTTGCTTTATTGTGGTTTCTCTACTGCCTAGCACAGAGAGCTCTGGTGGCTTTGGGGTAAGGGATGGTGCTGTTGATGCAAAGATATGCATTCCAATTCATCAGCTGCTTTTCAGGAGAAAGTTGAGCAGTCTCCCTCCATGAGATTTACTGTCACTACAAATCCATTGGAGAGTCAGCAGTGGGTCCATTCCAACTCAGTGGTACACAACACCTACCTAGCACTGTACTTGGCACACTGATGTTATGGTAAATTAATAAAATAGACCTATACTTCAGCTTAAATCCTAAAGTATAAGAAGAAAATAGGACTCCTAACACAGTGAATGATTTGGAGGATAAAATGCAATAATAAAAGTGTTTGCAGGTTGCATTGTATAATGTGTGTTCAAGGAAATGTTATTATCCTTATCACCATGGTTACTCCTAAGTAAAAACTACAGGAATTTTTTTTCTAATAGAGATCTCATACTGAGATCCAAGCTGTGGTGAACAGAATGAGAAATGTTATTCTGGGGAACCTGTGTGAGATAAAAGGTCCTCAACTTAACTCATTGTCATTGAATCAGAACAAATTCATAGCTGACCCCCCCAGTGAGTTTTCAGAGGTTCTGTCTTACACAGGAAAAGATTGCCCTTATTTCTACCTTAGGGCAGCTGGAAGATTTGATCTGCCTGCCTTTGGGTTCTCAGGACAATTCCTTTTTTCCACTGTGCCACCAGATTGAGCTTGGGGGTTGGGGTGGGGGACGAAGACCACCATAACTAGAGAGAATCTAAATTTCTACTTCATAAAACATTTCAGAACTTTCCTCAAAGCCAGGAAGTAGCAACTACTAAAGAGTCAAGTATTGGAAGTTGCAAGACTTGCAACTATTGAAAGACAAGTAGTGGAAAGATGAACCACAAGATTACAAGGTGTTTTTTTTATTTTGTTAATCGCATTTACAAATGCATCAGCATGCATGCATGTTGTTTTAAGAAATATCAAAGGCTTGCTGCAGAAGATCAAAAACTACAACCTATAATGTGGATTGCATTTCAACATTAAGAAGACAAAGACTTTCACCTCTGAATCAATAGGCAACATCATGATAGATGGAGAAAAGATTGAAAAATGTCAGTTTCTTGCTTGGATCCACAATCAACGATCTTAGTACCAGCAGCTAAGGTATCAGGAGATACACTGCATTGGTAAAGTCTGAAGTCAGGGACCTCTCCAAATTCCTGAGAAGCAATGATGTCAGTTTGAAGACTAAGGTACTTCTGATTCAGGGCATAATCTTTCCAATCATTTGTTATTTATCTGAGAGGTGTACAGTGAATAAGGATGACAGAAGCAGTATCAATGCCTTTGAGTTGTGGTGTTGGAGATGAGTGCTCAATATCTCATGGACTTCCAAAAGAACAAACAGGTCTTGGAGAAAGTTCAGCCAGAATACTCCTTAAAGGCAAGGATAATGAGGCTTTACCATACATCCTTTTTACATGCTATAGGAGATACTATTCTTGAAGACTAATTTCTCCAAACAAATTCAATCTGTTTGCAGAACAAACAATTCGAGAAGCTGGATTATATAAAGAAGAATATAAAGAACCATGTGGTATCAGGATCGGAGAAGACTTATTAACAACCTGCATTATGCAGAAGACACAACTTTGCTTGGTGAATAAAAAGGACTTGAAGTACTTGCTGCAGAGGATCAAAGACTATAACCTCCACTATAAGTTATATCTAAACATCAAGAAAATAAAAATCTTCACCAACCTCAATCAGTAGGCAACCTCAAAACAGGCAGAGAAGAGATAGAAGTTATCAATTACTTCATCTTGCATGGATCTACAATTAACACCCTTGGCACCACCAGCCAGGAAATCAAGACATAATGCATTGGGTAAGTCAGCTCTCAGAGACCTCTCCAATGCCCTGAAAAGCAATGGTGTCAGACTGACTATGAAGGTGCACCTGAACCAAACCACGATCTTTTCAATTGTTTGTTACGCAGCTGAAAGTTGGACAGTGAATAAAAATGTCAGAAGACAAATCAGTGGGCCTTTGAGTTTTGGTGTTTGGAGAAGAATGCTAAATATCCCATGGACCTTATATAAGAGATCCACACTTGTTCCTCTCCATTGTTTTATTCATCTTTCCCAGATTTATTTTTCTCCAAAGCTCTTTGTACCTACCATGTTTTGTACCTACATGTTTTATGTTTACTTATTTGTTTGTTTATTGAAAATATCCTAATTAGAATGTGAACTCCGTGAGGACAGGGACTCTATTTTATTCATTGATGTACAACCATATCCAGAACAGTATCTGTCACATAGTACACACTTAATAAATATGATAACTGAAAAAAGAAATAAATATTGACATTTACAAGTGAATAACACTTATTGGTTGTTACCAAAAGAGAGAGAGAAAAAAAAAGAAATAATTACTACTTGGAATTATAAGGAATTATAGGAATTCCACTACTTGGAATATACCCTGAGAAAGTAAGAACTGAGACACAAATGTACACCAGTGTTCATAGCAGCGTTATTCACCATCACAAGAACATGGAAACATCCCAGATGTCTAACCACAAACAAATGGATTGAGAAATTATGGTACCTTCACACAATGGAATACCACACACCATGCAGGAAAAATTATTACAACAACCAGCTGAAAGAGAGCATTATGCTGAGTGAACTAAATCGGTCCCACAAGGACAAACATTATATAAAATCATTGTTGTAGAGTGAGTATACGGGTCCAGGGGGTGTTGGGGGGGTGGAAGCAGTGGGGTAAGGATGTGCAAGGGGAGAGGAGGAATTAACCATGGGGTTATACAATTTGATGGGTGGGGGGTGAGGGAAATTGGAAGAATCTGTTCTGGAAAACAATGTATTAAAATTTTGTAAATAAACTAGTATAAAAAAAATTGAAAACAGAAAAAGAAAAGGGGGAGAAAAAGGATGACTTCGATAGCCAGTGCTGTCTTTGAAGATAAGAAGCTTTGAACAAAGGAACTTGAGTAGTTTCTAGAGAGTTTAAAAGATAAGGAAACGGATTATGTTTTAGCATAAAGTCATGTTGTTGTTGTTGTTGTTGTTGTTGTTGTTGTCAATGAGTCGTAGGTAACTCATAGTGACCCTGTGAATGAAAGACCTGAACACTTGTATAACTTTCATTATTTCTTCAAGTTCATAGGATTTCCAGAGGCAAGCTATTTTGAAAGTGGATGCTACTCCTGCTTCCAAGCTTATTTTAATTGGGGAACTCCACCAAACACTGTCCACCATGAGTAACCATTCTCACATTTGAGACATCGGTGTCACAGTGTTCAGCATCACAGCAACCACGAGCTACCTCTGTACAGCAAATGGACAGACCACTGCTGTACCACCTAGAAGAATGTTTGACCAAAAACAATTAAAACCAGGCCGTTGGGCCTCAGGCCCTCAGACCCAACCAACTTTAAGAACCAAAGCATGGTTCTAACTGCATGAGCTCAATCATTCCACCTTCCTCCATAATCAAGCATTCCCATTGGCTCTCACCACCCAGAAACGCCCATCTGGGAGCACTCCGCTGCTTCCTTAACCTCCTGCTAGTCTGATGCCACATGTGCCTTCATATAGTCTAACTTCTTGAATGATTTGTTCAGCATATTAGCATCTTGATTTTTCAAAAAGGGTTGGGCGGGGGAGAAGCATTACTTTCTCATCGGGAGCTCTGGTGATATAATCTGGAGGGAGTTAAGCTGCTATCCCAAAAGAGGTGGCACTTTTCTGGTGGTTCAAATCCACCAGCAGGTCTATGCGAGAAAGATGGGCAATCTCCTCCTATGTAATGTGTGACCTCTGAAAACCTCCAGAAGGATCAGCTGTCAGGCCCGACTCTATGGCAATGATTTGAGACTGAGAACTGACCGCCTGAATTTGGACTTCTAGTTTCCTAATTATGAGAATCTAAATTTCTGTTTATTAAAACCAAAATAAATGAATATTATTTTAAGGTGATGGTGAGGGAAAAGGAAGTGTTGAGTTTCTGTTTAAGGTGATAGAATTTGGTAATAAATATTTCATTATACTGGAAGTGGTTGCACTGCATAATTGATGTAATTGGTACCATTAAATTGTACACATGTAAAATATTCAGGTAGGCAAATATTATGCCCTATATAATTTTACAGCAATAGAAAAAAGAAAGATGAAAGTGAATTAATGAAAAGTGAACAATTAAACCAATCTGTGAACGTTACAGTGATGGGCTCCAAATACAACAAAGATATCAGGATGTGGGGATTATTCAACCACGAGGGGTTCAATAGAAGTTATGAGAGTTAAGAAATGCCTGCTTGACCCAGTGTCAGTAAAAAGATGCTGTCTTAAAGAAGCCACGTGGACTAGAGACTCTGAAAGTCCAAGTTTTGTTTTTAAATTATTTCAATCAAAGCAGTCCTTTTGCAAAAAAAAATAATTTCTCTTTGGAAATATGTCTTCACCTGAGACTGAAACGACTGCTTCCAACACAGTTTTAAACTTATTTGCGAGGCCATAACCTTTCTGAAGCAATGCCTTTTAAACTGTGAAGCCACCTACTTCTCTGACTCCGCAAGGTCCCAGGGAAACATATATCCACAAATAGCAGCAGTGCAGGAAAAATATGAATGGGCTGCCTGACCTGCAGGGATACTGTGATCCATGGGTTCTTGAATGTCCAGGAAGCACCAGATATAAACAACCTAACCTTGCTGCTGGAGACTGTTCCAAGCCCTTGAACAAAGAGCTCCACAGTCTCGACCAATCAGAAAAGGCATAGAGATGATAAAGGGCAGACTAAAGGAAAGGATCAATGCTGGGTCTGGGCCAACTTGGCTGGTGGAGCCAGATGAGAGTTACTCAGTTTCAAGGTCACTGGTCTGAATCAAGAATTGTTACAGTTAATATATCAGGCAAAGTCAGTATTCTAGGTTGGTCTCCTGAATACATATTGCCTGGCATTCTCTCAAAGGCAGTCATATTTTATAGAAAACTAAACACAATTTTCAGGGTGGGAAATAACTTCATTTATACCTATTTCATAACTATTAGCTTATAAAAACTACATAGAGTCATATAACTTTTGGGATTTATCTGCTAAAGAGAAATTAAAGTGCTTTTGGTGGCAATTGAGAGAACCTTAACTTAATCAAGTTTAAGAGAAAAAGAATTGATTGATTGATTGATTGATTGATTGGCTAAAATCACTATGAAGTCTAGAAAAGTGTAAGTTGTTTAAGATTCTGGGACTCAAACATGAGTCCAGACTCTATAAATCTCTCAAATTCTGAGACAAAACCTTTTCAAACAAAGGGAAAGATGATAGTTGACAATTTTAGAATCATTGTATATTAACAGAGGTTTTAAGTCTTAAAAAAATTCCAGCAAATGTCCAGGGAGAACTCTGGTTTGTCTATCTTGGACTATATATCTCTATCCCTAAACAAATCACCTTAGGCAGGAGAATAGGATATTCTTAGAGAACAGATATGCAAAGCAAGGAGGTGCTGTGATAAAATGGTTGCTATACGAAAAAAAAAGACATGATGTATTGAGGAAATCTGCTTTCATGACTTCTTCAAAGTGCTAAAGAGCAATGAGTTCAATTTAAAGACTAAGGTAGGCCTGATCCAAGCCTTAGTCTTTTCAATTACTTGTTCTACACATATCGAAAATTGAGCAATGAGTAACAATGACAAAAGAAGAATTGATGTTTTTGAGTTTGGGGGTTGGGTAAAAGTTTGGAATATTTCATGGACTGCCAAAAGAACAAGCAAATCTGTCTTGAAGGAAGTGTAAACAGGATGTTTCTTAGAGGCAGAGTTGGTGAAATGTTGTCTTACATACTTAGGGCACATTCCAGTCTGTGAAAAAGGACACATCCTACTGGAAAAGTCAGAGTGTCGTAGAAAGGATGAAAGAGTCCCCAACAAGACGGATTGACTATAACAATGGGTTCAAGCATGCCAGTGATAGTGGGGATGGTATAGCATAAGGCAAGACTCAGATCTATTGTTCAGAAGGTTGCTGTGAGGTGTGGCCAGCTCTGTGGCACCTACTAGAAACAGCATTCAGATAAAAGTGAGAGGTGTCTACATGCCTCCACTTCTATGTAGTTAGGTAATTTATCGTAGTGTTGTGGAAGAGTGCTGAATATCCCAAAGAATGCCAAAAGAACAAGCAATTCTGACCTGGAGGAAATTCAACCAGAGTGCTTCTTAGAGGCCAGGCTGGAGGAACATCTCACATACTTTGCGCATGTTGTCAGGAACCATAAGTCCTTGGGAAACAACATCATGCTGAGAAGAATGGAGGGTCAGAGCAAGAGAAGACTCTAAACAAAATTCGTTGATGCAATGCCTGTAACAATGAACTTGACCTTATCAGAGATTGTGAAAACGGCACAAGAAAACACCAGATTCAGATCTGTTGTTCATAGGATTACTCTGAGTTGTAGTCACCTTGATGGTGCCTAGGAACAGAGAATTTCTTAAATAACTAATTGGAGTGCAAAAAAAGAGGAAAATCCTCATTGAGATGGATTGACAGAGTGGATGAAACAATGAATTGCTAGACAACGATGTGGAAATCATGCTACAAATTTAGTATCTTTTTATCTAGCCCTTAAATTCACAATGAAAGTTGGTGTATATTTGACAGTTTCCACAATGGCTGAAAGATGATTTAAATTCTCTTCCATTCATTTGTTGATGGGCACTTGAGTTGTTTCCAGCTCTTTGCTATTGTGAACAAAGCCGCAATAAACATGGGTGTGCATATATCTGCTTGAGTGGCAGTTATGGTTTCTTTTTCTTTATTAAGTTTAATGAAAGTTTACAGAGACTTAGGATTTCCAGTCATTCATTGTTGCACTTTTCTCCCTTCCCAATCCCTCCCCCATAAATCACTTTTCTCCTTGAAAAGAAAAAGAAAAACTCCCTCATTATTATGCAGTCCCTCGCTCCAAGTCCACTCCACTATGCAGCCTTCACTCTGGACTTCTGTAATGACAAGAATACCCATTCATATGTCCCTTTTAAAAGATCTCTCCCTCATATCTTTCCATGCTATACACAATATTCCTCACCTCCTTTTCTGTCTCCCCTCAACCCTGATGTCAGTCCAGTTTTACAACAGTGGCCCTATGTAATATTTGTCCTTTTGTGACTGAGATACTTCACTCAGCATAATGTCCTCCAGGGTCATCCATTTTGAATATTATTGCATGAGTTCTTTGTTTTTCAATGCTGCATAGTATTCCATTGTGTGAATATACCAGAGCTTCTCCATCTACTCATCTGTTTATGGGCACTTCCCAAGTGAAATAAATATATCAGTTTTTCTTTTCAAGGAGAAGAGTGAATTGGGGAAGCAGGTGGGCAGGGAGAAAAGTGCAACAATGAATAACTGGATACCCTACGCCTCTGTAAACTTTCATTAAAATTAATAAAAAAGCAAATAAATGGAAAAAGATTTTTAATGGAAAAAAATCTCTCTTCCACAAGATTCTCTTCCCCACTATTAGAAATTATGTCTAGAGTAATGAGTCTTGGATGCAATTCCTGATGTCCTTCTCCCAGCTACATGATCTAGGACAGACTGTACCTACCACACAAAATCATTATATTGTTATTGCTGTTGTTGTTGTTGTATAGCATCGTGTTGGACCCAATCCATAGCTGATTATCAGAAGGAATAAATCACATGGAAAGAGATTGTCCATCTCTACCCTGAGGGGCAGCTGTTGGATTCAAACAGCATGCCTTTGGGTTGGAAACATAACTCCTTATCACTAAACACAAGACCATTGGGAGGGTTAAAATAAACACAATGTGTGGAAGTGCTTTGCAACCCACTGAGCTGTATGCAAACATAATAAAAAACAGTAAGAGTTATGAAGCCAGGTGGCAGTGCATACAGAAATAGGTCAAGTGCACAGGAGGAGCTGAGGTTTCCCACAGATGCCTGCAGGGAAGCTTCAAGGCCTGGGGTGGACGGGTCAGCCAGACAAAACTCTCTGGAGTGGTCAGTTCTAGAAGCAGGGCAGACCTGGGGCAGTCACTGCTGCCAGAGGCCTTTGGCTGATGAAGCTTTATGTGGAGAGAATGGATTTAGCCTGCTCATCACCAACAAGACATGCCAGTTGCCCTCCATCCCTCATTCTTTATTTTCTATAATTATACTTTATTAATTTTCATAAACATTTACAGAGATTTTGGGTTTCCATTCATTCACCGCTGCACCATTCTCTCTACCCTCCTCCCAGTTTGTTCTTGTCCAAATGCCACAGTGCTTGTCAAAGCCAGTTCTGATTAA
>NW_006400071.1:1800964-1838101 GCF_000299155.1 Elephantulus edwardii | reverse complement strand
GTTCTCCAGAGTCAACCATTTTGAATAATATTGCATGAGTTCCTTGTTTTTTAATGCAGCATAGTATTCCATTGTGCGAATATACCACAGCTTCTATCACTAATTCTTATATCCTCTACTTCACTTTCCTCGGGCAAAGTGCAGGAAGAAAAGAAATATAGAATATAAAAAAAAAAAAAACCAAAACAAATAAACAAAAAACCAAAGACTATCCAGAAACTAAGACCTTATTGTTAGTGTTTCTTTACCCAAAAGAATAAACAAATGTGACTTTGAGGAAGTGTAACCAGGGTACTCCTTAGAGTCAAGGATGTACATACAACTTCCTTTTTCATGCTCTGGGAGGTTGAGGTCTAGGAAGCAGATACCATATGTGGAAGGTCAGCAAACTTAAGGAAGACTCACAGCAAGAAAGATTGAGACAGTGACTGCAAGTGAACGTAGTGGAGATTGTGAGAACAGCATAGGCTGGGGGCAAAGCTTTGACCTGTTGTTCATAGGGTCTCAATGAATTCACTTGAGGGCACTGGATAGACTGTCCAGCCACTCAGGCCTGCAGGGCAGGAAGGGTGACAGCCAGGAGGATGTGAGTGACTTGACCAAAGTACATGGGTGTCTCCTTTGCTAGGCTCTTGTTTTGTTGTTAGGTGCCACTGAGGTGAGCATGACCCATAGTGACACTAAGAACAACAGATCTGAGCAACAGATCCTGTCCCATCCTCACAGACTCTGATACACTTGAGCCCATTGCTGCAGTCACTGTGTCAATGCATCTGGTTGGGATTATTCCGTTCCTCCACTCTCCCCCATCTTTCCAAGCATGATGTCCTTCTCCAAAATACAACCTCGTCTAACAACATGCCCAAAGTATGTGAGATGAAGGTTTATCATCTTTGCCTCCAAGGAGCACTCTGGCTGCACTTTCTCCAAGACATATCTGTTTGTTTTTTTAGTAATCCATGAGATATTCCGTAATCTTCTCCAACACCTTATTTCAAAGGCATCAATTCTTCTTCTGTCATCCTTATTCATCATCCAAGTCTCAGCAGCATAGCAAGTGATTAAAAAGACCATGGTCTGAATCATGCGCAATTTAATCCTCAAAATAGATCATTGTTCCTCAGTAATTTGGAGAGGACTCTCAATATAGACTTTCTCAGTGCAGTATGTCTCCTGATAGCCTTATTGCTGATACTAAGTCAAATGCTAGACTTTTAGATTATTCTTATCATGAGAACCCTACCCAAAGGTGGTGGTGGTGGTTGTTGATTATTGCCTTCAAGTCGAGCACAACTCTTAATGACCCTGTGAACAAAAGCCGCTCTATAACTATTGACATTTATCATAGCTCATAGAGTTTCCAGAGACATGTGCTTTAGAAAATTCCTGCTTTTGGCCACCCTTAGGTTTTTGGAGTTTCTTAATGTATTACTGCAATTGAGTTCAATTATCTCCATTGGGATAATTACTTATACACTTTGAACATCCTGTAGAGTTTTTATATTCTTTTAAAATTGGCCAATCTCTGTTCTGGTCCAGGTTCTGTGCTGTAGGCTGAGGATATGGAGATGTGTCTGTTCTCCCAGAGAACTGAGGGTGCAGTGGGGCAACGAAGCAGGTAAATACAGTGCAGTACAAAGAATGCAGGACAACATGCTTTGGCAAAGGAGAGAGTCATCAAAGAAGAGGATGAGATGATACTGATTGCAAAGATAGCACAGGACCCGTGAGTGCTTCATTCTGCTCTCTACATAGGTTGCTGTGCAATACCAAATAACAGCAACACAATGAATACTACACTTAGGTCATGTTGTGGTACAGAAACAAGTCAAACAGCATAATATATGCAGAGCTGGTGGGGGGAAAATTATGTGTTTCATGTGTAATGTACTAATCAGCAGTCAGGGAGCATTCCAAATTATTGCAGAACAATGATGTCAGATTGAATGCTAAGGTGTGCCAGATTCAGGTCATAATTTTCCCAATCATTTGTTATGCATTGGAGAGCTGGACAATGAATAAGGATGCAGAAGAAAAATTGATACCCTTGAATTGTGCTGTGGGAGGAAAATGCTAAATATACCATCAATTGCCAAAAAAACAGATAAATAGGTTGGAGAAAGTGCAGCCAGAATGCTCCTTGGAGGCAAAGATGACAAAGCTTCATCTCACATAGTTTGGGTATATTGCTGAGAGCAGGACACCATGCTTGGAAAGGTAGAGAGAGGGTAGAAGAGAGGAAGACTCACCATGAGATGGGTTGACACTGTGACTGCAGCAATGTATGTAAATATGTCAGAGATGATGAGGATGGCACAGAGTAAGAGGCTTCAGATCTGTTGTTCACAGGGTTGCTATGAGTCATAATTGACTCACCCGCACCTAACCGCAACAATAGTGGCTGGAGTAATGGGGGTGGGTGTGTCAGAGACAGTAAGGCTTGTTCAAGAGAGAGCAGAGTTCAGAGCTGTTGTACATAGAGTTCCTATGAGCCACAGGCAACTTGGCGACACATAACAACAAAAACAAAACAACTGACATCTTTCTGGTGTCTGTAGAGGAAATCTATTAGAGGTGAGCCTGGGTAAAGGAAATAATTCAGGCAAAAGATAATGAGGTTTTAAATGAAGGCAGAGTTAGCTGGGATGAGAAAAGGGACTTAATTATATTATATCTGTAAGGTAAGATAGTCAGATAGGCCACTGGTGGAATTCAGAGCTGAGGGAGAGGATAGAATCAAGAAGAGTTTCTAGAATTCCATCTCCATAGACTGGTGGTGTCATCGAATGAGATAGGCATGAAAGGAGGGATGTCTTTAGTGGAAAAAGAGGTCTAGTTTGGTGTGTTTTCTAGGTTGAACTCTTCTAAGCTGTAAGAGAATGAATTTCTGTTTCTGTTAAAGCCTTCCACTTTGCTTTATCGATTATAGCAGCACTAATGAGTTGGAAGCAGGAGCTGCATCCACTTCCTAAACAACATGCCTCTGGAAACTCTATGAGCTTTTCAGAAACGATGACAGTTCTAGAAAGGCTTTAGGCCCTTTTTTCATAGGGTTGCTATGAGTCATGCTCAACTCGACAGCAATCAACAACAACAAGATGACTAAGATAATAGGAAACATTTGAAATTGTTTTCATGTCATTGTTGATTTGGTCATTTTTTTGTTGTTGTTGTTAGGTACCATTGAGTCAAGTGAAACTCTAGTGACCCTCTGAACGGGGCTGAACCCTGCCCTATCTTCATTATCTCTGACACACTAGAACCTAATGTTGAAGCTGCCAGATCAACCCATCTCATTGTACGTCTTCCTCTCCTTGGCTGGCTCTCCATCTTTCCAATGTGATGTTCCTTTCCAGGAAGTAGCTTCACCTACCTACGTTTCCAAAGTATGAAAGATGAAACTTCACCATCTTTGCCTCCAAGGAGCACTCTGGTTTCACTTTTTCCAAGATATATCTATTTATTCTTTTGGCAGTCCATAGAATACTCAGCACTCTTCTACAACACCACAACTCAAAGGTATCAATTCTTCTGTCATCTTTATTCACTGTCCAGTTCTCTGGACATTTACAGCAGGTGACTGAGAAGACCATGGTCTGAATCAAGTGCACCTTAGATTTCAAATTGACATGATTATTTCTCAGTAACTTGGAGAGGACATTGACAGTGCCCAATGCAATACATCTCCCGATTTCCTGACTGCTGGTGCAAAGGGTATTGATTGTTGAGTGAAGTAATTTTGTTTGTTTTTCCTTTTTTATGTGTTTTGTTCTGTTTTTGAGTGTTGTGGTGTGTTAGGGTCCCAAATCCATGGTATTTCCATGCACCGTGAGATAAAATGTGGCCTTGTTTGGCATCATCCCCATGATTGGTTTCATGTCAGACCACTGTGATCTATAGAGTGTGCATTAGTTGATTTACAGATGTATCACTGGGCCACTAATCCCTGCATATGATGATCTTCACGAACTATAAAAATGGACTCCATCCTATAGCAGGGAGATATAAAAGTGTTCATCATCTGACTAGATGGGATGATTAATAACACAGAAGCATGTATGATTACTATGTATGATAACCTATGTTATTGTTGTTATATGCCATCAAGTCACTTGTAACTCATAGCAACCCTATGTATAATAGCCCTAAACCCTGTTCTATCCTGTGCCAACCTTATTGTCTCTTACACATCTACCCCCACTACCCCAGTTACTGACTCGACCCATCATATCGATGGTCTTCCTCTCTTGTGCTGTCCCTTCACCCTCCCGAGCATGATGTCCCTCTCCAAGGACTGGTTTTTCCTAGCAATATGACCAACGTATGTCAGACGAAGCATCAGAATCCTTGTCTCCAAGGAGCAGCCTGGCTTCATACCTCTAGGATGAGCCCGTTTGTTCTCCTAGCCGCCCACAGTATATTCAATACTCTTCCCAAGCACTGCAGCTCAAAGGCATCAATTCTCTTTCTATTGTCTCTAGTCATTGTCCAGCTTTCTGATGCATAGCAAGTAACTGCAAAAACTATGACCTGTATCATGGTCTATGGCCAATGATAACCTATAGATGACTAAAATGTATTAACAAAGTTACCAAGAAATTAAGCTTCAGAAGAAGGATCGGGAAGGTAGAAAGATGAAACATGTTTTATAAAATGCCAAGAAAATGGCAAGATTAAAACTTCAAATATTACTGAGACACACAAGGATGATTCAGGATAGACCAGGGTTCTGGTCCATCCTTCATTGGGTTTCTATGAGTTGTACTGAACTTGACTGTACATAACAACAACAACAATCTAGACATAGGTTCATGGGATTGTCAGTCAATTTGCCCAATACTGTTTTGTAAATTACTCCCCCACTCTGTAGTCGGTTAAGTAGTGTCTGATGTCTTTATCTTGTGAATAATCATCTAGGATACGGTAATCAAGCTCTATTCCTCTAGATCAGAAGAAGTAAGAGACCAAGAAAGCAAAGATGATCTACCTGTTGCCATGAACTGCTCTCTTGATCATGATCAAAGAATCAATAGATGGATCTTTTTTTTTTTTTAAGGCTGTAGAAAAGAGAAGACAAATGTGAAGAAGAATTTCAGGTGCTTCCAGCATTAATCTTGTTAAAACAGGAAGAACCTTTGAAATTATTACTCTGATAAAATTTTGAATTGCTAACTGAAATTATTCCCATCCCATAAAATAAGCTAAACGACTATCAAAATAAATCAATTAAGCATGTTCAACATAAATTCTGTGCTCTTTTAAAAATTATAAAGCTGAAATCAAATTGTCAGCAGTCATTTTCACACATAGATGAAAATTTAGGGGCATAGTGAGTCTAAGATGATGTTAGTGAAACAATAGGGGTGAAAGTAGTAAGACTGGCAACACAATATGAAACATAACTATTTCTCCTGACTTGTATATTTCATTGAATGTATATATTCTAAGTATATTGTCATTAAACACACACACACACACACATACACATAGATATATATGTATAGTTGTTGCCATTTGCTGTTGAGTCTAAACCAACCCATAGCTGACCCTACTGTGAAGTTTTAGAGACAGTATGTCCCATGGGAGAAGAGTACCCATCCTTCTCTTATAGAGCATCTAGTGGATTTGAACCACATGCCTTTGGAACTGCAGCTCAGCTTCTTCTCATGAGGCCACTAGAGCTCCTCAAATAGCTTAGGTCTTGCAGAGCAGCTGGTGGACTTGGACCACATGCTTTTGGTGTAGCAGTGTCCATACCATTAGATCACCAAAGCAATATATATTTAATTATGAAGGGATATATAGTATAATAGGGAGCTCTAATGGTCCTAGAGAGAGGCAAGGATTCTGGGGCTTCGTCTGACATACTTTGGACATGTTGCCAGGAGGGACGGGTCCTTGGAGAGGGACATCATGCTTGGGAGGGTGGAGGGACAGTGCAGGAGGGGAAGACCCTCTATGAGATGGATTGATTCGGTGACTGGGGTAATCGGGATGGGTGTGTCAGAGGCGGTGCGGTTGGCGCAGCATAGAGCAGGGTTTAGAGCTGTTGTGCATAGGGTCGCTATGAGTCGGAAACGACTCGATGGCACATAACAACAACAACATAACAACAATGGTCTTAGAGTGTTAAGGAACTGTCCTGCCATCCCAAAGATACGTGGTTCGAATCTGTGAGCTGCTCCATAGGAGAAATATGGGCAATCCTCTCCTGAGTGATTTAAAATACCTCTGAAAATTCACTAGAGGGTCAGCTCTGCATTGGTTCCCACTCAGCAGTATACAACATCACATATACCAATAACCTCAAGCCCCAAACTGATTGCATTGGGAAATACGAGACCTATGCTATAGGGGACCTCTCCAAAATGCTGAGGAACAATGATGTCAGTGTGAAGACTATGGTGCACCTGATTCTTCTGAATCACCTACTACGCGTCAGAGAGATGGACTATGAATAAGGATGGCCAAAAGAGAAATGAGCTTGTGGTGTCAAAGATGAGTACTAAATATCCCATGGACTTTCAAAAGAATGAACATCTATGTCTTGGAGAAGGTGCACTCAGAATGCTCCTTGGAGACAATGATGGTGACGCTTCTTCTTTCTTACACTGGACATGTAGCAAGGAGAAGCTATTCCTAAGAAAAGGATACCATGCTTGGTAAGATGCAGGATCAGAAAAGGAGAAGACAAACCCAAATGAGAATTACTGACATGGTGACTTCAGTCCTGGGCTCTAGTGGATGGCGCAAGGTAGCAAGGTTTGGGTTGGCTGTTCATAGGGACACCATGAGTTGCACTTAACAGCACCTAAAATCAAGAACATTCTGACTCTTGACAACTCATTTGGTGTCTGAATCACTATGGAAGGAGATTTTCCACCTTTTTCCTCCAATGCTGGATTCAGATCACTGATCTTTTCAATTGTTGCTGTTTTTGTTAGGTGTCATGGGGGTCAACTCCAATTCACAGCAACCATTTGTGCTCCAGTTTGAGCCTGTGCAATTCTCACAGTCTCTGATGTGCTTAAGTCCATTATTAGAGTCACTACAACAATCCATCTCCTCGGTTAACCTTCCACTTTTCCAAGCATAATATCTTTTTCTTGTTACTGGTCACTCTTGAAAATGTGCCGAAAGTATGTGAAACAAAATCTCACCATCCTCATTTCTCAGGGGCTCTCTGGCAGACAGATTTCATTCATCCTTTGGCTGTCAATATTTTTTTCCTACACCACAAGTCAAGGCATTAATTCTTCTTTAGTCTTCTTTATTCATTGTTTAACTTTTCACAAGCAGAATTATCAACAGTAGGAAACAAACAAACCAAAAACACCCTTAACTTCACTATCAGTGGACAATGCTGGCTGAGAAATTAAACCTCAAAACTCAGAAAGACAAAAGAAAATGTGGTTTAGCGATTTGGCTAACAAAGCTTTCTACTTTCTCTCTGAATTCAAGTTCTACCATACAAAGTTCCCTTGGTTGAAAAATACAACATACTCCAGTAAGTTAACAGCATGAAGGAGGAGTCATGAGGAAAAGGTTGAGAAAGCCAGATTTAGATTCTTTTCATTCCATCAAACAGGTGAACCTGTTCCTTCACAGAAAGATGCAGGGAACAGTGAGAATGCCTCTTAGCAAAGTCCCATTTTAGTAAAGGAAAGAAAACTTGTGTCTCTTCTTCCTCTACCCCCCAAGATACTGTTTACTTGGAAAGGATTTTGCGATAAACATAGTGAAAGGACTCCAGGCAGCCACCGTTCTTCCCCCTCATCCTCATCCTCATAGGAGTCGATGCCCACTCCCTCGTAATCCTTCTGCAGGACAGCCATATCCTCTTGAGCCTCAGAAAACTCACCCTCTTCCAAGCCCTCTCCCATTTACCAGTGCACAAACACCCTCTTGACACACATCAAGTTGAACTTGTGGTCCAGGTGGGCCCAGGCCTCAGCGATAGTGGTTGTGTCTCTCAGCATGCACACAGCTCTCTGTACCTTGGCCAGGTCACCCCCGGGCACCACAGTGGATGGCTAGTAGTTGATACCAACCTTGAAACCTGTTGGGCACTGGTCCACAAACTGAATACTTGTCTGAATTGCTTGGTCTTGACGGCAGCAATGGTGGTGTTGACATCCTTGGCACCACATCTTCACAGTACAGCAGGTAGCAGGACATGTACTTGCCGTGTACTTCACCATCTGGTTGGCTGGCTCAAAGCAGGCACTGGTGATCTCTGCCACAGACAGCTGCTCGTGGTACACCTTCTCTGCAGAGATGACTGATGTGTAGGTGTCCAGAGGGAAGTGGATGCGAGGGTAGGGCACCAGGTTGGTCTGGAACTCTGTCAAGATCCATGTTCAGGGCAGAGGTCGTATATGACCTCGTTGTCCACTATGAAGGTATAGTCTGAGTGCTCCAGAGTGGTGTGGGTGGTCAGGATGGAGTTGTAGGGCTCCACTACATCTGTGGACACCTGAGGGGCTGGGTGGATGGAAAACTCCAGTTTGGATTTCTTGCCATAGTCCACAGAAATCTGCTCCATGAAGAGTGAGGTGAAACCGGAGCTCGTGCCCCCTCCAAAACTGTGGAACACCAGGAAGCCCTGAAGGCCTGTGCACTGGTCAGGCAGATGCAGGTATGGTCCAGTACCAGGTCAATGATCTCCTTGCCAATGGTATAGTGACCACGAACCTAGTTGTTAACAGTGTCCTCTTTCCCAGTGAGGAGTTATTCTGGAAGGAAGAGCTGTCAATATAGGCCATTTCGGATCTCATCAGTTATGACTCCAAATCCACAAAACCAGCCTGTGGTGTGTTTTCCAGCACCAGTTTCACAGAAGAAGGTGGTGAAGGAGTCGTCCCCTCCACCAATGGTTTTGTCACTGGGCATCCGCCCATCAGGCTGAATCCTGTGTTCCAGACAGTAGAATTCCCAGCAGGCATTGCCCATCTATGGAAACCTGCCTGCCCCATATGGACTGAGATGCATTCACGCATGATGAGTCTGGATAGTGCGTCTCACATAAAGTCGAGGTAATGGGTCTCAGTGAGAACTGCCAGTTGTGTCCCTTCTATGAAACAAAGCTGTGAGAGGAAGATAAAAGTCTCCACTCATTGCACTTGAGACAGAACCAACTCATAACTGAACTTCCCATGGTTTTCTGAAGGTGTAAATCACACAACAGATTGCCTATCCTTCTCCTGAGGAACCATGGGTGGATTCAAACTGCCAGAGAGATATGGCTTTTGCATTAGTAGCACAACAACTTCCTGGACAGAAGGATGCACTGGAGCTCCTTAAAGTATATATCTTAATTATTCTGAGCCTCAGTTTACTCATTTCTGGGTTGGAGACAACTGTATCACACAAGATTCCTGTGAATGTCAAGTCAAGTAAAATCAGATTAATAGCATTAGAAGAATGTATATGGGGAAAAAAACCCAAACACATAGCTCAGGCAGTCAATAAAAGCTTATTGATCCTGAATCTATTTACTGGCAATAATGCTGTTTTATTAAAGCACATAACACTACAAGTAAACTAAGGACTATTACACATGACAGTTAATAATATGCTCTCATCCCTCTGGGAAGAGCCTCTCTCTGTGATTATAGCGAAGAAATGTGAGACCAGGATCGTGGCTGGCTGCTCAGATCAGAGCAACATCTTGTTAGAGCCACTCAGTTTCAGATTTTTGTGCCTAGTTTTACAGATGCAGATGTTCAATTTTGTCTCAATTTTGAGAAATGGCAACACTCCAGGGGATAGATTAACACTGCCCAAATTTACAGAAGACTTATGTGTAATGTAGGTGCCAGTTTGCTTTTTAACAAATCTCATCCTAATTGGTGAGACTATTTAATATGTAACATGCATCCATTTACTCAATCATTTATTCATTACTTAGTTTTATCACGTGCCAGGCATGTGAGCAGGAGGTGAACAATAATTCTTCCTTTTTAAGGGCCAGCACACATAGATCACCATGAGTCAAAATTGATTGGTTGGCAAGTGTTTTTAGTTTGTTTTGCTAGAGACAGCAGTTTGCTATAAAGATATGGATTCACACAAACACATATAAAGGAAGATATGAATACTAGAAACCTAAATGCTACTAAAGAGAAGTTAACTCTCCTTGGAAGAATCCTAGACTATCTGAGAGTATCAGCTATTTGCCCTGGGCTGTAAAGGGTAAATAGAAGTTTCTCAGATAAAGAAAGTAAGAAAAAAAAATATTCATCTAGACAGATTGAAGAGCATTCACAAAACTACAGGAATACAAAGCAGCTGAACCTATAACTAGAAGAGGATAAAATAGATGAATGGAACCTTCTAAGAATCAAATCCCTATGCACACCAAGAAACTTCTCCAATGGGGTAAAAAGGAAAGCCACAGACTGGGAAAAAATATTTGGTAATAACATGTCTGCTAAGGGATTTATATCTAGAAATTATAGAATACTTGAGCAGCACAACAGGATAAGGGTAAACAACCCAGTTGTAAAACGGGCACAGGCTATGAACAGACACTTTACCAAAGAAGACATTCAGATGGCAAACAAACACGTGAAGACACATGAATAAGTGTTCCAAATCCCTAGCTGTCAGAGAGATGCAAATCAAAACAACTATAAAATATCATCTCACCCCACTAAGAATAGGAAAATTCAACAGAGCAGCAAACAATAAATGCTGGTGAGGTTGTAGAGAAACTGGAACCCTTTTTCACTGATGGTAAGAATGTAAAATGGTACAACCACTATGGAAGGCTGTATGGCACCTTCTCGAAAAGTTGAAATAGAAATACCATTTGACCCAGCAATTCCACTACTTTGAATATACCCTAAGAAACCAGAGCTGCTACCCAAGAAGATACATGCACACCCATGTTTATTGCTGTGCTGTTCACAATAGCAAAGGGATGGAAACAATTCACATGCCCATCAACAAATTAATGGATAGAGAAGCTGTGGTATATTCACACAATGGAATATTGTATCGCACTGAAAAACAAGGAATTCATGAAATACTATACAAAATGAGTGACTCTGGAGGACGTGATGCTGAGGGAAATGTCTAAGTCACAAAAGAGCAAATACTGCATTGCTGTAAAACAGGACTGGCAATGGTGTTGGGGGAAACTAAAAAAAGAGAGGGTAAATAATGTACACTGCACTGAAAAAGATGAGGTAAAGACTGCTTGAAAGGAATATATGGTCAGCTATTATTTTTATGACAACAGTCCAGAATAAGAGGTGCATAGTAAAGTGGACTGGGATAGGGTTGGGGAATTATATAACAATGAAAGAATTTTTTCTCAAAGGAAAAAGCAAACTGGGGTGGGGGACAGGGAGGAAAATGTGCAACAATGAGTGAATAGAAATCCATCTTCTCTATAAAAGTTCATTAAAATCTTGATTTAAAAAGTAAATCACCAAAAAGCCGCTGAGGACCTAAGGGACAGAATCTGAAGGAGAAAGGCAGATGCAGTACCAGGAAAGATCATGGATACAGTGGCCAGGAACTTGGACTCCATAAACAAAAGATGAAGCGAATGGGAGAAGGATGAG
This sequence comes from Elephantulus edwardii, assembly GCF_000299155.1. Lineage (NCBI taxonomy): Eukaryota > Metazoa > Chordata > Mammalia > Macroscelidea > Macroscelididae > Elephantulus > Elephantulus edwardii. Next base: position 1,826,528 of record NW_006400071.1, on the reverse strand, counting down.
CCAGCGTCTTAGGAAGAACTCACGTAAAAACGAAGTCTCCCAGAAATGTGCTTACTGAGCCTGCTATCAGAACAAACACATTTTGATGGCTTTGGTCATTAAGCTCATCCAACTCACCTTATTAATTCATTACCCAAATGACTTACTATCATCATTTGACAGAGCAATTCTACTCCCCTTCCACAAATGAAGTAAAGAGTCTAGCCCCTTGTAAATAGTGTATGTTCATTAAGGAAGTCTTTCCAGCAAAATTACCGCATAGTTTAGTGGTTAAGAGCAGGAAGCAACATTGAGTATGCATCCGGTTTCTTTACCAGCTTAATTGTAGGCTAGACTTATGAACTATGCCTCAATTTCCTCACCTGTAAAATGAGGAATAATATACCATCCTACCTTCAAGAGTTGTTGGATCAAATGAGTTAATATAGGATATTGGAAGTGCTTAGAATAGGATTTGGTTCATGGGAACAGCTGTATAATGTTAGTTGTTATAACCTACTAGTTAGCTTTTAAAAAGTTCTATTCTAGATTTCTATAGATGCTGAGGGATTTTCTCTAGTCCTAATCAAAAAGATTCAAATTTCAGCTCTGTCCTTGAATGTTTGTCTGACTTTGGTTACATGACAGAATTGTCAAATAACAGAACGAATTGTCACATGATGGAACAAATGAAGTCTTTACTTCCATATGAATAGGGTAATATGCATTGTTGTTGTTGTTGTTATGTTTCAAGTTGCATAAGACTCATAGTGACCCTATGAACAATACCTCTGAATGCTGCCCTATCCTGAGTCAATCTCACTGTCTCTGACACACCTATTCCCATTACCCCAGTCACTGACTCAATCCATCTCACCCAGGATCATCTTTTTCTGTGTTGTCCCTCCACTCTTTCAAGCATAATGCCTTTCTCCAAGTATTGGTCCCTTCAGGGAGCTTCAAAATCTTTGCCTCCAAGGAGCAGCTTGATTTAACCCTCTCCAGAACAGGCCTGTTTGTTTTCTTGGCATTTGATGGAGTATTCAGTACTCTTCTCCAGCACCACAACTCAAAGGCATTGACTTTTCTTCTATCACCTTTAGTCTTTGTCCAGTTCTCTGAGGCATAGCAGGTAACTGGAAAGACCATGAACTGAATCAGGTTCACCTTAGTCTCAAGACTGATACCATTGCTCTTTAGCACTCTGAAGAGGTCTCTGACTACATATTTTCTTCAGTGCAACTTGTCTTTTGATTTCCTGACTGCTGGTACCAAGAGTTTTGATTGTGGAACCAAGCAAACTGTAATTGTTAATAACCTCAATCTCTTCATTTATCATGATGCTGCCAGTTGGCCCAGTGGTGAGAATCTTTCTTTTCTTGATGTTGAGCTTCAATCCATATTGCAGACTACAGTCCTTGACCTTCTTCAGCTAAGGCGTTAGGTCAACCTCAGTTTCAGCATGCAAGGTTGTGCTATTTGCACAATGCAGGTGGTTGATGATTCTTCCTCTAATCCTGATGTCAAATACCTCCTCATATAGTCCAGCCTCCCAAATGATCAGTTCTGCATATAGATTGAAAAGGTGTGGAGATAAGGTTCATCTTTGACGTACACCTTCCCTGATTTGGAACCCTACAATATTTCCTTGCTCTGTTCTGATGTCCAACTATAGGTTTTACATGAGTACAATTAAGTGTTCTGAGATACCCTTTCTCGTCAAGGTTAGCCACAATTTTGTAAATTTTCACTCAAATCACAATTTTAAAAAAGGAAAAGAAAAAAAATTTCTGTTCTTCCTTCATTGGGTAGCCTAATATGTGAACAGTTGCACTGCCAATTAAAGTCAGGTGGTTCAGATCCACATATAATGAAATGTGCAAATATGCTCTACAAAGTGTTAATTTGAGAACTTATCCAGTGTTGTGAACACTGCTACAAAAGTGCTCAGAAGTGCAATCACTTCCTTCCTCCTTCTTTAGGGAATGGGTCAACATTAACACACCGCTATACTTTGATTTTCACCACAGCTCAAAGGCATCAATTCTTCTATTATCCCTAGTCATTTGTCTAGGTTCTGATGCTTAGCAAGTAATTGTGAAGACTATGGCATGGATCCAGCACACCTTAATTTCCAGACTGACATCATTGCTCTTCAGTATTTGGTGAGGTCCCTGACAGCAGATTTTCCCAGTGCAACTTGTCTTTTTATTTCCTGGATGCTGTTATAAAGAGTGTTAATTTTAGAGCCATGTTGAAAGGAGGAACCAGACTTTGGAGAGAGACAGCATTCTTGGGAAGGTGGAGGTACAGCGTAGGAGACGAAGACCTTGAATGAGATGGATTGATTCAGTGACTGGGGTAAAGGGGGTAGGTGTGTCAGACACAGTAATGTTGGCACAGGACAGAGCAGGGTTCAGGACTATTGTACACAGGGTCACTATGAGTCACAAGTTGCCTGACGACACATAACAACAACAATATAATTTTATTTAGAATATGTCTTTATGTGCTGTTTAGTTGAAACTGACTCATAATTAACTCTCCAGTGGATTTTTGGAAGCTATTATCTCATGGGAGGAGATTGTTCATATTTCTCCTGTGGAACATCTGGTGAATGTACTCTAAGTGTATACCCATTAGGCTACCCAATGGAGAAATAACAAGAAAGGCTTTTTTTCTTTTCCCTTTTTTAAAATTGTGATTTGAGTGAAACTGTACAAAGTAAATGGTTTTGCCAGTTAATAGTTCTGCACATTTTGTTCAATAATTGATTTGTAACACCCAGTGTCCAGTCGTCCACTCCATCCAGTCTTTCCCTTTATCCATCTTAATAAGTGCTTATAATCTATTTATTTTCTACTCCATCTCCCTTCCTCCTCCCGATAACTATACTACAATGATTCTATCTGCGTGTAAATCTTCCTTTAGGTTTTTATACCAGTGGTCTTAGGCAATATTTGTCCTTTTGTGACCGACTTCTTTCACTCAGCACAATGACCTCTAGAACTATCCAGGACAATGGGAAACTTGACAAACATGTTTCAGAGATGAAAAACTAAAATAAGAACTGATTTTGCATTTGCCTTGAGAGCCCAGTAACTAGAGCCATAATGATTTATCAAGATACTAATTTGCTTAAGCTGATTTGAAAATTGAAAAATGCCTGCTTCCACACTAACCCTGAACTCACAATATGGACATGTTTTCCCCAGCTCACTCTGAGGTCTGTGGTAGACAAATGGTTCTGAAGTTGCACTAACTCACCTTGATGATAGCCCTTGAATTTCTGTAAGTTGTTTTTGAAGTCCCAAGTATCTATCTATCTGACCTGAAGAGGTGCTACTGTGAAGCTGACACTGAATTAATTTAGCTGCCCTTCTGCGATACTCAAATTCTCCCCCAGTGGAGACTTATCTTAAGTGAAAATCTATCTACAAACATTTCTTTGGAAATCTATGTTATTGTTGTTCTTGTTATGTGCCATCAAGTCACCTGCAACTCATAGCAACCCTATGTACAATAGCCTAACCCTGCTCATCCCTTGCCAATCTTGTTAGCTCTGTATCAGGCACACCTTAGACTGACATTGTTGCTCTTCAGTACTTTGTAGAGGTCTCTGACAGCACACTTTCCCAACAAAACTAATGTTTTCATTTCCTGGCTTCTAGTACCGGAAGTGTTGATTGTGAAGCCCACCAAACTAGAGCTGTTAACAATCTCAGTCACTTCACCGTCTATCATGATGCTGCCAATTGGCCCAATGGTGAAAATCTTTTGTTTTCTTGATGTTGAACTTCAATCCATATTGAAGGCTGCAGTCCTCGATCTTCTGCAGCAAGCTCTTCTGGTCCTCAGTTTCAGCAAGCAGGGTTGTGCCATCTGCATAACACAGATTGTTGATGAGTCTAACTCCAATTCTGATGCCACACTTCTCCTCACAGAGCCCCACGGAGTATAACAAAGTTCTTATTGGTGAATTTCAAAGATTAAATCACTGGTGGTTCTTGTGGCTTAATCTATAGGGAGTTGCACTCTCTCCCCAAATGTGGCAGCTACCTGGTGGTTAAAATCCACCAGGAACTCCTTGGGAGAAACTTGGGCAGTCTCCCCCCTCACAATTTACCGTCTCAGAAAACCCAGTGGAGAGTCAGCTATGAATCAGTTGCAATTTGAAAGTAAAGAGTTGAATTGAGAATTGTTTAATAATGATGATGAAATATATCTAGATTGGAGAGATGTTTGGGAATTTGCAGTATTTTTTTAGGCTATTTCCTTAAGGCTCTGATAGTTGTTTTCCTAAAGGAGAGAAATAAGAAAATAATGGTCTCCTTTTCCCACCACACTTGCCATTTCTGAGAATCACAATAACATTAATGAAAACTCTTCTTTTATGATCTGAATACCATGGGCAAGAAGTGAACAATGAGTACTACTGGATTGAAGAATTTCTGAGAGCTTTGGTGACTCCTATTGTTGTCATTGACTGCCTTCGAGTCTAGCACGACTCATAGTGACCCTATGAACAAAGGCCTGAAGCCCCTCCACAACTATCGACATTTATCAAAGTTCATAGGGTTTCCATAGGCATATTCTTTTTTTTTATGTTTCTCAATTCTTATTTGTTGTTGTTGTTGTTGTTATTAATTTTAATGAATGTTTACAGAGACTTTGGATTTCTATTCATTCATTGTTGCACTTTTCTCCCTGCCCACAACCGCCGTGACCCCCTCAACCCCCACCCCCACCCCTGTTTGCTCTTTGAAAAGTAAAAGAAAAATTCTTTCATTGTTATACAATCCCTCTCCCCAAGTCCACTCCACTACAGAGGCATGTTCTTTAGGAAGTGGATGCCACTCCTGTTTCCAAGCAAGTGTTGTTGTTGTTGTTGTTGTTGTTGTTGTTGTTAAGTACCATCAAGTTGTAGACAACTCATTGTGACCCTATGATCAAAAGACCTGAACACTTGTGTAACTTTCATCGTTTCTCCAAGTTCATAGGGTTTCCAGAGGCAAGCTATTTTGGCTTCCAAGCTTGTTTTAATTGGGAAGCTCCACCAAACACTGTCCACCATGGATAACCATTCTTGCATTTGACAACATCAGTGTCACAGTGTTCAGTATCACAGCAACCATGAGTTGCCTCTGTAAGGCAAATGGACAGACCAGCGCTATGTCATTTAGAAGAATGTTTGATCACAAACCATTAAAACCAGGCCTGAGAGCTGTAGATTAAAATCGCCCACCTTTGGCATGGGAGCATTACTTTCTGTCCATTAGATCAAATGAGCTCTCTTCTTGTTGTTGTTGTTATTAAGTTCCATCAAGTTGGAGACAACGCATAGTGACCCTGTGAACGAAAGACCTGAACACTTGTACAACTTTCATCATTTCTTCAAGTTCATAGGTTTTCCAGAGGCAAGAGAATTAGCAAATAATATTGTTTCCAATTCCTACAATACTAATGAGGGAATACACATAAATAAATTTATTAGTTAGAGTGACATATTCAAGTTATTTTATCCTTGGTTTCTGCATCTGTAAAATAGGAATCATAATTTTTTTCACCTGAGCTGTAGGGGAATTGAAGCAAAATGATGATTACATAATGAGTCACAAATTCAGCATGTGCAAAAGTCTTAGATTCTTTCTCTCTTACCATTTTGAATCTGTGATTCATTGTGTATGGTTATTATATAGACATGATCTTTCTGCTAAATATCGGGACAAACTTTAATATTGAGAATTTCCCGTCAATAGAAGAGGAAGCTGCTCTTGTAATTATTCCACCTCTTTTAATTGTTCCTGGAAATATTCAGACATAAACTCAGCAATAACTTACCATGAAAACTTTAAATATGATTGACTAGCAGCTTGAGTTAAATGCTATTTTAACTCAAAGATTTCAGAATTCTCTAAAAGTCACTTTTCAGTTTCACAATTTTCTAAGAGGACGATATAAGTGTTCTTAAAAACACCAAAATTATTCACAAGAGTGTAATTACCCACCTCTGTGACCCAGAAAGAGAAAACACTAAAATATGAGCTTGATAATGTGAAGGTCTACTGATACTATCAAGAGCATCCAATTCCTTGAAATACTGTTGTATTAAATGCTCTAATGTGTAAAAATGGAGATTACACAGTGTCACAACTGTCCGTTGGGAAACAAATAAAGAGAAATACGTATTTGACCAGATAGTTATTAATTTCTATGGCCTCAAAAAATTAATTTGACTGATTTTACCCTGTGAATGTATTTGAACTAGCTTAAGTGTTAATTAGAGGGAGAGAGGATGATCCAGCACCTTAGAGAGGTCAATAGCCACTTTTAGTGTCTAGAGTCTAAGAATCAAGAGGCTGAGCTACTCTTCCGTTTACAAAGTGTTATGTGGCTTATGAGGAAAACTGGGAATTAGGGTTTAGGGAAGAGTAAGAAGGAAACAGGAAGGAAGTTGTCAGAGTCTTACTCTAGTCTGTCTACCTCTTGGTTGACTTAACACAACATTTTCTCAAATTCAAAAAATAGCACAGACTTTTTTTGCCTCCTTCTATTCTTCTTAAACTCTGAAGCTCTTTCCCAGAGGTCCATAGAGCTATCAAATATCCACTGACGTGGAAAAACAAAAGGCTCTGTATTTCCAGTCCAAGCACAGGAGGGCCCTCTGGGGGTGGCTCTTTCCAAGAGAAGACTTGATCTGTCACCTCAATAATTATACCATCTTCAGAGAACCCCTCTACTGCATCCAGCAGACCTCATTCTCACTGAAGAGGTGGCTTGGGACTGTGAGAACCTCACCCTTATTGGCTCAGATGTGGAGGGTCAGAAAGCTTTGTTCCACAAGTAAATTTTACATGTGTTCTCGAGACTTTGATTGGAAGTGACAGGAAACTTTCAAAATGGCTACACTATGGAATCCTTCCAAGGAGTTGATATTAGGAACATGAAAGTGGCTGAAACCATGCAAAGTGGGCAGCAGGAAGAGATCTTATTTCATTCTGAGCCTGTGCACTTGCCTCAGATATTGATAGCTAGATTTTGGAACTCAGCCTAAATATCCCTTCCTCCAGAAAACCTCCAATTTTGTTAGAACAGAAAAAAAATCAGAGCTTGGGTATTGGAACCACACAACCTGCATTTCTCCCCTTGGCTATCACTTATGAGCTGTGAACTTTGAGTAAATGGCTTCTTTTCCTTCTAAGCTTCGCTATATCCCTTTGAAATCTTAAATTAGAGGCATAATTTTGTGAGGATTAAATAAATTCTGGCATTTAGTCTTAGAATTCCATTGTCATATAGTTGATTCCAGCTTATAGTGACCCTGTAGAACAAAACAGAACTGCCCCATGGGGTTTCTTCAGGTGAAAAATCTTTCTACAAGTAGATTTCTTTGTCTGTATCTCATGGAGAGACTGTTGGGTTGAACCAACGACCTTTAATTTAGCAGCTCACCACTTATGTTGCTGTACTAACAGAGTTTATTTCACACAGAACTCTCCTTGACATATAATGGGAATGGTATTATTATCATTTATTACTAATATCTTGGGGGATTTCCTTTATTACAACCTTGACATTTGTAATCACTTGTTCACCTTCCCAATTTGCCTCTAGACTTCAACCTCTAAGAAATTCATAGAACGTACCTGCCTTGTGTTCTGCTCATTTAGGAAGGCTAGCATAGCGTATCAAAGACTGACTAGATCTTGAAGAATGAGTGAATCGATCAATCAACTGAAAATCTTCAACAACTGTGGAAGTGACTCCAGACACATCTAAAATATCTTCTTCTAAATCCCCAGAACCTAGCCTAATTTCAGGCTTATGATAGACAAGAAATAAATACTTTTTGGATGAGCAAATAACACTTTTCTGGCCCTGTGAAAGAATTGTAGAAATAGTAAATGCAATTGCCAACCATGTGTAAAGAAATCCAAAGAATTTTTGTTCTTTCAAGCTTTTACTATCTAATGAGGATCATCTATGTTGAGAGGCAACTAAAAAAAAAAAACACAGATAAGAAGTGTAATTTATAATATCATCAAAATGTAAAAATTAAAAAATTAAGAGATAACAACACCTAATAAGAACAATAACAAAATAAAACATATGTGTGTGAACAGTTGCATGGAAACCAGTTGACTCTGTGAAGTTTCATAGAAATTGCAATAAACATTCAAGAGGAAAAGAATGCATACAGCTCAACAACAGAACCCCAAATGTTTCACTGCAAAAATGGAGAACAAAGAAATTGGATAGGCATCTCACCAAAGATTATATACAAATAACTGACAAATACACCAAAGCAAGCTCAACTTCATGACTCCTTGAGCTCCTACTGGGATGGCTAAGAAGCAGAACGGCAGCTTCCGGGGAATCACGTATCCGATAGTTTTGGCTACGCTATATGTGGAAGCTAAAGAAAACAAAGCCAAGTATTATAATGAAACGTGCAAAGAGCTGGAGTTGGAAAACAAAAAGGAACTTACTCCGCCTTTTTCTGGCTGAAAGAACTGAAAAACAAATGCAAGCCTCGAGTTGAAATTATAAAGGATGTCATGAGCAAAATTCTAAATGATCCAGGAAGCATCAAAAGAAGATGGAATGTACGTGAATCATACACAAATTATACAAATTTTGTATGAAAATCAATATAAATAAAATTAAGGTGAAGAATATTTAAAAAAATAATGAAATAATCAAAACAAACACAACAACAACAAAGGGTGGTGGAAAGAATATACTGATTCACTGTGCCAGGAAGAATTGGTAGACACAGAACCATTTTAAGAAGTAGAATGTGATCAAGAAGCAATGGTGATGAAGGAAGAAAATCAAACTACATGGAAGGCATTAGCAAAAAAATAAGACCCCTGAAACTTTCGGAATACCAGCAGACATGCTTTAGCAAACAGATTCAGCCCTAGATGTGCTCACCAGGCTGTAAGACAATTTGGAAGACAGTAACCTGGCCAACTGACTGGAAGAGATCCATATTTGTTCCTTTATCCCAAAAAAAGGTGACCCAAGAGAATCTGGAAATTATCAAATAATATCATTACTATCATACACAAGCAAAATATTGCTCAAGATTATTAAAATGTGGCTAGAACAGTGTGTTGACAGATAACTGTCAGAAATTCAAGCTGGCTTTTAAAAATGTCATGGCACCAGGTATATCATTTTCAATGATCTTGACTGAAAGCAGGGTCCATCAGAAGGATACATATCTGTATTTTATTTATGTAAAGGCATTAACTAGAGATTATAACAAATTATGGCTAGCATTGAGAAGAATGGGATCCTAGAACACTTAATTGTGCTCATATGAAACCTATATCAAGACCAAGAAACTGGGGACAGAACAGATCAAGGGAACACTTCATGGTTTAATTAAGAAATGAGTGTGTCAGGGATGTATCCTTTCTCCATATTTTTTCAATCTGTTGTTATTGTTGTGTACTATTGAGTTGAGTACACAACCATTCTATGAACAACAGATCCTATGCCATCCTTACAATCTTCGACAATCTGTATGCTAAGCAAATCTTTTGAGAAGCTGGACTTTACGAGGAATTATGAAGCATAGGTATCAGAGGAAGACTCATTAACAAACTATGTTAGGCGTAAGATGCAACCTTGTTGCAGAATGTGAGGAGGACTTAAAACTCTTGCTGAGGAAGAGCAAACGTTACTCCTTTCACTGTGGTTTATAGTGCTGTACCAAGAAAACATAATAAAATCCAAGAGAATAAAAATCTTGTCCAGTAGGCCAGTGAGCAAACCATTATGGAAAAGAGATAGAAATTGTCAGCTATTTCATTTTACTTAGATCTGTAAACAACACACTAGATGCCAGCAATCAGTAAATGACTGTCAGGGAAAGAGTGTGTTGCACTGGGGAAACCAGTTGTCAGGGACCTCTCCAAAGTACTGAAGAACAATGTCAATTTAGAGACTAAGGTCCATCTGATACAAACCGTGGTCTTTTCAGTTACTTGCTATGCATCTGGAAGTTGGGCCATGAGTTAAGAATGACAGAAGAAAAATCAGTGCCTTTGAACCGCAGTGTTGAAGAAGAGTACTGGATATTCCATGAATTGAACAACAAAACAAACAAACAAAAAAACCACAGCACCTTACCAAACCAATATGCCCCAAAGAAAATGCAACATGTGTGATCCTTAGTAGCAAGGACAGTGAAACTTTGTCTCATCTCTTTGGGGCATGTTGTTAGACAGGGCCAGTCTTTGGACAAGGCCATCAAACTTCAAAAGGTGGAGGGTTAGTTAAGGAAGGTAAAACCTCAAAGACCTAGATTAACAAAGACAATCTAAGAAGTGGCTCAAGTATGGCAGAGATACGGCAGAGATGACGGGGATGGCACAAGATACAGCAAGATTCAGACCTGTTGTTTGTCCATCAGGTTGCTATGAGTTGTAGTTGACTTCATGGCACCTCACGACAATCACCATCCACGGTACCTGCAGTTGGGAAATAAGATGTATTTCACTGAGCAAGTCTGCTGTTAATGATCTCTCCAAAACACTGAAGAGCAATGATGTCAGTTTTAAGACTACGGTGTGCTTGATTCAGGCCTGGGTCTTCTAAAGCATTTGCTATGCATCAGAGAACTGGACAATGAACAAGGATGACAGAAGAAGAATTGATGCCTTTGAGTTGTGGTGTTGGAGAAGAATACTGAATATCCCATTGGTTGCCAAAAGAACAAACAGGTATGTCCTGAAGAGGGTGCCGCAAGAGGGTCCCTGGGAGGCAAGGATGGTAAAGCTTTGTTTTTCATACTTTGAACATGTGAGGCTCTTCCTTGGCAAAGAACACCATGTTTAGATATATGGAGGGTCAGCAGAGAAGACCCTCAACAGGATAGATTGACAATGTGACTTCAGCAATGTGGTCTAGTGTCTCACAGATGGAGATGAATGGCACAGGACTGGGCAGGTGTCAGATTAGCTGTTCACAGGGTTGCTATGAGTCATACTTGACTCTACAGCACCAAACAATAACAACAAATTGTGGAAGAAAATAACAAAGCAAACACATTACTATTTAGGCCAGCAAATTTGTATTTTTGCCCCTGTTCTATATATAGGATGGATCTGCAGGGAGGCTCTGCACCTTGGGATCACTCGTTTATTGGAAATAAGACAGACTCTGCCATCTTGTGATGTTGCTATCAAGATTTGCTGCATTAAGAGCATTTTTAATCACACCTCCAGTATTTCAGGGGATAAGATAAAAATCCTTTCAATCTGAACCTTTTGTATAATTCCTAGAAGGCAAAGTTCTGTTGGAAGGAGAGTGGGTGTGAAAATGCATTATGTTAACAGCTGGTACCAGACTTATCCTTAACGACAAAATTATTCTTTTTAAAGAAAATACCTTAATATGTGACTTGAGGCAGAAATCAGACTCTTAAAGCATGTATGCTAGCAATGAAAAGGATCAACTACTACTCTCCATGAGTTAAGGGAAGACACATATAGGAGAGGAAATTTCTTCTGTTCCTAGGAAGGGAAAGATAGTGACAAGAACGGAACTGAAAGAAAGGAGGGAGGAAGAAACCTACACTATAGCAAGCTGGTAAGTGGGGTTGAGAAGGTTGCAGCTGCTTAGAAAACAAGCACTTTTATTCTTTGTTTATTTCAAAATCTTTGCTAATGTTAACAGCCCTGCAGTAAACTTGAAAACCTATAAAACAAGCAAACAAAATGAAAACCAAATTTTACTGCCATCAAGTTGGAACTGACTCATAATTGACTTGCCAGAGGAATGCCTCTGGAAATTCTATGTTGTTTGTTGTTGTTGTTATGTGCTGTCGAGTCGTTTGTGACTCATAGCGACCCTATGCACAACAGCCCTAAACCGTGCTCTATCCTGTGCCAATCTCATTGCCTCTGACACACCCATCCCGATTACCCCAGTCACTGAATCAACTCACCTCATAGAGGGTCTTCCCCTCCTGCACTGTCCCTCTCCTCTACCCAGCATGATGTCCCTCTCTAACGACCTGTCTCCCCTTACAACATGTCCAAAGTATGTCAGACGAAGCCCCAGAATCCTTGCCTCCAAGGAGCAGCCTGGCTTAATCCTCTCTACGATGAATCTGTTTGTTTTCTTGGCAGTCCATGGTACATTCAATACTCTTCTCCAGCACCATAGCTCAAAGGCGTCAATTCTCCTTCTATCCTCCCTAGTCATTGTCCAACTCTCTGATGCATAACAAGTGATTGCAAAGACCATGGCCTGTATCAGGCGTACCTTAGTCTCCAGAGAGACACCATTGCTCTTGAGTACTTTAGAGAGGTCCCTAACAGCAGACTTTCCCATATGTTTTTTGATTTCCTGGTTACTGGTGCCAAGAGTGTTGACCGTGGAGCTGAGCAAACTGAAGGCCCCAGAATAGAGTCACGCATCTTTGGCTTGGGAGCATGACTTTCTGTCTGCTAAGCCAACTGCTCTCTCTCAATGCTGCTGCTGCTGCTGTTGTTGTCAATTGCCATTGAGTCGTAGGTGACTCATAGCAACCCTATGAACAAAAGTCCTGGACACCTCCTGTGTAACATTTGTCCTTTCTCCAGGTTCATAGGGTTTCCAGAGGCAAGCTATTATGGAATGGATGCCACTCATGCTTCCAAGCCTGTTTTAATCGGGGAGCTCCACCAACACTGTACACCATGGGTAACCATTCTTATTTGACTCATCAGTGTCACAGTGTTCGGCTTCACAGCAACCATGAGTTACCTCTGTACAGCAAGTGGACATACCAGGGTTACACAACCTAGAAGAATGTTTCACCAAAAACAATTAAGGGCAGGCCTGAGGGCCACTGAGTAGTGTCACGCATCTTTGACTTGGTAGCATGACTTTCTGTCTGCTAGGCCAACTGCTCTCTCTCTATGCTGCTATTGTTGTTTTTAAGGGCTATCAAGTCATAGGCGACTTATAGCAACCCTATGAACAAACTTCCTGCACACCTGTACAACTCTCATCAGAGGGTTTCCTGAGGCAAGCTATTATGGAAGTGGGTGCCACTCCTGCTTCCAAGCTAGTTTTAATAGGGGGGCACCACCAAACACTGTCCACCATGGGTAACCAGTCTCGCATTTGAGTCAGGCATTTTTGACTCTCACAATTTTCAGGCAAGATCCATATGTTTAGTCATCATTTATGTTAAGTAATTTGAATGAATAAATCATTGAATAAATTTCATTTAGGCAATATCTGGCCTCACATCTATAATCAAGCCCCTTTATTCTGATATTAATCCATAGAGAACTGTATTGCTAACCCAAAGGTGATGCCTCTTTGGTGATTCAAACAACCAGCGGCTCTGAAGAGGAAAGACGGGCACTCTTTACCATGTGATATATTGTTGTTGTCCTTATTCTGTGCCCTCAAGTCGCTTGTGACATAGTGACCCTATGTACAACATTCTGAAACCTGTTCTATGTTGTGTCAACTTTACTGTCTCTGACACACCTACCCTCGTTACCCAATTCACTGCATCAATCCATATCATTGATTGTCTCCCTCTCTTTCTCCATCCCTCCACCCTCCCAAGCATGACATCCCTCTCCAAGGACTGGTCCCTCCTTGCAATATGTTCAAAGTATGTCAGACGAAGTCTCAGAATCCTTGCCTCCAAGGAGCAGCCTGGCTTCACCCTCTCTAGGACAAACCTGTTTGTCCTCTTGGCAGCCCAAGGTATATTCAACACTCTTCTCCAGCAACACAGCTCAAAGGCATCAATTCTCCTTCTATCGTCCCTAGTCATTACCTCACTCTCTAATACATAGAAAGCAATTGTGAAGACTATGGCCTGAATCAGAAACACCTTAGTCTCCAGACTGACGTCACTGCTCTTCAGTACTGTAGGGTTAGCTATGAGTTGATTCTGACATAGCAATGAGTTTGAGTTGAGTTTGAGTTTGTATCTCCTCTCCCCCTAACTTTTGCATTCCAATCAGTAGAAACTAATGCATCACAATTAAATGTTCAATCAATTTTAGACTGTAGAACAAACATTGGTATAAATGCTCAATTTCTTCATCTTAAGATTTAATTATTGGTGGACATATTTGAGTAATAGTCATATTAATAGATCTTCCTTGTTTATGAATATTATACTATCTCTGGCAACATTGTGCTTCAGGATGTTGTTGTAGTTATGTAGCATTGGGTTACCTTCAAGTCATAGTGACCCTACGCACAATAGCTCTGAACCCTGCCCTATCCAGAGTCAGCCTCACTGACTCTGACACACCTAGCCCCATTACCTCAGTTAATGTATCAATCCATCTTATCTGAAGTCTTCCTTTCATGTGCTATCCCTCAGCCCTTCGAAGAATAAAATGTCCTTCTCTAAAGACTGGTCTCTCCTTGCCACATGCCTAAAGTGTGTGAGATGGAGCTTTAACCAAGGAGAAACTTGGTTTCACCCTCTCTAAGATATACTTGTTTGTTCTCTTGGCAGTCCATGATACGTTAAATACTTTTCTCCAGCATCACAACTCAAAGACATCAATTCTTCTTCTATCATCCAAAGTCATTGTCCAGCTCTCTGAGGTGTAGCAAGTATTTGTAAAGAGCACGGTCTGTCTCAGGCACATCATAGGCCTTAGACTGACATCATTATTATTTAAGATTTTGGAGAGGACTCTTATATCAGAGTTCCTCAGTGCAATTTGTCTTTTTATTTCCTGACTGCTGGTGCCAAGAGTGTTGATTGTGGAGTAGAGCAAGCTGAAATTGTTAACAATCTCAATCTTTTCTCCATTTTTCATGGTACTACCAATTGGTCTCGTGGTGAGAATCTTTGTCTTCATTATATGGTGCTTCAATCCATACTGAAGACTTCAGTCTTTGACTGTTTGTAGCAAAAGCTTTAGATCCTCCTCAGTTTCTGTGAGCAAGTTAGAGTAATCTTAAATAGGTTCATATGTTGGTGGCATAACTAATATAAAATATTTGCAGTGCAACATATGACCTTGAGAAACATGAGGTTGAGGATCCCATGACTTTTGCAAGACAAATGACTTATTAATGGCAAATACTTTTTTCCCTGATAATAAAGGATACCCATGGGCATAGACCTTACCAGCTGAAATACACAGGAGTCAAACTGACTACATCTGACAAAGAAGTTGTTGTAAAAAAATTTTTTTATAAAGCAAAAACAATAACAAAAAAAGTTGTACAAATAGATCACGGGAACACTGTATGGTTTAAAATCAGGAAGGTTGAATTCTTTCTTTGTACTTATTAAATCTCTGTGTAAAACAACACTCCAGAAGCTGTACTACAGGGAGAATGTGGCATGAGGATCAGAGCAAGACTCATCAACACTCTGCGTTATGCAGATGACACACGTTGCTTATTGAAAGTGAGGAGGACTTGATATGCTTGCTACAGAAGATCAAAGACTACAGCCTTAAATAAGAACTAAATATCAACATAAAACATAAATTAAAAAAAACACACACAGATGTTTTTATCATGAAGCTAATAGGCAACATCATGGTAGATGGAGAAGAGATAGAAATTGTTAATTATTTCGTCTTACCCGGCTCTATAATCAACACTCTGTCATTAATACAAAACAAAACGAGAAAGAAAACAAAAAGACATTGGAGAAAGTCTGCTGTCAATGACCTCTCCAGTGTGCTGAAGAGCAATGAGGTCAGTTTGAAAACTACGGTACACCTGATCCAAATCATGATCTTTTCAATTACTCGCTATGCATCTGAAGGTTGGACAGAATCAAGAAGGATGACAAGAGAAGAACCAATGTGTTTGACTTTTCATGTAGGAGAAGAGTGGTGAAAATCCTTAGGACTGCCTTAAGAACAATAAAAAATATGCCTTGGAAAAGTTGCAGCCATGGTATTCTTGTAGACAAGGACAGTGGAACATCCTCTCACATGCTTTGAGGATGTTACCAGAAGGGACTAGTCAATGGAAAAGGACATTATGCTTGGAAAGATGGAGGGGAAAGAAGGGGAAAACTCAAGACGCACAGGCACAGTGACTTTAACGTTGGGCTTGATTGTGTTAGAGATGATAATGATGACACAGGACAGGGCAGAGTTCAGATTCATTGTTTGTAGGGTTCCTATGAGACCTAGTCAACTCAACGGCACTTAAAAACAACACTGATAAGCGATGAAGGAGAAACTTAATATAAGTTGGAACAAGATCAAGGGCCTACTGTACAATAGACTATAAACAACTCTTACACAAGTTGAAGCTTAAGAAAATGAAAATAAGTAGAGTCAAGGTATAATGTTGAATATATTCCACTCCTATTCAAAGACCACGTCAAGAATAAATTTGACACATTGAATGCCTGGACTACATGAGTTATGGTTCAGCATTTAGGACATAATATGAAAAGAGAGTAAAAGGTTTGTAAAAGTTAAGAAACAAAGAAAACACAAAATAAATACCAGAAATGATTGAAAATTTTTTAACATAAAGAAAGTGAAAGTAATGCTTAAATAAAAGAGATTACATAAATTTTCAAAGAATGGCTCAAGAAGACCAGGTAAAGTATAATAATGCAAAAACATAATGTAAGAAAACCAAAAAATATAGAACCAACTTAGTGTTTCCCAAGTTGTAAGAACACAATAAGAAATTCAAGTCTCATATTCTGGGGATAAAATATAGAGGAACATGTTGTTGTTATGTGTCGTTGAGTTGAGTACAGTTTATAGTGATCCTATGAACAATAGATTTGAACACTATCCCATCCTGCACCATCCTTATTATCCCCAACCTGCATTATTAGCCCATTGCTTCAGTCACTGTGTCATTCCATCTCATTGAAGGTATTCTCTTTTCCTGACCCTGCAGTTTTCAAAGCATAATATCCCCAAGGAATAGCCACTCCTGACAAAGTGTCCAAAGTATATGAGACAAGGCTTCATCAACCTTGCCTCCAAAGAGCACTCTGGTTGAACTTTTTCCAAAACATATCTGCTTGTTCTTTTGGAAGTCTATGGAATATTCATTACACTTCTCTAATACTACAGCTCAAAGGCATTGATTCTTCTTCTATTATCATAATCCATAGTCCAGCTTTTAGATTCATAGCAGGTGATTGGAAAAACCATATCTTGAGTCAGGCACATTTATTTTATATAGGAAACAAAATATATATTTCCAAAATTAAAATAAAATTATTTAACTCGATTTTGTTTACAATAACGGTAAGCAATTAAAACCCAAGGACATCTTACTCTTGAAACTAAAATCATTGCTACCCAGGAATTTTGAGAGGTCCCCGACAGCAGATATTCTTTATTGCCCTACAATGGACATAAAAATCATTAAAAGAAGAAAGGGAGATATAAGAGTCACTGCAAGAGAAAATTTTTTAAAAACACACTTGTTTTAGTGCCCAGGCAAAGGAAGACAACTGCATTGTGGTTGCTGTTTCCCTTGCTAGGTGCTATGGAGTCAAACATAACTCGTGGTGGTGGTGCTGTCAAGTTGGAACTGACCCACAGCTGATCCTCTGGCAGGTTTTCACCAGGGAGGAGATCGCCCATCCTTCTCCTGCAGAGCAACTGGCAGATTCTAATCAAATGCCTTTAGCATTGCAACACAGCTTCTAACAACTAGGTCACAATAGATCTGAACCCTGTCCTGGCCTGTGACATCCTCTTCATCAGCTCTGAAACACTTGAGCCCACTGCGGCAGTCATTGTGTAAATCCTTCTTGTCATCGGTCTCCCTCTCTTTCACTGACCCTTCACCTTTCCAAGCATGATATCTCTCTCCAAGGAACAGCCTATCCTTCAAACATACCCAAAATACATGAGATGAAACTTTGTCATCTTTGTCTCCAAAGAACGTTCTGGCTATACGCCCTCTCTAAGACTTACGTGTTTATTTTGTGGCAGTCCATGGTATATTCACTGATCTTCTCCAACACCACTGCACTAAGGCATCAACTTTTCTTCTGTCATCCTTAGTCACTGTCCAGCTTTCAGATGTTGTTGTTGTTGTTATGTGCCGTTGAGTCGTTTGCAACTCATAGCTATCCTATGTACAACAGCCCTAAACCCTGCTCTATCCTGTGCCAATCTCACTACCTCTGACACACCCATCCCGATTACCCCAGTCACTGAATCAATCCACCTCATAGAGGGTCTTCCCCTCCTGCACCGTCCCTCTACTCTACCCAGCATGATGTCTCTCTCTAAAGACCTGTCTCTCCTTACAACATGTCCAAAGTATGTCAGATGAAGCCCCAGAATCTTTGCCTCCAAGGAGTAGCCTGGTTTAACCCTCTCTACGATGAATCTATTTGTTTCCTTGGCAGTCCATGGTACATTCAATACTTTTCTCCAGCACCACAGCTCAAAGGCGTCAATTCTCCTTCTGTCCTTCCTAGTCATTGTCCAACTCTCTGATGCATAACAAGTGATTGCAAAGACCATGGCCTGTATCAGGGGCACCTTCGTCTCCAAAGAGACACCATTGCTCTTGAGTACTTTAGAGAGGTCCCTAACAGCAGACTTTCCCATTGCAATACGTTTTTTGATTTCCTGGCTGCTGGTGCCAAGAGTGTTGACTGCAGAGCCAAACAAACTGAAGCTGTGAACAATCTCAATCTCTTCGCCATCCATCCTGATGCTACCAAATCAGTGGCACCGAAGTCTTCAAACTGGCATCCTATCTCCTCAGTAATTTGTAGAGGTCCCTGACAGAAGACTTGTCCAAAAAACTTGTAGCCCTACTTAAGACCAAAGACTATAGCCTTCAATCTGGATTATATCTCAACATCACAAAGACAAAAGTACTCACTACTGCACCAATAATCAATATCATAATAGATGGATAAAAGATTAAAGTTGTCAATTAGCTTATTTTACTCAGATATACAGTTAGCACTCATGGCAGCAGCAGTCAAGAAATCAAAAGATGTGTTTTAGTGAGAAAAATCTGCTGTCAAGGACTTCTCCAAAAACGGTAATTAAAACTTAAAGAATAAGATACCTTTGTTTCACATCATGGTATTTTCAGTGTGTCTGAAAGTTAGACATTGCATGAGGATGACAGAAGAAAAATCAATGCCTTTGAATTGTGGTGTTGGAGACGAGTACTCACTAACTCATGGACTTCCAAAAGAACAAACAAGTCTGTCTTGGAGGGAAGAGAACTTTGGCCTTCCTTAGAGCCACAGATATCCAAACTTTCTTTCTCACATACTCTGGGCTTATTGTTAGGAGAGACTGTCCCTTGGAAAAATACATCATACTGGGAAAAGTGGAGAGTCCGAGAAAGATGGGAAGATCCTAAACAAGATGTTGATGCTACTGTGACAGTAACAAAGGGCCTGAGGATATAGTAACAAAGGGCCTGATTATAAAGATAGTACAGGACAAGACAAAGTTACAATCTGTTGTTCATAAAGTTGCTCTGCATCATAAAAGATTCAAAGACATCTAAGAATGATTATTTTTGTTCTTGTTGTTCTGGTAGGTTTCACTGAGCCAACTCTGACTTATAGGGACTCCATGAACAAATGGGCTGTGTCATGAGTCTATCAAGTTTGAGGAAAATTCTTTGTAAAATATTGATTCCAACTGCAGTGAATTGAGAAGAATTTAGAAGAAACTGACATGTAATATGGAATTGTTCTATCCATTAGCACAGAATCAATTTTCTAATATTTTGGTGTTCTTTAATGATTTTTGCATAAGCTTTACAACTTTCACCAGGAGTGTCTTGAACAACTCATCTTAAATTTATTGTGATTTGGATACTAAATGAATATTTGTTATTGCATTTTCAGTTTGACTATTATTTATGCACAGAATGCAATTGACTTTTGTGTCTTAATCTTCTGTCTAGTAAGGTTTCTAAACTCTCTTATGCATTATAATAATTTTCAACAAATAATGCTCAGCTTTTGATGTATAAAAATCTTATCACAATCTTCAAATAATAATGCTTTGCTTTTTGGAACTTAATGCATTTATCTTTTATTTCTTTTTCTTGTTTCATTTTGCTGACTAGAAACTTCTAATAAAACACTAAAAATAGCTGAAGATAACGATTACTCTCATCTTTTTCCCGATTGCAAAGGGGATGCATTAAATATTTCATACTTGGCATATGATGTTTGCTGCAGGGTTTTTGTGTATACCCAGAATAGATTTCTTTTTCAGTTTCAAATCTGATAAGAGTTTTCATTTTACCCAGATTTTGTGCAAGCTTCTGTTAAGTTCACTTTTGCATCCATTGAGGTAATCTTTAATAATAATTTCTTCCTTTAACTTGAAAAGTAGTTATTGTATTTCAGCCACCCATCTCACAGTTTGTTATACTATGGTAGCTGTGTGTTATTATGATACTGGACGAATTGCCACTGCTAGTTTAAAAAAAAATCACTGATACCTATGGTAAACAGGCTTTAGCGCAATATTCCCAGATTCAGACAGACTAGGAAGAAACATCTGTTAGTCTACTTCCAAAAATTAACTAATGAATTTAGAGTGCCTTCACTATTATCTGTTAGTCTCCAAAAGACAATAATAAGAGCCACTATTAGAAAAATCTAAGGAAAGGTTTATGCATTGTTGTTGTTGTTGTTGTTGTTGTTGTTATGTGCCATCGAGTCATTTGCGACTCATAGCGACGCTATGTACAAGAGCCCTAAATGCCATTCTATCCTGTGCCACCCTCACCATCTCAAACACACTCATTCCCACCACTCTACTCACAGAATCGATCCATCTCCTCGAGGGTCTTCCTCTCCTTGGCCACCCCTCCACTGAGCCAAACATGATGTATCTCCCTCTCCAAGGACCAGTCCCTCCTTGCAACATGCCCAAAGTATGTCAGACGAAGCTTCAGAATCCTTGACTCCAAGGAGCATTCTGACTTCACCCTCTCCAGGACAAACCTGTTTGGTATATTCCATGTTTGGTATACAGTCCATGGTATATTCAAAACTCTTCTCCAGCACCACAGCTCAAAGGTATCAATTCTCTTTCTATCATCCCTATTTACTGTCCAACTCTCTGATGCATAGCACGGAATTGGGAAGACTATAGCCCAGATCAGGCACACCTTAGTCTCCAGCCTGACATTGTTGCTTTTCAGTACTCTTGAGAGGTCCCTCACAGCTGACTTTCCCCAATGCAATTCGTCTCTTGATTTCCTGGCTGCTGTTACCAAGAGTGCTGACCACGGAATCCAGTAAACTAAAACTGTTAACTATCTCAATTTCTTCACCATCCATACTGATGCATAGATAAGATAAATAGTGGAGGTAAAAGATAGGAAAGGAGGGTGAGGAAATGAAAAAATAACAAAACAGATATGTTAGGTGAAGGGAAAGATAATACACAGAAAAGGGTTGATTAGGTATTATTAATCAATGGCATTGGCATAAAGCAAACTGCTCATGAATAATAAATAATTATGTGACAAAATAATACGATTTGTAAACAATTCACTCAAAGAAGAAAAAAAGGAGCTCTGGAGGTATAGTAAGTTAAGTGTCAGACTATTAACCTGAAGATCAGGAGTTAAAACCCATCAGCCAAGAGAAAGATGAGGCTATCTTTTCTCATAAAGATTAACAACCTTGGAAACCTGATGGCAATGGTATTTATTAGTAAAAAAAAATTATTCCAAGACAGTGGGTTAGACATTTTGTTTGTTTGTTTGTTTATTTGTTTGTTTGTTTAGGGATGGGGGCTGTGGTGGGATAGATAGGTTTGGGTACCATTCTTCAGCAGGATGATAAAAACTTTCCAAATTTTGTTGTCATGATATTTGCAAAATGTTGTGAATATACTAAAAAACACTGAATTGTATATGCTATATAAATGAATTTTATGGTATGGGAAATTGATCTCAAAAATTAACCCACCAGTATCTCTGCAGTTACGGTTTATAGTCTCAAAAAAATTCTGTGTCAGAACCAACTCAAGAACAATGAATTTGAGCTTTTATATCATCAAGGGGCCCTTTTGGTGCAAAGGTTAAGCCCTTGAGTTCTAACTGAGAGGTCAGTGGTTCAAAACTACCAGCCACTCCATAGGATAAACTCTGCTGGTGTAAATATTTAAAGCCTTGGAAACTCTGTGGGTGAGTTCTCCTATGTCGTATGGGATTGCTGTGAGTCAGAATCTATTTGACAGTAGTCTTGTTGATATTTTTTACTTTTTAAAAGATTTGATGTCTAGGTTACTGAAGATAAAAATAAGTTGAGAAATTTTACTGTTATTTTATATTTAAAAGTGCTTCATTTACCAAATAACTAAGTTTACTTTTATGGCATACATTTAACATTGCTTATTTTGTTCTCTTCATTCTATTTTGTTATACTTAGGTCAAAAGTTACAGAGCAAATAATTTCATCCAACAATTTATACATATTTTTTGTGACATGAGCTGCAAATCCCTCCATTAGCAATATTCTTCCCACTCCCTCTCTGGGTTCTTCCTTCCCATTTTCCCTTCTTGCCTAATTCAGCTCTTTGATTAGATGTCTAGTGGTATTTCATCTAGCGGTGAATGGCGTTGAGTATCCTATTATGTGACTTATTTGGTGAAATGTCTGTTTAGCTATTTTGCTCATGGTTTTAGTTGGGTTGTTTGTTATCCTATTATTGTGCTATAAAGTTCTTTATACATCACCATGCTAAGAAAAGCAGAAGGTCAGCAAAAGAGAAGTCCCTAAATGAGGTTGAATTGACACAGTGGCTATCTTGATGACCTCTATCATATCAAACTCTATGAATATTGATAAATGTCAATAGTTATAGAAAGGCTTCAAGCCTTTTGGTCGTAGAGTCACTATGAGCCATGCTCGACTCAAAGGCAACCAACAACAACAACATCATATCAGAGATCAGGAGGATGAGACTAAATTGGGGAAGGTTCAGATCTATAGGTCATAGAGTCACTATGAATCATAGTAAATGCAATAGCATCTAACTGCAACAATGTTGTTGTTGTTATGTGCCATCGAGTCGCTTGCGACTCATAGCAACCCTATGTACAAGAGCTCTAAATGCTGTTCTATCCTGTGCCAACCTAGCCATCTCAAACGCACTTATTCCCACCGCTCCAGTCACAGAATCGATCCATCTCACCAAAGGTCTTCCTCTCCTTTGCTTCCCCTCCACTCTGCCAAACATGATGTCCCTCACCAAGGACCAGTCCCTCCTTGCAACATGCCCAAAATATGTCAGATGAAGCTTCAGAATCCTTGACTCCAGGGAACACTTTGGCTTCACCCTCTCCAGGACAAACCTGTTTGTTCTCCTAGCAGTCCATGGTATACAACAACAATAATATGATTTTTAAATAATTTCTTTATGTCTTAGTATTTGGCATTCTTCACATTCTAACTTCCCTCTCCCATCAGTCAGGTATTATTTTCAGATTCCTTGGGAAATTTCTTTCTTCCTTTTGACTTAGACTTTTCAGCTGTAATCAATGGGGAAACTAGGTTGCAGAGAGTTAACTTCATCCAAACCTGAACTAAAAAAAAGGCATTGCAGTGGTAAAGCAGGGCACCGCCAACCCAAAGGCACACAATTCCTATATACCACCTGTTCCTTGGGAGAAATAGGAGCAACCCCCTCCGATACAATTTAGAGTCTCTGAAAACCCAGTGGAGGGTCAGCTATGAGTCAGTTCCCACTTGACAGCACATAACAACAACAACAAACAACAACAAAAGCTTTGATGTAAAATTGGAATAAGGTCTTTATATTTTATGGAATTTATGTCTAAGTCACAGTGAATATATTTTAACTATGATTTAATTTTTAAAATAGTCATAAAATCATTCTTTTATTCTAGTTTCCCTTCAGTAAGTGTGATAATATACAATTTTCTAGGAGTTGTGTTCCAGTTAACTTTTTAACTTACTATTTTAGCATTTTATTCATGATTTTATTGCAGTATCTTTTATTTGTGCCTCCTCTTTTTCTTCCTTTTTTTTTTGAGGAGAGTTGACAATTGCATTATTTTTACATAGAACAACATTATCTTGTCTAGGGTATGTTTTCTTTTTATTTCAGCTTTTCCTGCTGTCTTTTTTATTTTTTTTAATTTTATACTAGTTTATTTACAAAACTTGATTACATTGTTTTTTAGAACAGATTTTTACTACTTCCCTCACTACCCTTTCGAATTGTACAACCCGATGATTAATCCCCACCCCACCCCCCAACTCCCTGCACATCCTCATCCCTCTGCATCTAAACTCTTCCACCCCTCTTGGATCTTTATACTCATTCTACAATAATGGTTTTATACAGTATTTATCCTGCGGGACTGAGTTAGTTCACTCTACATAATGCTCTCCAGTCTTTCCCAAGTTCGGTAATCATTTACAAAATCATTGCTCCTGCATAAAGCATAGTATTCCATTGTGTGAATGTACCATAATTTCTCAATCCATTCATTTGTGATTGGACATCTGAGCTGTTTCCATGTTCTTGCAATGGTTAATAACGCTGCTGTGAACATTGGTGTACAAGTCTCCATTTGTGCCCCAGCTCTTATTTTCTTACTGTATATTTCAGGTAGTGGAAGAGCTGGGTCATGTGGAATTTCTACGTTCAGCTTTTTGAAGAAGCACCAAACTGCCTTTCCTTCATTCTAATTTATTTGGAGGTTTTCTCTTATTTTGTAACTTCTTTCACTGAGTGAACTTATTTTCTTTCTTTTCATCTAGTTGTTTCTGTAAATAGTAAAAGCTTAATTTTTTCCTCTACCCACTACTTTAATTTTATCCAATATGAATGTAGGCTTACAGTTTAGGTTTCTTAGTATTGACTGTTGCATTTTTTGTTTAATATTTTTTAATAATTTCAGAGGAAAGTCAGCTTTGCTTTGCTTTTCCTTTCTCCTTTTTTCTTATTTTGTTTTAGTGAAGAACATACACAGCAAACTATGCACCAGTTTAACCGTTTGTATAGTGTAGATACAATTCCATGCCCTTGATTATACTCTTTGAGTTGTATACTAATTCTTACCTTAGAACTATGTAGTATGGATAATACTTATAGAAACAGTTTGGATCACTAGAGGAATAGTGATGTTATAACTAAGGCTAAGACTACAAGATGGTTGAAATGGTTTGGACAAGAAGATAAGAAATGATGTGTTTAACTCCTTTTCAGAATTATACTTACCCCATTAACACAAATTCACCATCCCTTGAGATATTTATCTAATCTTCAAAGTGATTGTTGGCACTTTGATCCAGATAGGTCTTAAAAGTGTACAGTATTCGAGGCAGACTTTTTTTGCTAGTTAAATTAAACTATTGTATACTTTTAGGATTTTAAGGACTTTTTATTTTTTATTTTGTTTGTCCAAGGTTTAAGCATTATTTCAGAACATTAGTTTCAGGAATTTGTCCAGCTTTCACAGATCTAGAAAGTATAGATTCCATAGAATTTTAAATTATTCTCTGCTTCTCCCCTACTTTTGACAAGAATTCTTCTATGAGGACTTTCTTTTTTTATTAAATTTTATTAATTTTAATGAACATTTACAGAGATTTTGGGTTTCCATT
>NW_006400071.1:1799939-1800864 GCF_000299155.1 Elephantulus edwardii | reverse complement strand
TTATTAATTTTAATGAACATTTACAGAGATTTTGGGTTTCCATTCATTCATTGTTGCACTATTTTCTCTACCCTGCCCCAGTTTGTTTCTCTTTTTTTTTCCAATTTTCCAATTGCCACAGTGCTTGTCAAAGCCAGTTCTGATTAATCTCCTTTGTCAGTGTGTCCTTGGCCATTCCCTATCACTCCTTCCTGAGAGAGACTTCACCCTGAGTCATAAGGAAAAGGGGATGGAGTATTCTCTTAGCTGCTTCCTGCTGAAAAGGGACGCTGTAGGTTTCAGGGTGAAGATCTTCTCTTCTCTCACTACTCTAAAGGACCCCTTTGGCAATAGAAAACACATAAACTATTGTGGAGATTGATTTTGGAATTTAGATGCACTGTTATCAATTGTGTTTAGCCATACATGTTCATAATCGTGAAGATGTATCATGGAACTGCTACAGCCTAGAAGACACAAATTTAACTAACAAGTTAAAAGTACCTGAGTCAAAAATGAAAAAACAATAATATTCTAAGTAGAGGTTCTAATAGTTGCACAAATCAAGTTACAGAGGGAAGGTAGTTCTTAAAATAAAAGGCCTAGACTAGCACTTTGTCTATTATAGTATAAAGGTTAGGAAACACAAGATGCAGAGGCTCAACTATGTCATTTATTGTTCTTAACTCCTGGACCAAATTCCATCTACCATTGGGTTGTTTTACAGCTCGTAAGTCTGCAAGGCAGAGTTGAAGTAAGGAACTACTTGTGAGACTTTCCGTCAATTCCAACAGCTAAGAAATAGTGAGAAGAGTTGGGACCTCAGAAGGCTTTTAGGACCAAATAGTAGGCTCTTGTGTCCAGAAAATAACAAATTCACTTTGTTGTTGTTATGTGCCATCGAGTCGTTTCTGACTCATAGCGACCCTATGCACAACAGCTCTAA
>NW_006400071.1:1778690-1798629 GCF_000299155.1 Elephantulus edwardii | reverse complement strand
TCAGTCCTGTCAGCCACAAGGACCTGATGTGGGCCACCCTTGGCCAAGTGTCCTTCAGATCCACACTTAAAGCAAGTGAGTGGGAGCTTCCTCTCTACTAGCTTGCCTATATGTGGCTCTCATTTGTGACACTGTTTACTGAAGTAGCCCAGCTTTCCACAGTGGAAGCAATTCTGACCTCCTTTATTACCTTTGGGTGGCACTGATTATTAGTAAGACTTCCTTTTCCTGACACAGGTCCTAAACTGGCAGCAATAGCTGCCCCAATAAATTTGGCCATTCTGTGGTCTTTTCTCTTCCCTCTAGATCCCAGTTGTTAAAAGAGGGAAAAATTTAAACAAATATATAACAAATAATTTTGAACATTATAATCTTTTATGCTTAAGGCTAGAAATAGTAACAATATGATCATTTCCAATTCAGAGATACATGTTCCAATGCGGTTCCTATTTTCCATAAATGGTTTTGGTAAGAAGAATATTGTAAATGTGGATACAGTTCCACTATTCCTCCTCCATGCTACGATATAGTGTTATTAGCATGTGCAGTTGTAAATCCATTGCCATCCTTACCCTAACTTAAATTTTTTTAATTTAAATTTATTATTAATTTCAGTAAAAATTTACAGAGGCTTTGGACTTCCATTCATTCATTGTTGCACATTTCTCCCCTCCCAAGCCTTTCACACTACCCTCTTGGAAAAGTAAAAGGAAAATTCTTTCATTATTTTACAAACCCTCCCCCAGGTCCACTCCACCATGTAGCCATCACTCTAGACTCCTGTCATGATAGATATACCTAATCACACATCTCTTTTAAACAGTTTTCTCCCTCCTTTATTTCAGTGCAGTATTCCTTTGATATCTCTAGTTTTCTATATATTGCATGGTTCCTATATTCCCATCAAATGATCTGTTGATTTCTCTTTCCTTCGGGAGATTAATCTGTATATGTTATTCTTTTTTTAAAAAATTCATTTTATTACTTTTTGTATATGTCATTCTTGATCATCATCTTGAATTCAGAACTGGAAGGATCCTTTACACCATAAAAGTTGCTCACCTAGAAAGGGCTCTTTCTTGTATAGAATTTTTGTTCATCTACTTTTCAAAGAGTTCTCAGATACTTATAGAATTGAGTTTTTCAAGAAACCACTTACTCTTTAGTAGATATTGTGAGAATATTACCTTGCTCTGACCTACTGTATGCTACCCAAACGTAAAACCCTCTGTGAACCTTTTGAAACGGTTTTTATATCCTTATCACTCATTAATTTACATCTCTAGTTCTGAATTGTTGTCTGAGCTTTAAGTTCTTGCATTCAACTACTCTGAGACTCACACTTCTGACTTTTCCATCAACATATTTAAAATTGAATGCACCATTCCCTGTATCCTTGTCCAAACACAATTCTCTTCGTGTTTCTGGCCTCAGTTGATACCACCACCATTTCTTAGTGCTCAAAATTGTTTCCATAATTATTCTTCATACCAGTGTTCTAATGTGAATTTTTATGTATGTAGCCACAATATTTGACTAAGTAGAAACTTGATTCATGATAGATCAGTTAGAGAATTTTCCTATGACTTAACCTGGAATGAGAGTGTCTTTTCTATCTGCAGAGATACGTG
The DNA here is from genome assembly GCF_000299155.1 of Elephantulus edwardii. Taxonomy (NCBI): domain Eukaryota; kingdom Metazoa; phylum Chordata; class Mammalia; order Macroscelidea; family Macroscelididae; genus Elephantulus; species Elephantulus edwardii. Next base: position 1,796,998 of record NW_006400071.1, on the reverse strand, counting down.
CCAGGAGCTCTCACAGATCATATTTCCAATCTGTTAGATAATGCACGGCTGAGAGGGCAGCATTTAAAAAAAAATAACAACAAAGGTAAAACTATCCTATTTACACTTTTGTTCATCATTCAAGTTATTCTTGGTCTTAAGTGGTCTTAAGTTAAAGGAAAGTAACATCTGTAGCTTTTATGTAACATCTCTCAGGTTTCTATTATATAAACCAGTAATTCTCTGAACAAAGGAGTTGTCAACAAATTTGTATCAGAACTAGAGTCTGGCATGAGGCTGATGTTAAAGAATATATAAAAGAGAATAATTAGTCGTTTATGTTGTTGTTGGTAGGTGTCCTCGAGTCAGAACTTACCCATAGCTAACCTTCTAGTAGGTTTTCAGAGGCCATAAATCAATTTGGAGGAAACATCCTTCTCTCATGAGCAGGTAGTGCATTCAAACCAATATGCCTATGAGATTGCAGCTCAGCTTCTTACCACTAGTCCAGAGTTTATTGAAAGTGTACAGAAAGATCTATGTAGTTGTTGTTGTTAGGTATCGTTGAGACAAATATGACTCATAGTAACCCTATAAAGAATAGATGTGAGCTGAATTGTTCCAATTAAATGAGGCCACAGAGAGGAAAGACATACATGGATATTAACACTTTATGAATGCTTCCAACAGTAGTAAGTACTGCTGTATCAGACTGGAGAGAAGAGTATACTTTTATGAAGGCTTTTTTGAGGACAGAAAGAATATTATGAGTAGCAGGAATTACTATATAAATGATGTTGTTACTATTGTGCAGTGTAGACCCGATTCTGACTCACAGCAACCCTATGGGCAGCACATAGAGTAGAACTGCTCCTGTAAGTTTTCCTAGACTTTAAGAACTAAGACAGCCAGATTTTTTTTTTCTGTGGATTCAAACTGTCAGCTTTTTTTATTCACATCAAAAGGCTTAAACACTGCACCACCACAGCATCACATAATAATTATTTAAAAAAAAAAACAACACACACACCAAGTTTATCGCTTGTCAAGTGTCAAGTCAGAAGTGACTCATTGTTGACCTTACACCAGGTTTGGGGACAATATTATTAATATCATACACAAGCAAAATATTACTGAAGATTAAATGGCTAGAACAATACAGCAACAGAGAACTATCAAAAATTCAAGCTGGATTTAGAAGATGTCAAGGTATCATTGCTGGTTTTGGTATGATTTTGGTTGTTGTTGTTTTTGTTGTTGCTGTTAGGTGCTGCTGAGTTGCGTACAACCCATAGCGACCCTATGGACAACAGATCTGAGCCCTGTCCTATTCTGTGCCATCCTCACACTTTTCAACACACTGGAAAACACAGTGTGGCAGTCACTCTGCTAATCCACCTGATTGAGTGTTCTTCTCTCCTTCACTGACCCTCTGCCTTAACATGATGTTCCTCTTCAAGGAAAAGCCTTTTCTATCAACATGCCTGAAGTAAGTGAGGCAAAGTCTTCTTTGTCTCCAAGAAGCACTCCGACTACACCCTCTCCAAGACATAGATGTATTCTTTTGACAGTCCATGGCATGTTCAGTGCTCTTCTCCCACATCACAGCTTAAAGGCATCAGTTCTTCTATCATCTTTACTCATTGTCTAGCTCTCAGACGCATAGCAAGTGATTGGAGAGACTGTAGCCTGAATCAGATGCACCTTCGTCCTCAAACTGACAATAATTACTCCTCAATAATTTGGAGAGATTCCTAACTGCAGATTTTCCCAGTGCGATACATATCTTGATTTCCTAACTGCTGGTTCCAACAAAGTTAAATGTGAATCCAAGCAAGATGAAGTTGTTGACAGTTTCAGTCTTTTCTCCCTCTATCATGATGTTGCCAGTGGTATGAATTTTTGTTTTCTTGATATTGAAACACAATCCATATTGAAGACTATATTCTTTGATCTGCAACAGGTATTTCAAGTCCTACTTATTTTCAGTAAGCAAGATTGTGTCATCTGCCTAATGCAGGTTATTGATGAGTCTTCTTCTGATCTTGGTACTACATTCTTCATAGAATACAGCTTCTCAAATAATTTCTCAGCATACTGATTGAATTGGCATGGAGCAAGAACACAACCCTATTGCACTCCTTTCTTGATTTTAAACCACGTAGTGTTCCCTTCTATTGCTCTGTTTGTATATCCATTGTGGTTTTTTTCTTTCTCCTCTGTCTTTGTACTGACCTTTTGCTCTCTTTATGGATGATATCCTTGATGTCATCACACAATTCATCTGGTCTTTGACCACTGGTGTTCAATACTTCAAATCTATTCTTAGGATGATTTTGAAATTTAAGTGAAATAGATCCAAGACCATAATTTGGTTCTCATAGACTTGTTTTCATTTTCTTTAGCCTCAATGTGAACTTGTACCTGAGTTATTGATGGTCTCACCTACAGTCCACCCTTGGCCTAGTTTTTGACTGCTGATATTGGAGTTCTCCCACAGATTCCAATTCCTATGCAGCCTATTAGGTAAGGTCCATGTGTAAAGTTTTCCTTTGTGTTTTTTTTTAAGTATTAGCAATGAATAAATCATTAAAAATATAAAATTTGATCATTCTGTTTGCAGCTTTATTTCTGGCTCCAACTCCATACTTTCCAATTACTTTTCCTTATTCATGGTTTCCAACTTTTGCATTCCAGTCACCAATTATCATTAACACATCTTGATTGCATATTTGACCCATTTTGGACTATAAATTTGACTAAAAAAAAAAAAAGAAAAAGTTCCATTTCCTTTTCTTTGGCTGTAACTGTAGGACATCATACTTGAAAAGGTGAAAGGTCAGCATAGGAAGACTCTCAACAAGAAGGATTGACACAGTGTCTGTAGCAATGGGCTCAAGTGTATCAGAGACTTTGAGGATGGCACAGGACAGGGCTGAGTTCAGACCTGTAGTTCACAGAGTCGTAATGAGTCATAGTAGAGTACAGGGCACATAACAACAATGGCAAATACATTTCCTGGAAGGAGGTTGTCCATCATTCTTCTGCAAAGTCACTGATGGACTCAAACCAGCAGATAGGTGTCATCTGTGGATTTAGCAGTGCAATTCCCTACCAGTTGTGCCACCAGAGTGCCCTGTAGTAAGGGTCACTGTTGCTCAAACTTGAGCAACTACCACATGTCTGACAGTCTTCTAAGCATCTTGCCTGTGGTAACTGTTTCATCCTTACAAGAACCCTATGGGCTAGATACTGTTATTCTCTTCATTATACAGATAAACAAAGCAAAGCATAGATTATGCCCAAGATGACCCAGATGACAAATACAGGGTCCTAATACAAACATAGACAACATGGTTTTAATATCTTTAAGGTCTCTTCACCACTTCTCTATATTGACCCCAATGTTCAAGTAAGTATTATGGCTGAAGAATGCCATCTGCATTAATATCATTTCTTTGGAGTCAAGGTTTCTGGGGAAAAGAAGTGGAAGATAATGTTGAAATCAAGCTTGTGGCTCGTATCCTAAAAGGCTTTTAATGCCAATGAGTCTTGGCTTGATTCTTTTTGTCCCTAAGGTCAATATCATTACTTAAACTATAATTAAGGTCCCAGGACATATTGAAGTTGTATAAGACACATAGATACTTGACTGCAGCAACCAGGGGCGTGACATCCAGACTGTGTATCTCCCTAAACTACAGGTGGCATCCACTTGGAGATGGCATCTTATAATGAGCACAAAGTGTTGCATCAACAAGTCTCCACCAGCCCATCTCCTTGGAGAGGCTCATTACTGTTAGGGAATATAGAGACAGGCATTAACCTATGGCTTCCCTCCCACCAGCTGGACAATGAACAAGGAAGATTTAAGAGTTGCTGCCTTTGAGTTATGATGATAGTCAAGAATATTGAATATACAAGGATAGCCAGAATTAACGAATCTACATTGGGAGAAGAACAACGAGAATGCTCCTTAGAAGTAGAGATGTTGATACTTCATCTTAAGTTGTTTGGCCATCTCATTCAGGAAGTACCGGTCCTGGGAGAGGAACATTATGGTTGGTAAAGTAATAGATCAGAAAAAGAAAGGAAAGCTCTCAATAGACAAGTTGGTAGTGGCTGTCACAATGGGTGCAAGCATGGCAGTGATTGGAAGAGTGGTACAGGACCCAGCAGTGCTTCATTCTCTTGTGCATAGGTTCTTGTCCATATGAGTTAGAACTGACTTTATGTTACCTAACAATAACAACATTTCTACTGAAAGGCAGTGACTCCAGTTTATAAATGCATTGGTCCTAACACAGTTCAGAGTGGTAGGTTTTGCATTTCTGCTGTGGAGATAAAGAAAGAAGTAAAGAGAAGCTAAGTAGCTTTTTCAATGTTGAGTCCGTTCCAATTGACAGTGACTCATATGTGCAATGAAAATCCCAAAACATTTGATTGTGCTCATATGAAACCTATACTTGGACCAGGAGGCAGTTATCAGAACAGAGCAAGGAAACACTGCATGGTTCAAAATCAGTAAAGGTGTACAGCAGGGATGTGTCCTATCTCCACTCCTTTTCAATCTATATGCAGAACAGATCATCCAGGAGGATGTACTCTATGAGAAGGAATGTGGCATGAGGATTTGAGGAAGACTTATCAACAACCTGAGTTATGCAGGTCACATGACCCTACTTGCTGAAACTAAGGAGGATCACATGCCACAGAAGGTCAAGGGCTGCATTCTTAAATATGGGTTGAAGTGCAACAATAAGAAAACAAAGATTCTCACCACTGGACCAGTTAGCAGCCTCATGATAGATGGTGAAGAGACTAAGATTGTTAACAGCCCCGGTTTACTTGGCTACACCACCAACACTGTTGGTACCAGCAGCCAGAAAATCAAAAGACAAATTGCACTGGCTAAGTCGGCTATCAAGGAGCTCTCCAGAGAACTGAAGAACAAAGATGTCAGCCTGAAGGCTAAGGAGCACCTGATCCAGACCATAGTCTTTGCAATTACTTGCTATGTGTCAGAAAGCTGGACAATGATAGGAATGATAGAAGGAGAATTCATGACTTTGAGTTGTGGTGCTGGAGAAGAGTATTGAATATACCACAGACTGCCAGGAAAACAAACAAGTTCATCCTAGAGAGGGTAAAACTGGGCTAGTCTTTAGAGGCAAGGATTCTAAAGCTTCATCTGACATACTTTGGGCTTGTTGCAAGGAGGGACCAATCCTTGGAAAGGGACATGATGTTTGGGAAGGTAGAGGAATAGCGGAAGAGAGGAAGACTCTTAATGAGATAGATTGATTCAGTGACTGGGGTAAAGGGTGGTAGGTATATCAATGAGAATAAGATTGGCACAGGATAGAGTTGGCTTCAAAGCTGTTGTACAAAGGGTCTCTATGAGTCACAAGCAACTCAATGGTACATAACAACAACAACAACTAACGTGTAAAAAGCAGAGCGTGTCTACAGTTTTCAAAGCTACGAATTTCAGAAGCAGGTCACCAGGACTTTCTTTCAAGTTGCCTATCTACCATCCTTTCAGTTAATAGTTGAGCATTTAACCATAATGGGACCAGAATTCAAATCCAGACTAAACACTAAACAGCAGTGATATTATAGTTCTCTTTCTTAATCTCTCTAGCACTCAAATTGGTGCAAAATTTGTGAAAAATTTTTACCTTTTACCACCATCCTATCGAATATGTCATAAGAGGAAAGGTAGTTAGCAGTTCTTTGATGGATCTAGTATCATGCGTAGCACCAACAGACTAAAACCTCCCAGCTATTCACCAAGGCTTGAGGAAGCCAGCTCCCCAGTAGGTAAATGCAGATGCAGAAGAAATGGTTGTGGTTTGCTTTGAATCCCACTGAGACATAAAGCTCAGAAGACAGGTGAGCAGTGCTCCAGGCAGCAAGTCTACAGTGAAAATGAAATCTATTTGAAGCTGCCAGCTCTCACCTATCTTTTGGTTTAACAAGTGTATTATTGTCAAATTTGCAGTTAGGGACAGTCCCGTGATGATTCAAAATCCTTTCTCTTTTAGCCCCATCTCAGTCAGTCAGAACTGGCAGGGAAGAGCAGGAAAAGACACTTTTCAGCCATTGTTTTCCAAAGTGAATCTTAAATTATCGTAGCTCATGTGCCAGAACTACTCAGAACACTCTTTGGAGGGTTTTCTCAGTTCTAGAGGGAGCACGTTGTCCCATGTGTTCTGTCCTGTTCAAACAGTTTAGAGGATTGCCCCCCACCCCATGAAATTATCGACATTTTCAAATACCAAACGGTCTCTGCAGCAAACCTGGTTGAGGGTATAGAATCCATTCTGAGCCAAAGGAGGGAAAATATACTTTGTATTCAGGAACTGACTTACAGAGATGCTCCATTGAGAACTGCACAGTGGAAGCATCTTCTTATGGGCTGTATTCAGTATTGCCATTGTGGTTAGGCACCATAAGGTCAATTATGGATTAGAGCAATTCTATGAACAACAGATATGGACCTGTGCCAGTTTTAATATACACTGTATTAATAAATTTATGAGGTGATTGATTCAGTGACTGGGGTAATTGGGATGGGTGTGTCAGAGGCAATGCGATTGGCACAGGATAGAGCACAGTTTAGGGCTGTTGTACATAGGATCGCTATGAGTCGCAAACGACTCGACAACACATAACAACAACAACAACATCTTTTTTCTAATTTTTTTAAATTTCCATTCATTCATTGTTGCACTTTCCTCCCTGCTCCCCCCCACACACACTCACTCTTCTCCTTGAAAAGTAAAAGAAAAACTCTTTCATTTCTTCTCCCCAAGTCCACTCCACTATGTAGCTTTCGTTCTGGACTCTTGTCATGACAATAAGACCGAATCATATATTCCTCCTAAACAGTACTCTCACTCATCTGTTTCAATGCAGCATATATTATTTAGCCCCTCTTAGTTTCCCCCAAACTCCAATGTCAGTCCCACTTTACTTCAGTGGCACTATGCTGTATTTGTCCTTTTGTGACTGAGATATTTTATTTCACTCGTCATAATGTCCTCTAGGGTCGCCTATTTTGTATAATATTTCATGAGTTCTTTGTTTTTTAATGTAGCATAGTATTCCATTGTGTGAATATACCACAGTTTTTCTATCCATTCACTTGTTGATAGGCACTTGGGTTGTTTCCAACTCTTGGCTATTGTAAACAAAGCTGCAATAAACATGGGTGAGCATATCTGCTTGGGTGGCAGATCTGATTTCTTTATGGTATATTCCCAGGAGTGGAATTACTGGGTAGAATGGTATTTCTATTTATGCAGCTTTTTGAGAAAGCACCATCCTGCTTTCCATAGTGGTTGCACAATTTTACACTCCCACCAACAGTGACAATACTACCAAAGGCAATTTACACGTTCAATGCTATCTTAATACAAATACCAACTCTGTTCTTCAACAATATGGAAAAGGCAATTCCCAATTTCATATGGGATGGAAAGAAGCCCCAAATAATCAAAGCACTCCTTTAAAAGAGAAACAAGGTAGGAAGAATCTCATGCCCTGATTTCAAATCCTACTACACTGCCATAGTGGTCAGGACAGTGTGGTACTGGTACAATGACAGAAACATACATCAGTGGAATAGAATAGAGAATCCAGAAATCAGCCCATCTAGCTATGGTCAAATGATTTTTTCACAAGGAGATGAAATCAGTTAAGTGGGGAAGTGACAGCCTAGTAAAAAGGGTTTTTATTCCCCCCACTCTAAAATTTCCAACACTTCACCAAAGAAAATAGTTCAGCTCAAGACTGTCTTTGACAAACATGAAATTCTTCTGTAGAGTGAAATGGAGCAAGAGAAATATTGAGCTCCTCTCAAAAGTCAAATCATGTCAGCATCATATGCTCTTGCCAACTAAATGGTAGACAGACAATCAATATCTGTCAAATAAAGAATGAGTACTTTAACATTGTAATGTGCTTTTCAACGATATTTTTAATAATAAAACTCAAGTCCTCATAAATATTTGACAAGGAAAACCAAGGTCTCTTTTCCTTTTTCCTCAGATTTTTATTTCTGTTTGTTGTTGTTGTGTTTGGTTGGTTGTGGTTTTGCTTTAGAATTTTGTTGATTTAAAACATCCTGGTATCATTGCGTTCATTTACCAAAGGGATACTAGGTAGATATTTTTGGTGTTCTAATTAAATTCCAAGCTGGTGCGTTTTCTGTGTAATCTTGACCTGAAAGGGGAACAAAAAAGCCCCAAAACCACACAAACAAAAATTGGGAACTAAATCCAAGGCAAATGCATTCAAGTTTTATTATTCTACATTTTTATCCACTGGTGGCCTAGTGGTAAGAAGTTGCACTGCAATCCCAAATGTAGATGGCTCAAATCCACCAGCTGGCCTCTGGAAGAAAGATAAACAATCTCCTACCTTGAGATTATTGCCTCTGAAAACCTGCTGGAGGCTCAGCTATGAGTTGGTACAAACTGTATGGCACCAAACAACAAATGGCATATCTATCTGTCAGTTTGTGGCTTGCATGTCATTATCATGCTGGAAGCTGTGCATCCATTATATCAAATACCAGAAGGACCATCATGGTAAACAGAATCCAGCCGTGTTTCCAGCCTCTGATAAACTAGAGAGAATGATGTGGTGATATACTTTCAAAAGCCAGCTAAAGATAGCCTTACATACGTGACAGAATATCATTCACTTATGTGTGTGAGTTGATTGTATTTACTAGATTTAGCTAACCAAGCAGCTGTGGGCTGGAAGCCTCTGGTTTAAGTCAATCAGGATTAGGGGGCACGTCTTTGTATTTAAAAGTTGGTTGGGCTTTGACTAAGTCTTTAGTTTGGAAGCTCAGGTGTGAAGTAATTGGATTCTGGAGGGTAAGTTTGCTTGTTTTAGTTAAAAGTTGGGGGTAACCTGGTTGTTTTTTATTTTGTTCACAATCATGTTGTGTTTGATAAGAACATTCTCCTAAGAAGCACAGCACTGGTCTGTCAGTTTGCTGTGCTGAGGTAACTTGGGCACCAGTATGTCATATGCCATAATGGTTACCCATGGTGGACAGGGTTTGGTAAAGCTCCCAGACTGACAGGCTGGATAACAGGATCAACATCCACTTTCTAAATAACATGCGTTTGGAAACTCTATAAACATTAGAGAAATGATGTTAGTTACAGAACAAGGTTCTGATCTTTTGTTCATAGGGTTGCTATGAATCATGCTTGACTCAACTTGCACTTAATAACAACAAAAACCATAGTGTTAGAAGATTATATCTTAGGGTAAAAGTACTCAAAATACACATGGGCTGCAACAATTTATGTAACCAAACCAAAAGTTATGAAAATATCACGAGACCAGGCAATATTTTGTTCTGTTGTACATGGCTTTGCCAAGGGTCAGAAAGAGTTCAACAGTAGCTAATAGCAAGAACATTCTAACACGTTCAAAAAGGTAGTACTTTGCTTTCCTGGTCAATTTATACCTCTTAGAAGCTGTGAAAAGAGGAAGAGAATATTTCATGAAAAGTATCCTTTTCCCATTTGAAAAAGTTACGGCTTTATTACAAAACTAACACTGTTATGTGTTATGTGCCATTGAGTCGCCTGCAACGCATAGTAACCCTATGTATAGTAGCTCTGAAGCCTGCCCAATCCTGAGCCAGTCTCTCTGACTCTGACACCCCAACCCCCACTAGCACAGTTAGTGAGTCAATACATCTCATCCAGAGCCTTGTTTTTCTCCAAGAAATGGTCCCTTCCTGGCCACATGCCGTATATGTATGAGACAGAGCTTCAAAATCCTTGCCTTCAAGGAGAAACTTAGTTTCACCCTCTCCAGAACAGACATGTTTATTCTGTTGGCAGTCTATTGTATGTTCATTACTCTTCTCCAGCACAAAGGTGTTATTCTTCTTCTGTTATCCTTAGTCATTGTCCAGATCTCTTATGCATAACAAGCAATTGTGAAGACCATAGCCTGGACCAGGTGCACTTTAGTCTCTAGACTGACATTGTTAACTCTGGAGAGGTACATTGCATTACTAAGGATTTTTCCCTCCAGGGTTTTTTGTTTGGTTTTGGGGGTTTTTCGGTTTTGGGGGGTTTTTGGTGTTGTTTTGTTTTATATTTGCTTAATTGAAATTAGTTTTTCAGTTGGGTTATGGCCTCTTAAGAATTCTTCTTAATATATTCAAAAAGTTATCAGACATCTTTAGTTATCCTCTTTCATCATAGGAAGCACAGAACCAAAAGACCCTGGAAGAATGGTAGGGATCAAAGGGGGACAGTGTTTTACTTTTGCCCTATATCAATCTAGTCAGTCTAACTTCTTTTTTTTTTTCTTAATCCAGTTGATTGTTATGAAACTGGCCAATCTCCCCAACGGATATTTCCCTTGAAAGCAAAGTCTAAATTCAAACTGTTAATGATGTTGACATTTGCTGAATTATCTAGACATTAGCTAAATGGAATGTAGGCTAATACTAAATCATTTTATGGTGGGGAGAAACACCCAAATGTGGGAATGCTTATTCTTTCAGATGACTGGCTCATATATTTGTAGTTTTAAGAACTTTGTGGTTTTTAAATAGAAATTTGATGATAATATTTCAATTTGTATACCTTGTCAAAGTAAAATGTTAATAAAACTCACTTTCAGATGTCAATATTGGTCAGTTAATATTGACATAGCTGTCCATTCACATGCTCATGTAAACAAGTACACACACATGCACACACAGCTCCTCTTTTCTCTCTGCCCTTTCCGCTATAAATTTGGTAAAGAGGAAATCTTAGTCTCCTCTGACACCTCAGTCCCTCACTCTAGGAAGTTTAGGTGGTGCTTGTACAAACAGCAAGTAGGAAAGGAGAAACTGAGCAGATCTATCCAACCTCTTCAGTTTTTCTTTCTCTTTGAGACCTGCCAGATCCCTGCCACATTGGAAGTTTCTCTGTAACGTCCTTGCTCCCATTGCTGTGACCTTCTCCTGGGACAAGGTTGGATGGTCTGTCTCATTCTTAAGTACAGTATTAGCCCGTGATTGCAACTCACCCTAATCATGTTACCTGATCTAGTCTGAACCATGAAAAGTGGTATTGCTTCCATTAGCCATATTTCTTTTTCAGTTGGTTTGAAATGAAGGCAATCAATAGAAGAGAATTAAGTATTCCGTGCAACAACGACTAGTACTTTCATTTTCTAAGCTGTGAGCAGATACTGGCTCAAGGAAGGAACGCACACAGATGTTTTGATGGGACACAAAGGGCAACACTAAACATCTGCTATCAAATACCCCTTCCTTCTAATGCTGGAGGGGGCGCTGGTGGCAGAGTCTGTAGATAGCGGGGCTACTAATGCAAACACCACAGCTCTCTCTTTATACTTTCTCTGACCTGCAGGAAAGTGCCAGGTGATCAGAACGAACCACTCAAGAGTTTCCTTAGTCAAGCAGTAAAGGCAGATGAACTCATGGTTGAGCATCTTCCAGACCTCTGTATCCTCTTAGCTTTTATTGAGCCATTTTTTCATCACCTAAGCAGTAAAATATGTTCACTGGTCTGTCAGATGTTCTTTTGTTTGTCTCTTTTTTTTTTTTTTACTACTTTTTTTTTCTTCTTTGCTGCCTTTCTCAGTTTCTATAACCATATCTTTCTCAGAAGGCAGCTTCAGCTTGAGCATCAGGTGTTTAAGAATCAGGAACATCCCACTGTTTGTTTTCTTTGAACCCAGGCAGTTTCCTGCCCTAGTCAACTTAATCCCTACATCTCTCTTGTTCAAATCCACCAGCAGCTCCATGGAAGAAAGATGGGCAATTTCTATCCATCTAGTCTACAGCCCAAGAAACCAAGTGGAAGGTCAGCTATGAGTTTATTCCAACTCAATGGCAATGAGCTTGAGGTTTTAATGGTTAGGTATAAAGGGAAAAGTCATTTCCTTTTTAAGACGCACCAATTAAGCCAGTCCTGCTAAGGCCTTTCCATGGATCCCTCAAGGTATATTGGTAACACTAATTGAACTTGGTTATTAACCTGAACTCACACAATGCCTCATGAAAGAAAACGTGGGGGATCATCCATAAAATATTACAACTGAGAAAACGCTGAGCCAGTTCTACTCTGAAACACGTGGGGTTTTCATGAGTAAGAATCAACTTGAAGGCAACAGACTTGCGTACTCCTTAGAGCAAACTCATGCTGCAGTGTTCTGTTTTACATATTGGGAACTTCTCAGGACCACACACCTCCCTCAGCTGTATAGTTAGGATCAAGCGACTACTCACCTCCTAGGGTACTTGGGAGAACTAAATGAGATCATATACAGAACGTGCTTTGTTCCTCACACTTTCAAGGCCTCAATAACTGCTATCTAGATGTGTTACATTTTTGTTGTGAGTTATTATTTTGGTGTTAGGATGGTGACTATGGTCATGGGGCCTAGTGAAGTCCAGCATTTCTCAATGCTTGGATCTGTTTCTGCAAAAACTCATTTCACAGTTTGGTAGCTCTTTGCTTTGGCATCCCAGCCATCTTTCATATTTTTCCCACTATAATACCAAATTAGCCTCTGGGGGCAGGTCTTCCATTTATTTGAGTTTTGTGAGTTTCCAATAATTTTTACCCCCCCTAAAGCGATTACCTTTAATCGAGAGAGGCAGGACCTCTGTGTGCTAGGAGTTCTTGCTCAGTCCTGCACTGATTGGTAAAGGTGTTGACAGTATCAACCTATAATTAATTACATAATCTCGAAGGTCAGCTTTTCCATTACCTTTAGCTCCAACACTCATGTGTATAAAGAGGGGGGAAGACATAAAGGATGACCTAATGCACCCTTCAAGGCAGTTACATCTCTATGAAGCCAGTGGGAACTGCAAGCGTGCTTCAAGAGCATGTCAGGTAGGGAGCAAGCAGATGATTCTAAAGGAGTGATGGGTCAAAGATCCTGTGTATTGCAGTAGAAAGGATACTGACCTCTATGGCAGGAGTTCACGCTCCAAATCACTTAGCTGCCACTACCTTTAGCATGAACCCTGGCAACAGAAAGGAACAAGCATGTCCTGAGGCCTACTCTGCCAGTGGCCGATTGGTATTACTTTATGCCATCTTTTTAACATCACCAGGAGAGAAACATTACTCTCTTCCAATTCACAAAAAGGAAAAAAAAATTAAGCTCAAACTAGGGAATTAATTTGCTGAGGGGAACATGCAAGTAGATTACAAATATGAGGAGAGCTTCTCCTAACAAACGTTCCCAAAGTATGTGAGATGCAGCTTCTCATCTTTGCCTCCAGGAAACACTCTGGCTGCACCTTCTCCAAGACATAGCTGCTTATTATTTCGGTGGTGCGTGGAATATTCAGTACTCCACTCCAACAACAACAACAATGACAACTCCAACAACACAACTCAAAGGCAACAATTCTTCTCTGTCGTTCCTTATTCATGGTCTAGCTCTCAGGTGCTTAGCAGGTGATTGGAAAGACCACGTCCTGAATTAAGTGCACCCTAGTGTTTATACCTTGGAAGCAGGAGTGGCATCCACTTCCGTAAATAGCTTGCTTCCAGAAACCCTAGGAGTCTGGAGAAAGGATGAAACTCACGCATGCAAGTGTCGAGGACTTTCGTTCATAGGGTCACTATGAGTTACCTACGACTCGACGGTATATAACAACAACAACAACAGTCTTTATACTACAGAATTGCTCTTTGGGACTTTGGAAGAGGTCTTTGACAACAGAATAGCTCAGTGCAATACATCTCTTGATCACCTGCCTGCTATTAGCATGACTGTTGATTGTGTATTTAAGTAAGATGAAATCATTGACAATTTCAACCTTTTCTCCATCTATCATGAGCTGAGTTGAATTTTTGGCTGCTTGATCCTTAGCTGTAGGCCTGTAGGCAGTCATTTAATAGCCTTTTGTTTCATGAAGTGCTCCTTCTGCTAAGAGAAAGTGCTCCTATATGCACCCCTGTTCAGGAGGACTCTTCAATGTGGAGCAACAGGGATGGTCATTATCATCCCAATGAAGACACAATCTCTGTCCCCTTAATATCTACTCTGACAGTAGTAAAGATGAGGGAGTTCTGCATGAGATAACAAAATACAATCACGTAAAAGAGTCAAACTCAACAGAGCCTGTCTAGTTGGAGACTTAACAGTGGCAAAATAAAGTCAAAGATGAATCTAAAGATGTCAGCAGGAACGAAACGAGGTTGAGTAATTAAAAGCCCCAGCAAGGATTTTTTAATAAGGGGCAAGGTGAATCATGGCATAGCCAGTGAAAGCTATCCTGGGGCTACTTTCAAAGTAGGAGAACAAATAGACAGGTCCCTGAGGAATCATTAATGATCTGGGGAGTCAAGCCTCCCTGGCTGAGTTTCCTGTGCATGAATGGAAACTGCTGATGTAGCAAAATCTTTGCATAAAAGAGAATTGCTGCTTCTACATAGGCCTAAACACTTTTTAGTAAGCAAAGCACTTTCCTTCTATTCTCTCTCATTTGATTCTCTTAAATGCTCTAGGAAGTAATCAGTTGCAATTTTATTGAAGAGGAAATAAGGAACAAAAGTTAGCTGACTTGCATTGGTCATGGCGAAGCTAGGGCTAGAATCCCAAATCCTGATCTTTCATTGGATACTGAGCTCAGAGCCTTCCATCTACCATCGCTGTCCCAGCTGCACTTTTCTACCAGACTTACTAGCCTTGTTAACTGTGTATAAGGTGTTCTATGCTGATTTATGTTGTTGTTGTGTGCCATGGAGTTGGAACTGACTCATAGAGCACACTCTAGCAGGTTTTCAAAGGCAGTTAATCACATGGCAGGAGATTGTCATTTCTTCTCCCACTGAGTACCTAGTGGATTTGAACTGCATGCCTTTGGGGTTACAGTGTAGCTTCTTACCACTAGGCCACTAGAGAGAACCAGTAATGCTAAGTCCAGTTGTCTATATAAAGAGCAGAAAAACTAGATATCTACAAAAGAATAAATATTAGACTGGACCTACACATCTTTTCATGGGATAGTTTAAAATGGTGACATTTGAAAATCTCATGCTGAGTGATATAAGTCAGTTACAAAAAGAAGAAAGACTGTTACATGATTCCATTTATATGAGAGATCTAAAACAGGTAAATGTATACAGACCTACAGTGACTGGTGAATTGTGACAAGGATTTAATTTTATTTGGACCCAATATCAATGTCCATGAAATTAGTAGTCTAGAAATCAGGCACACTTCCTTGGCCAAAACTGCTGCAAAAGACCTTTTTAAATTTATAGTGTTACAGAGCAGAGCTGTAGGACTACTACTATGAGGACTAACATGTGCTTGACCAAACCTGTATATTTTCAATTCACTTACATGCACATGAAACCTGGGAAATGAAAAGGGGAAAACTGGAGAATAATTGATGCCATTGAATTATGGTGTTGGCAAACAATATTAAACCTACCATGGTCTGCTAGGAGAATGAACGACTTTTTCTTGGAAGAAGTACAACCAGATTGGCTCCTTAGAAACAAGGATGGCAAGACTTAATCTCATGTACTTTGAACCTGTTCTCAAGAGCAACCAATCTTTGGAGAAGGACATCACGCTTTGTAGAGGATCGAGGAGAAGGAGGAAGACCCTCAACAAGACCAATTAACCTGGTGGTTGTAACAATAGGATGAAACATAGCAAGGATTATGGGGCTGGCATGAGACTAGGCAGCATTGTATTCTGTGGTACATAAGGCAGTTTAGAGTTGGAACTGGCTTGACACTACCTAACAACAGTGATATGTGAGAAGTGGGGGGTGTTCACTGCTTACGAAGCAATGACCTTCTGTTAAATATGATGTAATACATTGGAAACAAATAATGATAATGGTTGCACACGATAAATACAATATCATTAAATTTTTTGTGTGGAAAAGGTTGAAATAGCAAACATTTTAATATATACATATTTACTGTAATTCTGAAAAAGCTCTAGCTCATAACTTTAAATATACTTGAAACTAAAAGAGAGCTTGTTAGTCTATTGGACAAGGAGTTATTTTGTCAACCCAAAGTCAAGTGGTTCAAATCCACCAACTGCTCTTTGGGAAAAAGATGGGCAATCTCCTTCCATGTGACTTATAGTCTCTGAAAATCCACTGATGGGCCAGTGAAGCCTGTTCCAACTCTATTGTGCATACGAACAACAACAACAAACACTAAGAAAGAAATAATCCATTTAGTAAATAAACTAAAAGTGCCTGCAACAGAAAAAAAAAAAAAAGAAATCCCCAGATGATTTTAGTGTGCAGTCAGGGTTGGTAACCACCAGCTGAGAGTGGTGTTTCTCAAGATTTGGCATTTATCAGAATCACCTAGAAAATCTGTTAAGCCACAGAGCTTCTGGTTCAATGGTTCTGTGGATTGAATTGTGTGCCCTCAAAGATGTGTTCTTCTTATTGTTGATGCATGCTGTTGAGTCAAAATTGACTCATAGCTGACCCTCCAAAGGGTTTTTTCAAAGCAAGAATTCACACCCCCATGTTTATTGTGGCATTATTCACAATAGCAAAGGGATGGAAGCAACCCAATTGTCCATCAAAAAAGGAATCAATAGAAAAACTATGGTATATTCACACAATGGAGTAGTACACAGCACTGAAAACAACTCACAAAACATTACACAACATGGGTGACCCTGGAGGACATTACGCTGAGTGAAATACCTCAGTCACAAGAGGACAAACATTGCATAATATCACTTTTTTTAAAGCAGGACTGACATGGGGGGTTAGGAGGAGAATAGAAAAAAATGGATAGACAATGAACAATGTATTACAACAGTTGAAGGGAAAAACTATTTTAAAAAAATATATTATTCGGCATTATATATAAGACAATAGTCCAGAATAAGAGATAAATTGCAAAGACTGGGGGAGGTAGAATATTGTGCAACAATGAATGATCATTTTTTAAAACAAAAGTGATGAAATTGATAGTCCTTGGTATTACTCCTAGGTCTTTGATCTGCCCTGAGTTGGGTTTTGTGCACGATGTTAGGTGTGGATTTTGCTTAAGTTTTCTCAATTTTGATAGTTTTAAGATAGTTTTCCAGTTTTGCTAACATCATTTGTTTTGGTTTCTTCTTCTTTTTTCTATTTTATTCTGGTTTACTTAAAAAGTTTGTATACATTGTAAAGAGGCTTTTGTTTCCCCACTTAACTGATACTGTCTCCTTATCAAAAATCAGTTGAGCTGGTTTCCAGGTTCTCAATTCTATTCCATCAATCTATGTATTTGTCACTATACCAATACCATGCTGTCTTGACCACCACAGCTGTTCAGAGTAGGATTTGAGATAAGGGAGTGAGATGTCTCCTACCTTGATTCTCTTTTTTTAGGGTGCTTTTTTTTCCCCTGTCTCTTTCCATTCCAGATGAAATTAGAAATTGCCTTTTCCATCTCATTGAAGAGTGGAATTGGTATTAGTAATGGGATTGCATTGAACTTGTAGATTACCTTTAGTAGAACTGTCATTTTCACAATACTAAGTCTTCCTTTCCATAAGCATGGTATATTCTTCTATTTTTCCAAGTCTTCTTTTTGTTTCTGGTAGTAATATTTTGTAATATTCATTGAATAGGTCTTTTGTGTTTCTAGTTATATTTTCTCTCAAGTATTTAATGTTGTTGTTAGCTATTGTGATTGGTATTGTTTTTCTTAGCTTCATTTCTGTGTTTTCTTTGTCACCGTAGAGAAATTAAGTGGATTTTTGTATGTTAATCTTGTATCCTGCCACTTTGCTGAATTGGTCCAGTAGTTTTCTCACTGAGTCTTTAGAATTTTCTCACTATGCTATCTAGAAGCTCCAATCTACAATTTGAACAGTCTTCCCAGCATCTTGAAAAACCTACAACCAATAGAGAATGAAACAGATGAATGGGACCTTCTAAGAATCAAATCCCTATACACATCAAAGCACATCTCCAAAAGGATAAAAAGGAAAGCCACAGACTGGGAAAATATATTTGGTAATGACATATGTGATTAGAAACTCATATATAAAATTTATAGATCCCTCCAGCCCTCAAAAAGAAAAAGGTAAACAACTCAATCACATAAGGGGCACTGTATATGACAGAACTCTAAAGGAGACATTCAGATGACGAACAAACACATGAAGTAATGTTCAAGATCCCTAGCTCTCAGAGAGATGCAAATAAAAATAACTATGAGATTTCATCTCACATCAATAACAATAACAAAGTGCAACAGAGCAGCAAACAACAAATGCTGGTGAGGTTGTAGAGAAATTGGAATTCTTATCCACTATTG
>NW_006400071.1:1760941-1776503 GCF_000299155.1 Elephantulus edwardii | reverse complement strand
TCCATTTCTTTCTTAACATGTCTAATTTTCCTACATTCATGGGTCTCACATTCCATGTTCCAATCACTATTGTCTGCTTACAACTGTTCCTCTTCCTTTGTATTTCCATACCTGAAAGCTCAGCCTCAGTTGCCCTTTCTGTTATCTACATGTGTTCTGTTGTATATAGGGTTTTCAGAGGCTTGCTATTTCAGAAGTGGATGGCCAATCCTTCTAATAAGCACATAAATAAGATGTCCCACATCATTAGTTATCAGGTAAATGCAAACACCAACAACATTGAGAACAACTTTACATCCACTAAAATTCTTATAATCACAAAGACAGATGAAAACCAGTATTGAAATGTATTTAGAGCTATTGGAATTGTCATACACTGTTAGTAAGATTACAACATGGTGTAGCCACTTTGGGAAACAGCCTGGAAATTCCTCAAAAAGCTAACCTGTGAGTTACCACATGGCCCTGGATAAATATCCACAAGAAATGAAAATACGCTTTCTCTCTCTCACACACACACATAGACATAGACACACATACAAACACAGGGAGAGAGAGAATTGTATACACAAATGCTCAGAAAAAGCAATATTTGTAATAGCAAAGTTAAAAACTTTAAATGTCCATCAATTGAAGAATGAACAAAATGTAGTGTATTCATCATTGGAATGTTTTTTAAACAGAAAAGAATAAGATATTGATACATTCTATAACAAAAATTAATTTTGAAAATATTGTGCCAAGTGAAAGAAATCAGTAAAAAAAGACCATATACTGTGATACAATTTATGTAAAATACCCAGAGCAGATAGAGAATATTTGAAGTGGTTGCCTAGGGCTGAAAGTATTTCAGGTTGCTCCCCATAACAGCTATCCATTTCTGCCAATAAGCAAAAGCATTTTCCAATTACACACTTTAAATATATAAATTGCATGGTGTGTGAGTTATAGCTCAAAAGAAAATCAAGAATGTTATGATTCACTCAGATTAAAAACAAAAATGCATTAAGGATGTTAGTGGTACCTGAATATAGAAAAATCCAAGGTATAAATTGTTTTAAAAGGTTACTTTAAGCTAATAAACACTAATTTCACAGTTAAGATAAACAATCACCCTTCAATATTCAAGATAAAACCAAATAGAAAGAAGGAGTGTTATTGCTGTTGTTGGATGCAGTCAAATCAGCTACGACTCATACTGACCCTGTGAGTGACAGATCAAAACCCTGTTCTGTCCTACTCCATCATCATGGTTTCGAGTAAACTCATGCCTGTTGTTACGGTCACTCTGCCAAACCATCTTACCGAGGGTCTTCCTCTCTTTTTCAGACTTTACGTTATTTGTGACACACTTTTCCCAACAACTGGCATCTCATGCCAAAATATATAACACAAAGTTTCACCATCTTTGCCTGTATGGAGCATCCAGGTTGGATTTGTCCCAAGACAGATTTGTTTGTTCTTTTTGTAACCCACAAGATAGTCAATATTCTTCAGCAACTTGATTATGGAGCCAAGTTAAATGAAATTATTGACAACTTCAATGTTTTCTTCCATTTGTCATGAGGCTACCTACATGTTAGGCTGTGAGGACTTTTCGTTTCTTGATAGTAAGAGGTAATCAGTATTGAACGCTACGGTTTTTCATATTCTTCAGAAAGTATTTCAAGTCCTCTTCACTTTCTGCAAGCAAAATGGACATCACCTGTGCAATGCAGGCTGTTGGTGAGTCTTCTTCCAATCTTGATGCCACATTCTTCTTCTTCTAGCCCAGTTTCTCTAATAATTTGCTTAGCATACAGCATATGTATTGAACAGGCATAGAGAAAAAATAAAATTCTGACCCACACTGACTTAAACCATGTATTGCCCTCTTGCTATTTTATTGTTAGACACAGAAATGTTGTCTAGACCTAGACCATCTTCATAATTGTTGCCAAATTTCAGTCCATTGTTACAGGGACTTTGTTACCCATTTCACTGAAGGCCTCTCTCTTTTATACTTACATTTTCTTTAAACAAGTGTGCTGTTTTATAGTTGTATACCATTGAGTCAAAACCAACCTCGAGCTGACCTCCAGCAGGTTTTCAGAGACAACAAATTACATGGGAGGAGATTGCCCATCTTTCTCACTAAACAAGTATAAATGTCCTTCTTTTTCTGGATTTGATGCCTCCTGATAAGATGTCTAAACTATGTGCAGGAAAGTCTTTCCACCTTCTCTTTTAAGAAACATTCTGGATGCACTTCTTCCAAAATGTTTGTTGGTTGGGTTTTTTTGTTTGTTTGTTTGTTTTTTTCCTAGAAGTTGTTGATATATTCAACATTTATAACCAGATCATAATTCAAAATCTTCTTTTATATACCTTTCTCAATGTCTAGTTTTCACATACATGTAAGTCATTTGAAAGTAGCATAACTTTAGAGAGGTGTTCATTAGTCTTCAAAGTGGCATCTTTGCTTTATTAACATTTTATACATGACTTTTGCAGATTTTTCCAACTCAACATGTGCTTTGATTTCTTAACTGCCCAAAGTTACCAAACAGAAGTTACCAAAATAGCAATATTTTAGTATTGTGGATCGAATGTTGAGTAACACAGGAAACTTTGGGACTATGGAAGGAATACACACTCAATGTTCCCAGAAGGAATGGTTGACATTCACCTATTTCATTCAGGTAGCAACATGTAATCAAGAGTCAATGGTATGGAAAGAAGTCCAAGATTCACTGAAGGCCTTCAGGAAAAACATGCTTCTAGGGTCTTGGAACCTTTGTAGGTGTTTCACCAAATAAATGTAACCCGGGATATGCTCACTTATCTTTGTCAAGAAATTAAAAAGAGAGCTACCTGGTCAACCTAATGGAAGAGTTTTATGCTCAAAAAATGATCCGGCATAATGTAGAAATTACTGAAAGTGTCATTAATAAGCATGCACAAGTAAGATCTTGCTGAAGATAGTTTAATAATGTTTGAGCGCATCAACAAAGGAATGAGGAGAAATTAAAATCGGATTCAGCAAAGACCAGGATATCATGATTAATGTCAGATAGATCTTGGCTGAAAGACACTTACCTGTACTTTTTTTTACTGTGCAAAGATACACACAGCTGTGTGTTTCATGACATATTTTAGATAACCTGGAGAATAATAAGAATCCGTAACAGTTCATTATGCTGAGGGAAAAAGAAAACCATACTCCTGTACATAGACCAAGATGCAACACTTTGAACAAAATGAGGGGATATGCATGATTCAAGATTAGGAAAGGTATGTATCAGGATTGTATCCTTTAACTATACTTATCCAATCTGTATGCTGAGGAAATAATTGCAAAAGCTGCATGAAATATAATGTGGTATCAAGATTAGAGACTCAACTTGTGATATGTAGATGACACAGTTTTACTTGAATAAAGAAGTTGTTCTGTGTTGTCAAGTTGAGTATGACTCAGAGATCTCACAAACAAAAGATCTGAACCCTGTTCTATCATGTGCCATCCTCACACATTCTGACACACAAGAGCTCATTGCAGCAGTCACTGTGTCAATCCACCTGGCTGAGGGTCTTCTCCTTCGCTGACCCTCCACCCTTCCCAGCATCATGTTCCTATCCAATGAATACCCCCTTCAAACACCATGCCCAAAGTATGTGACCTAAAATCTCAATATTCTTCCCTCCAAAGAGCACTCTGGCACCCTCTCCAAGACATATCTGTTTGTTCTCTCAGCCGTCCATGGGATGTTCAGTGCTCTTCTCCAACATCCCAGCTCAAAGTCATCAATTCTTGTTCTACCATCCCTATTCATTGTCCAGCTCTCAGATGCATAACAAGTGATTGGAAAGACTATGGCCTGAATCAGATACACTTTAGGCCTCAAACTGACATCATTACTCTTCAATAATTTCGAGAAGTCCATAACTGCAGATTTTTCCAGTGCAATGTGTCTCCTTATTTCCTGACTGCTTGTGCCAAGGGTATTAATTGCGGATCCAAACAAGATGAAGCTGTTGACAGTTTTAATCTCCTCTTCATCCATCATGATACTGCCTGTTAGTCCAGTGGTAAGAATCTTTGTTTTCTTGACATTGAGATGCAATCCATACTGAAGGCTGCAATATTTTATCTTCTGCAACAAGTGCTTCAAGTTCTCCTCACTTTCCACAAGCAAGGTTGTGTCATCAGCATAACAGAGGCTATTGATAAGTCTCCCTTCAATCCTGATAATACACTCCTTTTCATAGAGTTCAGCTTCTCAGATAATTTGCTGAGCATACAGTTTGACTATGTATGGCAAGAGAAAATGAAGAGTTGAAGCAATTATTGACTGTGTTCAAAGACTATTAACTTTCAACATGACTAATAACTCAACATCAATAAAGCAAATCCTCACAACTGGACCAATAGACAACATCATAACAGATGGAGAAAAGATAGATTAAATTTGTCAACATTTTCATTTTTTTGGATACACAAACATGGACAAATATATTCTGAAGGACTTTTTTTTCCCAGTTTTTTTAATTATTAATTTCAATTAAAATTACAGAGATTTTGGATTTCCATTCATTCAATGTTGCACTTTTCTTCCTGCCCACCCCACCCCCACCCCCAGTTCGTTCTTTTCTTTGAAAAGTAAAAGAAAAATTCCTTCATTGGTATACAATCTTTTAAAAGTATTAACGCATTAGACAAATATGTTCTGAAGTACTTCTTTAAAATGCTAAAGGTGAACTATGTCACTTTGAAAACTAAGAAGTCCTTAACCCAAGTAATGATAATTTTATCTTCTCTATATGCATGTGAAAGATAGAAAATAAATAAGGAAAAGCTAAGACAAATGTATGCCTTCCAGGTATGAATATTGAATATACCATTGATTGTCAGAATAACAGGTAAATTTGTCTTGAAAGAAATGTAAGCACAGAGTTCCTTAGGAAAAAGAAAAAATGACAGAAAGACTACTTCTCACATACTTTTGCACATGTTATCAGGAGAGGCTGCATCCCACTTAGAAAAGTCAAGGGCCGGTGAAGGAGATGAATTGACACAGTGCCTGCAACATCATTGATTGTGAACAAAGCACAGGAGAGCTCCCCTCCTTATAACTAGGTCTGCTATGAGTTGGAGCAGATGCAACAACATCAAACAAAAACATTGGTGTTGTTTCCATAAGTGTTAACTATGAATCCAAGTAATATCAAGTACTTACCACTTCCGTATTTTCTCTACCGTGATTTTGCTGATTGGTCCAATTGTGAAGAGTTCTGTTGACTTTATGTTGAAACATCATCCACTCTGAAGACTGCAGTCTCTTATCTTCATGAGCAAGTTCTTCACCTCTCTGCAGTTTCAGTACACAAGGTCATGTCATCTGTATATCACAGATTATTAATGAATCTTTTTCTAATCCTTATGGTGATTTAGTCTTCATATAGTTTTGTTGTTGTTGTTGTTATGTGCCATTGAGTCACTTGCAACTCATAGCAACCCTATGTACACAGGCCTAAACCTTGCTCTGTCCTGTGCCAATCAATCACACTGTCTCCAATACACCCATCCCCATTACCCCAGTCACTGAATCAATCCATCTCAGCCTCCTGTGCTGTCCATCCACCCTCCCAAGCATGATGTCTCTCTCCAAGGACCTGTACCTCCTTGCAACATGTCCAAAGTATGTTAGACGGAGCCTCAGAATCCTTGCCTCCAAGGAGCAGCCTGGTTTAATCCTCTCCAGGGTGAATCTGTTTGCTTTCCTAGCAGTGCATGGTACCCTCAATACTCTTCTCCAGCACCACAGATCAAAGGCATCAATTCTCCTCCTGTCCTCCTTAGTCATTTTCCAACTCTCTGATGCATAACAAGTGATAGCAAAGACCATGGCCTATATCAGACACACCTTAGTCTCCAGAGAGACACCATTGCTCTTAGGTTCTCATATTATTAGCTCAGTGTACAGATTAAATAAGTATAGTAAAAGGATCCAACCCTGAAACACACTATTTCTTGCTTTAAATCATGCCGTATCTCTTTGCTACGTTTGAATGTCTGCCTTTTGGTCAGTACACAGGTTTTACACGAGCACAACTTATTGTTATGGAGTTCTTAGTCTTCAAATGTGATTTGCAATTTGTGATGAAGCCTTTGTATACTCAACAGCACACAGGTAAATCTTTCTATTCTCATCTTTGCGTTTAATCACAACCCATCTGACATCAGCATTGATAGCGCTTATTCCACATCCTCTTCGGAATCTCATTTGACTTTCTGGAAATTTTCCATGACCTTCAGCAAAATTGTACTTGTTTGTTATCTAGATGACGTTGTTTTATATTTCTGCATTCTATTTAATCCTCTGTCTTCAGGAGTGAACACAAATATGGATCTCTTTAACTTCCTTGACATGATAGCTGTCTACAAAATTTCTTTACATAGATACACTTCAAGCATTGCATCCATTTTTTGAAACATTACAACAGCTTTTCTGTCAAGTTCTGGAGTGTGGCTTTTCACCAGTGTCTTCGGTGTAACTTGAACTTCTTCCTTCAGTACCATCTCTTCTTGACCACTTGCTTTCTCTTGTGATGGTTCAGTGTCAACCAATTCTTTTTTAATTATTATTATTAATTTCAATGAACATTTACAAATATTTTGGATTTCCATTTATTTATTGTTGCACTTTTCTCCCTGCCCAGACACCCCCCCCCCATCCCGCACCCTATTACACTCTTCTTTTTGAAAAGAATTCCTTCACTGGTGTACAATTCCTCCGCACTCCTCCACTCCCCTCCCTGAGTATACTCCACTCTGCAACCTTCATTCCGGACTCTTATGATAATCATAATGCCCTATAATATATTGTTTTTAAACTGTTCTCTCCCTCATCCATTTCAATGCAGTATACATAATTCATCCAGTTTTTATCATTCTTACCCCAACCCTGATGTCAGTCCCTTTCTACAGCAGTGGCACTGGGCAGTGTATGTCCTTTTGTAACTGAGATACTTCACTCAGCATAATGTCCTCGAGGGTCACCCATTTTGAATAATATTACATGAGTTCCTTGTTTTTCAATGCAGCATAGTATTCCATTGTGTGAATATAACACAGCTTCTCTTTCGATTTGTGTGTTGATTGCCAGTTCTTTTTGGTACAGTGACTCTGTGTACTCCTTCCAGTTTCTTTTGGGTTTTTTGTGTGTTTGTTTTTTAATCATATAAGTCTATGACCCATTGCTATTAAGTATCATTGAGTTGGAACTGACTCAACCATGATAATCAAGTGAGTTCTCAAAGGCAGTAAATCACATGACTGGAGAATGCCCACCTTTCTTTAGTAGAGTAGCTGGTGGATTTGACACTTATACTTTTGGGTTAGCGGTACAACCACTAAACCACCAGAGCTCCCTTTTTGACCCAGAGAACCTCTCGATGTTGTAGCTTAAGACTTGACTTTTTTCTGCCTTCAGAATAATTTCAAGCTTGTTAAATCTTTCACTTTTCTACTTTGACTTTTTTTTTTTTGCATGTTTTACTATAATACTACACTTCATTTACCTGGGATCCCTTTAAAATCTTATTTTCAGCTCTTTCATTAATTTCACATGCAAGCAAGATTCTACTGAAGATTATCCAAAATCAGCTGGAACAGCACATCACCATAGAACTGTCAGAAGTCCTGGCTGGGTTTAGAAGGGGTTGTGGTACTAGGGATATTGTAGCTAATGTTAGGTGGATTTTAGCTGAAAGCAGGGAATACCAGAGGAATGTGTATCTGTGCTTCATTGACTATGCAAAGGTGTTTGACCATGTGGATCATAACAAACTGGCTGACTCTGAGAAGAATGGGAATCCCAGAACACTTGATCATTCTAATGCGAAATCTGTACTTGGACCAAGAGGCAGTCGTCAGAACAGAGCAAGGAAACACTGCATAATTCAAAATTGGGAAGGGCGTACACTAGGGATGTGTCCTGTCTCCATACCTTTTCAACCTGAATGCAGAACAGATTTTCAGGGAGGCTGGGCTCTATGAGGAGAAATGTGGCGTCAGGATTGGTGGAAGATCTATCAACAATCTGTGATATGCAGATGATACAACCCTGCTTGCTGAAACTGAAGAGGACCTGAAGCGCTTGCTGCAGAGAGTCAAGGACTGCAGCCTCCAATATGGATGAAGGCTCAATGTCAAGAAGACAAAGATTCTCACCACTGGACCAATTGGCAGCATCAGGACGGATGGTGAAGAGATTGAGATTGTACCCAGCTTTAGTTTGCTTGGTTCCACAGTCAACACTCTTGGCACCAGTAGCCAGGAAATTAAAAGACGTATTGTGATGGGAAAGTTGGCTGTTAAGGACCTCTCCAAAGTTCTGAAGAGCAGTGGTGTCTCTAAGGTGTGTCTGATACAGGCCATGGTCTTTGCAATCACTTGTTATGCATCAGAGAGTTGGACAATGACTAAGGAGGACAGAAAGAGAATTCATGCCTTTGAGCTGTGGTGCTGGAGCAAAGTATTGGGGTTACCATGGACTGCCAAGAAAACAAACAGATTCATCCTGGAAAGAATTAAACGGGCTGCTTCTTGGAGGCCAGGATTCTGAGGCTCTGTTCAACATACTTTAGACATGTTGTAAGGAGAGTCCAGTCCTTGGAGAGGGACTTCATGCTTGGTATGGTAGAGGGACAGTGCAGGAGGGGAAGGCCCTCTATGCGGTGGATTGAGACTCAGTGACTGGGGTAATCAGGATAGGAGTGTCAGAGACAGTGTGATTGGCACAGGACATAACAGAGTTTAGGGCTGTTGTACATAGGGTTGCTACGAGTCACAAGCAACTTGACGGCACATAACAACAGCAATCTATGCTCAAGACCAAGTTTCAGAGTCTCTTTCTACACTCATTTGGAATTTTTCTTTCCTTCCTACATTTTAACAATCTTTTGCTTCTCTACTATATGATGTCATCAAGTTCTTTAGTCATTAACATATTATCATTCAATATGTCCAATGTAATCTTCAGTTGCTCTCTAAATTCGGACAGAATATACTCCCAGTTCCACTTTGGTTCTTAAAGATTTGTTTTCATTTCTTTCAGCTTCAATTTGAAATAGCCTATGAACAAATGATGGGGTGTTTCTGCAGAAGTGCCTGACTGTATACTGAGCGTCTTGATAATTTTCTTCCATAGATTTGTTTGATTAGCCAACTGGCCAACTGACTGGAAAAGATAGGTATTTGTTCCCATTCCAAAGAAAAATGACCCAAAAGAGTGCGCAAATTATCAAACAATATCATTAATAACACAAGCAAGCAAGAATTTGGTGAAAATTATCCAAAAACTACTGGAGCAACACATCAACAGAGAACTGGCAGATGTGCAGGCTGGGTTTAGAAGAGGTCGTGGTACTAGGGATCTTATAACTAATGTTTAATGGATCTTGGCAGAAAGCAGAGAGTACGAGAAGAATGTCTATCTGTGGTTCACTGACTATGCAAAGGCTTTTGACTGTGTGGATCACAAAAACCTCTGGCTGACTGAGAAGAATTGGTATCCCAGAACATTTGCTTGTGCTGTGTGAAACCTATACTTGGACCAAGCAGCAACCGTCAGAACAGAGCAATGAGACACTGCATGGTTCAAAACTGAGAAGGGCATCTGCCAGGGATATGTCCTATTTCCATGCCTTTTCAATCTGTATGCAGAACAGATCATCCGAGATGCTGGGCTGTACGAGGAGGAATGTGGCATCAGGATTGGAGAAAAATTTATCAACAACCTGAGATATGCAGATAACACAATCTTGCTTGCTAAAACTGAGTAGGACCTGAAATGCTTGCTGCAGAAGGTCAAGGACTGCAGCATTCAATATGGATTGAAGCTCAACATAAAAAAAACAAAGATTCTCACCACTTGGCCAATTGACAGCATCAGTATGGATGGCGAAGAGATTGAGATTGTTAACTATTTTAGTTTGCTTGGCTCCACAGTCAAAACGCTTGATACCAGCAGCCAGGAAATCAAGAGACAAATTGCAAAGTCAGCTGTCAAGGATCTCTCCAGAGATGACATCAGGCTGGAGACTAAGGTGAGCCTGATCTGGGCTATAGTCTTTGCAATTGCATA
This sequence comes from Elephantulus edwardii, assembly GCF_000299155.1. Lineage (NCBI taxonomy): Eukaryota > Metazoa > Chordata > Mammalia > Macroscelidea > Macroscelididae > Elephantulus > Elephantulus edwardii. The sequence continues at coordinate 1,766,376 of NW_006400071.1, read as the reverse complement.
CTATGCATCAGAGAGCTGGACAGTGACAAGGGATAAAAGAGAATCTATGTCTTTGAGCTGTGGTGCTGGAGAAGAGTGTTGAATATACCATGGACTGCTAGGAGAACAAATAGGTTTGTCCTGGAGAGGTTGAAGCCAGTCTGCTCCCTGGAGGCGAGGATTCTGAAGCTTCATCTGACACACTTTGGGCATGTTGCAAGGAGGGACCAGTCCTTGGAGAGGAACACCACATTTGGGAGAGCGGCGTGACAGCGTAGGAGAGGAAGACCCTCGATGAGACGGATTGATTCAGTGATTGGGGCAGTGAGAGTAGGTGTGTCAGGGAAAATGAGGTTGGTACAGAATAGAGCAGGAATTAGGACTCTTGTACATAGGATTGCTATGAGTCACAAGCAACTCGACAGCATATAACAACAACAACAACAGTCTATTTGCTAAGGTATAAATGTACAGTGACTGTTTATATAGTAAAAAATTATATTTTCAACAAATAAAGTGTTAGTATGATAAAACTCTATTATGTGAGCTCTGGAATAATTTACATTACTAAAGTCATACTCCAACTACTGACAAAACTTTCATCTTTGTTTCCAATACTTGTATTTCAATAACCACTTGTTATAAATGCATATTGATTGCATGTTTGATCAATTTCAGAATGCAAAAGTTGGCCTTTGAAAAATACAAAAGAAGAACACAGGATATTTAATAATTTTTAAAGTGTGATGATTTAATAAATATGCATTTATACAATTACATTAACATCAAACACACCTTTGTAAGCATTCATGTGATGTTTACAAAATTTAATTATGTAGTAGAAATCACAGGAGCTGCACTCTGACAATATTGCATTAAAGCTAAAAATTAATCACAAAGTACAATCAAAACAAGGTGAGAAAGCCATTTGAAATTCAACAACATTTGTTAAATAAAGGCTGGTTCAAAGAAGAAATAAAAATTTTAATTATATGCAATAGGCAGTTCCCAATTTATGAACACATTCGCTTCCTAAATTTGCCTTCAAGTCAGATTTATACATAAGTCAAAACAATCATGTATAATGTTTATCTAATGTCAGTCATCCGTCTTAGTATAGTATGTATTGTACCTTTCTATGCATGAAAACAATGGAAAAAAAACAAACACTTCCAGATAATTATCTTTAACACAATAATGCAATAAGAGTATGTGCACTACAAAGTAAATCCTTTTATTAGAAACCATCTCACATACCTTGAATTTTTAATACCATAGACTTTACATGGATTGCTTTATTAACTGCAGGTTGTATATAAATTGGGGGTTTGTAGCATAGGGAATGCCTATGTTTGGAAAAATAAAAATTAGAACAATATAAAGCCCTGGAAAAGAAGTTTCACTGGTAATCCAAAGGCAAGTATTCCAAATCCACCAGCTGCTCCCAGGGAGAAAATGGGCAATTCCTTTCATGTGTTTTATTAATAGGTTGCTTTGTTTGGTTTTCAAATATTTGATTTTTAAACTTCCACTGTAAAGTAGGAAACAATGTCATTTGAGTAACTAGGCATTTTATTTAAAAACTTACAAATCAAGATAAAGAAAGGAAGAAAATATTCATGTTCAAGACAGGTAAGTATTCATGAATTACAAAATTTAAAAATTTTAATTACATTTTGCAAATTTTTTCTGGAATTCCATTTATGGGAATATTGTGAAACTAGGTGACCAGAGAACACTTCTCAGTACAAATAATTAAAATTGCTGTGTTTTGTAGTGAAATAGTTCACTCTAGATTAGTAAGTTGTTGTTGTTGTTGTTTTATGCCATCAAGTCGGAACTTAGTCATAGCTGACTTTTCAGCAGGTTTTCAGAGGCAGTTAATTGCACGAGAGGAGATTGCCTGTCCTTCTATGGAGCAGCTAGTGTCTTCAAACCCCATGCCTTTGGGATTGCATTTCAGCTTCTTTCCATTAAGCTACATAGTTAAAATACTGAATTTTTTAAAAAGACTTAAATTTTTAGCTAAATTATTGTTGTTGTTGTTGTTGTTAATTGCCTACGAGTCATAGGCAACCATAGAGACCCTAATGAATGAAAGTCCTTGACACTTATGTGACTTTCATTCTCTCCTCAGGTTCATAGTATTTCTGGAAGAAAGCTATTAAGGAAGTGGATGCCACTCCTGCTTCCAAGCTTGTTTCAACTGGGGAGCGCCACCAAATACTGTCCACCATGGGTAACCATTATCACATATGACTTTCCAGTGTCACAGTGTTTAGCTTCACAACAACCACAAGTTACCTCTGTACAGCAAGTGGACATGCCAGGTATATATGACCTAGAAGAATGTTTGTCCAAACACAATTCAAAATAGGCCTGAGGGCCGCAGATCAGAGTTACCTACCTTCGGCTTGGTAGCATCACTTTCATCCATCCATTAGGCCAGCTGGTCTCTCTCTATGTTGTTAAGTGCCATCGAGTCGTAGTCAACTCATAGCGACCCTATGAACGAAATATATCTTTGTTGTAAAATATTGCCAGGTGACCTCAAACTCAGAGACCTTATATACAACAGGAAAATATCTGTTCAGTCATGGGTCGTGCTCACGATTCATTATTGTGTTTGAGTCCACTCTTTTAACCAGTGTTGTCAAAACATCTTATTGGGATCTCCCTACTTTCCACAAGCACTATTCCAAGTGTATCCTTCTCCAGTGATTGGTCCCTCCTGATAATATGTCCAAAGAAGATAAATTAAAGTCTGGCCACTGTTGTATAAAAGCTGTATTCTGACCACCATTTTTCCAAGACTGATTTACTCATATTCATGAAAGTCTTTAATCAATATGCTTTGCCAGTAGTACCACACTGTGTCCATTCTTTGGTCTTCCTTTTCCTTATCTAACTTTAAGAGAAGGATGGGTAATTTCCTCCTAGGCAGTTTTCTGCCTCTGAAAACTTACTGGAGGGTCAGGAATGAGTAAACATCATACAACAAAAATTGTATGAAAAATTAAGCCACCTTAGTACAAGATGTCAAAAACAACTACAAATACAGTGACTAAGATACAAAAATTATTAGCTACAGAATACACAATTGGGAATTATTTTTTAAAAAAAAATTCCTAAAAAAATCCCTTTTAAAAAAATTTACTAAATGTATATGGAAAATAAGATTATTACAAATAACCAGGCAGTTTGGGGAAGAAAATCTAAAAAAAGAGGATAAGATTATATAAAGGCTTGCAAGTTGTTATGATGCTAAATAGATTTCAGCAGTGAGTTCAGACTAATACAGTAAACACAATGGGGAAAGGGAAAATGCTTGAAAAGCTAATGGCTGAAAATTTTTCATATAAAAGTAAAATGCTAATACTTAGATTCAGGAAGCCCAATGAAATACAAATGTGATCACTATTGTTGTTAGGTGATGTTGAGTCAAATACGACTCATGACCTTATGAACAACAGATCTGAACCCTGTCCTATCCTGTGACATCCCTGTCATCACTGACACACTTAAGCTCATTGCTGTAGTTACTCTATCAATCCATCTCACTGAAGGTCTTCTTCTCTTTCTCTGACCCTTCACCTTTCCAAGCACGAGCAGGGAACAGCCTCTCCTAGAGACATGCCCAAAGTATGTGAAATGAAACTTGCCATCTTTGCCTCCAAGGAGTACTCTGGTTGCACTTTCTCCAAGACGAATCTGTTTGTTCTTTTAGATGTCTGTGAGATATTCAGTACTTTTCTCCAACACCACAACTCAAGGGCACCGAATCTTCTTCTGTCATCCTCATCCATTGTCCAGTTCTCAGATGCATAGCAAGTGATTGGAAAGAGCATGAAAGCACCAGGTCTTAAAAAATGCTATGAACAATAAAGGAACACAACCGTATTTGAGGATGTCAATCTGGACATTAAGGTGTACCTGATATAGGTCATGGTCTTTGCCATTACTTGCTATGCTTCAGAGAGCTGGACAATGACTAGGGATGATAGAAAGAGAGTTGATGCCTTTGAGCTGTGGTGCTGGAAAAGAGTACTGAATATACCACGGACTGCTAGGAGAACAAACAAGTTCATCCCAGAGACGGTGAAGCCAGGCTGCTCCTTGGAGGCAAGGATTCTGAAGCTTCATCTGACATACTTTGGACCTATTGCAAAAAGGGACCAGTCCTTGGAGAGGGATGTCATGCTTGTTAGGATGGATGGACAACACAGGAAAGGAAGACCTTCGATGAGGTGGACTGTTTCTGTCACTGGTAACAAGGATAGGTGTGTCAGACAATGAGATTGGCAAGGGATAGAGCAGGGTTTAGAGGTCGTTATAAGTTGCAAGCAACTTGATGGCACATAACAACAACCACCACCATATTTGAGGTAGAGCCTAGATAAGAAGTCACTCAAAATGAGGAGAAACAGCTGCGAACATCTGCTAATAATTAAAATATGGGATGTACAAAGTATGAATATAGAAAAAATTGGAAATTGTAAAAATATTAGTGCAATGGATCAAGATACACATTCTAGTTGTTAGTGAACTGAGATGGACTTGAACTGGCCACTTTGAATTAGACAATCACATGATCGACTATGCCAGCAATAAAAATGAAGAGGAATGGTGTTGCATTTATAGTTAGTTAAAACGACTGTTGCAAAATCATGGATTATAATGCTGTGGCTTATAGGATACGATCTTTATACAAGCATGGAAGACCTATTAATATAATTGTTATCAAAATATATGCACCAACAGCTAAAGTTAAAGATGAGGGAATTGAAAAGTTCTATCAGCTTTTGCCATGTGAAATTGATCAAACATCTGGTTAAGATGTATTAGTAACAATTGATTCTTGGAGTGAAAAGTTGGAAGCAAAGTAGAAGGAATGATAGTTGGAAATTATGGAATTCAGGACAGAAATGAGGCAAGAGGTCAAATGATACAACTTCTTTTTCATAAACGTGGAATAAATAGATTTAAATTTATATCTGAATGCACCTTAGTTTAACGGTAGAACAAAAAGATGAGAAAATATCACCAAAGTCATTGATGCATTTGACCTGTGGTGTTGAAGAAGAGTATGGAACATCCCATGGACTGCCAAGAGAACAAACAATTATGTCTCTTGGAAAAATTGCAGCGAGAGTGCTCTTTGAAGGCAAAGATGATAAAGCCTCACAATACTTTGGGTATATAGCCTTGGAGAGGGACATGATGCTTGGAAAGGCAGAGGTTCTATGAAGGAGAGGAAGACCCTCAACTAGGAGGCTTGACATAGTGACTACCACAATGGGCTCTAATGTGCCAGGAAGTGTGGGGATGGCACAGTATAGAATCAAAACAAACAGAGAGAAGCACCAGGTTACAGAAATGAGAGTAGTAGCTGACTCCTCCCAGTTAACAATGGAAACCAGAGGATGATGAATTTATTATTATAAATATAATGACAG
>NW_006400071.1:1722119-1760765 GCF_000299155.1 Elephantulus edwardii | reverse complement strand
GTAAATTTCAGGAAGAAACAAAAAAATACCTTTAACACATACATAAAATTCAAACAAACACTAGTTAAGCATAAATAATGCTTAAATTTTAGACTTTAAGGCAGAATTCAAATCCTGACTAAAAAAGCAAACCCAAGAGAGGCACATAAGTTTAAAACGCATTGTTCAAGAGAATTATGATGGTGATTGACTTTACTGTAAATGAGTATGTTAGAATTTCTAGGTTAACCACTAATAGAATATAACAAATGACTAGAAGAAAAAGGTGAAATTAAGATGAAAGCATAATTAATTCAAAAAATGAAGAGAGAGGGAAAGCCACAAGGTATGAATTAATACCAGGACACTTTAGACCCTTTGTAACCCAAGATCAGCAGGATAGAAGAGAGGTCACCATAAAGGCTTAAGTAATTGACCCGAATCGGCAGGAAGAGAGAAAAAACTATAACCAGATTGGTTCAAAATAAAATAATTACCATATGAAAAGTTAACACTTCAAGATAAAAGACAGAATTATAAGATTTAAAGAGATGCACACTTCCTTATTGGTTTTCGTAGAAGGTAACATTAGACAATGAACTTCATTGTATTTAAGACCTTTTAAATGTACTTTGTAAGACATTTTCACCTCTCCATTTCTAGAAGCTTGCATTGACCCAGCTTTTTACTGGTGGGGCTTAGGCAAGAGGCTTTAAGCCTTGGAGGACATGGTATTTCATGTTAGCTGGTGAATCCAGCTCATAAAATCTTTCTCTGCAAGCAAGTGGGCATATCTATAGAAGCAATTGTACTTACGCTGGGTCATAAGCAAAACTCACATGGTGCTGAGCAACTTGTGTAAACTTCCACCATGCACACATCCAGTCAAGTAAATCATTTGCTTTGTATTTTTGGTACAGGCAGCATCCTCACAGTCTGGTAATCTATTGGAAATTCAAAGTCATGGGCCTGACCTTTGATCTGAGGCTAACATGGTTCAAAGACAGAATTCTCACCTGTCATGAGGGATATCTGAGTTTGACCTCTGACCGATGGACCTCATGCACAGACATGATCCATTTTTCAGGGAAGGTTTTATAATGGTGAATAGATTTCAGCAGTATATGCAGATGAAGATAGACTAAAAAGACAAGCCTGGTGATCTAGTTCTGGAAATCAGTTCTCAAACACATGATGACAAAGACTCAGTAAAAAAAAAAGAAAAAAATTAATTAATTACTGGATCGAAAGCATGGATGGCAGGTATGGGTTCTGCATGAGCACAATTAAGTGTGCTGGAACTCCCATTCTTCCCAGTGACAGCCACAACTTCTCACGATCCACACAGTCAAATTTGCCTTTGCACAGTTAATAAAGCATAAATAGACATTCTTCTGGTATTCTTCACCGTCAGCCAGAATCCGTCTGTCATCAGCAATGATGTCTCGAGTGCTACATCCTCTTCTAAGTCTTATTTGAATTTCTGGAAGTTGCATTTTTAAATGATCTTCAGCAGTATTTTGTGTGCATGTGATATAAATCATATTGTTTGATAGTTTCCACATTCTCTTGGGGCACCTTTCTTGGCACTGGGAACAATTATGAATCTCTTCCAATTAGTTAGCCAGACAGCTGTCTTCCAAACTTCTTGGCATAGACTGGTGAGCTCATCTAAGGCTTCATCTATTACTTGTGTTGATTAATTGTGTTAATTGTGTATCACTTAGTTGTGATAAATTAACTATTTAATTGTGTATCACTTAAAGTGTCAAATGCATAATGATTGGTTATCCAGTGCAGACAGTGTGGCCTGGAGCTCCCTGGAAGGAGGAGTGGCATCCACTTCTGTAATAGCTTGCCTCTGGAAACCCTATGAACCTGGAGAGAGGATGAAAGACACACAAGCGTTGAGGACTCTCCTTTATAGGGTCGTTATGAGTTGCCTGCGACTCAACGGCACTTAACAACAACAACAACAATCACTTAATTGTACTCAGGCAAATCCTATACCTGGACCAGGAGGTTAATGTGTGAACAGAGCAAGGGGACACTGCATGGGTTAAAATTAAAATGGGAGTTTTTCAGGGTTGTATTTTCTCTCCATATCTATTCAATCTGTCTACATACTGAGCAAATTATTCAAGAAGCTGGACTCTATGAAGAGGAATGTGGCTTCAGAATTGGAGAGAGATCATCAATAACCTGTGTTATGCAGATGACACAGCCTAGTTTACTGAAAGTGAGGAGGGCTTGAAGCACTTATTGCAGAAGATCAAGTAATGCAGCTATCAATAGGGATTACATCTCAATGTCAAGAAAACAAAGATTCTTACCACTGGACTGATAGGCAACATCATGATGTATGGAGAATAAACTGAAACTGTCCACAACTTCATCTTGCTTGGATCCACAATTAGCACCCTTGGTACCAGCAGTCAGGAAATAAGGAAATATATTGCACCAGGACAAAGTCTGTTGTTAGCAACCTCTCCAAATTATTGAGGTATAATGATGCCAGTTTGAGGATTAAAGTGCATCTGATTCAAGCCATGCTCTTTCCAGTCACTTGCTGGACAATGAATAGAGATGACAGAAGAATTATTGATGCCTTTGAGGTGTGGTGTTGGAGAAGAACACTGAACATGACTATCTAAAGAATAAAGGAATATGTCTTGCAGAGGGCATGATTGGACTGCTTTTTTGAGGCAAGGATGTGAAGGCTTTGCCTCACATACTTCTGGGATATTGCTAAAAAGGGCTATTTCTTGAAAAGGGACACGATGCTTGGCAGAGTGGGGGGTCAGTGAAGGAGAGGAAGACACTCAGCCAGGTAGAATGACACGATGACTGCCTCAGTGGAATCTAGTGTGTCAGGAAGTGTGAAGATGGTGCAGGATAGGACAGGGTTCAGATTTGTTGTTCATAGGGTCACTATGAGTCATACTCGACTCAACTGCGCCTAAAAACACAATTGATGGAGAATTCCTATGCTCATCAAAAGACTTCTCCATTCAGAAAGTTGAAACAGGATCCACATCTCATACCATACCCAAAAATCAACTCAAGGTGGATCAGAGACATGGGAGTAAAGCCCAAAACCATAACTTTCATAAGAGACAAACTGGGATCAAGCTTAGAAACACCAGTCCAAGGTATAAAGAGACTGCCAAATACAAACAAAAATGCATAATCTAAAGAGGATAAAATTTATGCAAGGAAACTTCTAGAAATCTCTGTGCACGTCAAAAATGTTTTCCAACAGGGTGAAAAGAACACCTACAGACTTGGAACAAACATTTGGTAATACTATTTCAGACAAGAGTCTTATAACAAAAATTTACAGAATACTCCTGGGCCTCCAACAAGAAAAAGACTGACAACCCAATTACAAAATGGGCAAAAGATACGGAAAGAATTTTCCCAAAGGAAGATATTCGAATGGTAGACACATGAAGAAGTGTTCCAAAACACTGGCAATAAGAAAGATGCAAATCAAAACCACAATGAAGCACCATCTCATTCCAGTAAGAGTGACAAAGTTTAACAAGGCAGCAAGTAATAGATGTGGAAGAGGATGTGTCATGAAAGGAATTCTTATACATTGTTGGCAGGATTGTAAAATGGTGCAACCACTCTGGAAGGCAGTTTAGTACTTCCTCAAAAAGCTGAACATAGAAATTCTGTATGACCCAGCTATATTTCACTACTTGAAATATACCCTGAGAAAATGAGAACTGAGGCACAAATGGAAATTTGTACACTAATGTTCATAGCAGCATTATTCACCATCACAAGAACAGGGAAACAGCCCAAACATCAAACCACAAATGAATGGATTGAGAAATTATGGTACATTCACACAATGAAGCACTACTATACAGCACTCAAGAGCAATAACTTTGTAAATTATTACCTAACTTGGAAGGACTGGAGAACACTATTCTGAGTGAACTAACTCAGTCCCACAAGGATAAATATTGTATAAAACCATTATTGTAGAATGAGTATAAGGATCCAGGAGGTGAGAGAGGCTGGAAGCAGAGGGATGTGGATGTGCAGGGGGAGGAGGGGATAAATCATTGGGTTGTACAGTCTGATGGGGGTGTGTGAAGGAAATGAAAAGAATTTGTTCAAATTTGTATTTGAGTCTTTTAAATAAGCTAGGAGGTGCGGGGGGAGAGACTTTTCCAAAGAAATGAAAAAAGTACATCTAGATTTGGGGGAAATATTTGGAAAAATAATTTTGGCAATAACAGGGAGTTATATGTAAAATTCATTAAAAAGAAAATACCCCTTTGAAACAAAGTATTTCAAGAAAATGTAAAGAACACTCCAATATCTCAACAAGGTTAAGACTGTCTAATTTCAAAATGAGCAGAGGGCATGAATAAACATTTCAGCAAAGAAGTCATTCAGAAGGTCAAAAATGCATGAAGAACTATTCAAGATCTGGAATATACTCTGAGCAAATGAGGATTGAGGCACAAACAGACACTTGTACACGTGTTCATAGCAGCATTATTCACCATGGCAAGAGCATGAAACAGCCCAAATGTCCAACCACAGTGGAATTATTTGAGAAATTATGGTACATTCTCACAATGGAATACTATGCAGCACACAGGGGTAATGATTTTGTAAATTACTACCTAACATAAGAGAGACTAGAGAGCATTATGCGGAGTGAACTCAGTACCATAAGGACAAACAGTAATAGGACTATTATTGTAGAGCATGTAAGGGGCGTGGGGGTATTAAACATAGAGTTACACAATTTGATGGGTGGAAGGAGGGATTGGTAAAGGAAAGGGGAAAGGTCCCATGTGAGAAACAATGTACATGAACTTTATGAACTTCTTATGTAAACCAGTATAAAATTATTACCTACCTTGAGAGGGACTGAAGAGCATTATGCTGAGTGAACTAATTCAGTTCCACAAGGACAAATACTGTATAAAACCATTATTGTAGAATGAATATGAAGATCCAAGGAGGGGAGAAGGTGGAAGCAGATGGATGAGGAGGTGCGTGGGGGTATTAATCATGGGGTCAATTTGATGGGTGGGGGGTGAGGGAAATGGGAAGGACCTGGTGTGAAAAATAATGTATTTGAATTTCATAAATAAACTAGTAGAGAAAACTGTTTAAGAGGGATATATGATTAGATATTATTGTTATAACAGGAGGCCAGAACATAGCTAGCATAGTGGAGTGGACTTGTGGAGGAAGAATTGAATAACCATGAAAGAATTTTTTCTTTTACTTTTCAAAGAGAAAAGTAAATGGGGGGAAGAGGTGGACAGGAAGAAAAGTACAACAATGAATGAATGAAAATTTTTTAAAAAGCTCAAGAAAGCCCCTCATTTTTATAATAATAATAATAATAATAATAATAATAAAATGTTCAAGATCATTTGATATCAGAGAGCTAAAAATCAAACCAACAATGAGCTATATAGTCTCACTCCACCAAAAATAGCAATGTTCAAAAAAAAACAAAAAATGCTGGTAAGGATGTGAAGAACTAGAACTATCATGCACTGCTGGTGGGAATGTCAAAGACTGGGATTCAAACCCACCAACCAGTCACACAGAAAGGGACAGATGTGGCAACTGGCTTCCACAGCCTTCGAATCCTTGAAAGAATAATTCTACTCTGTACTGTAGGATCATTACAAGTCAGATTTGATTCAATGGCAATTAGCTTAGTGTTTGGTTTATAAACAATGTAAGTGCTTAAACTTCAGAACCTTAGTGAAATAGGAAAAGTCTAGGGAAATATACATTAAAAAAAATTCACTAAAGAAAAACCTGAATAGACAAGTTACTATGAAAGATGCTTAAAAATTTATCAAAGAACTATGTTGCCAAAACTCTTGTGCCATTTTAAGATTAAGTTCTTTCAAACTTTCAAGGAACTTAAATCCCCAGGCTATTTGAAACTGTTCTAGGAATAGAAACAAAAATATATGTCTTGTTTTATAACCTCAATATAGCCCTGACTCCAAAACATGAAAAAAAGGAGAATAAAAATATGTACTAAAATTGGAATAATTAAAACTATCATAAATAATATGTAACTGGGTAAATCCAGTAGCAGAATTTTTTTTAAACTTACACACAATGACCAAATAAAAGTTATCCAAGAAATTAAAAATCATTTATTATTTAAAAACTCTATTAATCCAACATCTCATATCAATATATTTAAGGAGAGAATGGTTGTTGATGAGTCTTCCTCCAATTCTGATGCCAAATTCTTCTTCATAAAGTGCAGATTCTAGGATCATTTGCTGAGCATAAAGATTAAATGATTACAGAGAAAAGCTAAATCCCTGACACTCACAGTTTCTAAATTTAAGCTGCGCAGCATTTTCTTGTTGTCTTCAATGACTATCTCCTGGTATATGTACAGATGAGCATAATTAAGGCTTCTGCAATTCTCACTCTTCTAAAACAATATACTTTTATTTTTAACATCCACACAGTCATATAGGCTTACTACAGTCAGGAGAACACAGAATGTTTTACCTTTTATTTGATAAAGTAGAGAGTCAATGAGAGAGAAGAAAACCTTTATCAATAAGATGGAACAGCATAGGATAGTGGCTGGAACGATGAACACAGCCATGAGCTCGAGGGTGGTGCATAACTGGGAAATGTTTTATGCTATTATTCAAAGAGTCCCTATGTGGCAAGTGATTAAATGGTCCTAATATCAATGAGAACAAACATCTTTATAGTATTCTTTATTTTCAGTCAAGACCCATGTGACAATAACAATTGCATCTCTTGTTTCCCACCCATTTCTGAATCAGTCATAGACTTTAGACTTCTGTCAGGTTCCTGTGTTTTGTACTGATGGAAAACAAACTATTTTGGATTATCTTTAGCTAAAATTTGTTTTGTTGTTGTTGTTAGGTGCCGTCGAGTCATTTGCGACTCATAGCAACCCTATGCACAACAGCCCTAAACCCTGCTCTATCCTGCGCCAACCACACTGCCTCTGACACACCCATCCCAATTACCCCAGTCACCGAATCAATCCATCTCATAGAGGGTCTTCCCCTCCTGCGCTGTCCCTCCACCCTCCCAAGCATGATGTCCCTGTCCAAGGACCTGTCCCTCCTGGCAACATGTCCAAAGTATGTCAGATGAAGCCCCAGAATCCTTGCCTCCAAGGAGTAGCTTGGTTTAATCCTCTCCAAGATGAATCTGTTTGTTTTCCTGGCAGTCCAAGGTACATTCAGTACTCTTCTCCAGCACCACAGCTCAAAAGCAGCAACTCTCCTTCTGTCCTCCCTAGTCATTGTCCAACTCTCTGATGCAAAACAAAATTTGTTTACATATGATATTAAAGAGACTGTTTGATAAATTGTATTGTTTTCAAACACCCTTCCTTGGAATAGGCACAAATTTGGATTTGTTTCAGTTAGCTGACCAGTTGGTAGCCAGTTTTCAAATGTTTTGAGATTGATGAGTGAGCACTTCTAGTGTTCCATTCATTTCTTAAAATCTATCAATTGACATTCTACCAGTTTCTGAAGCCTAGATTTTAGCCAATGATTTTAAGGCATTTTGGACTCCTCCACCAATACTATACGTTATTGATCATATGCAACCTCTTGAGATGGTTCAACATCAACCAACTCTTAATGTGAGTATTGATTGTGGATCCAAGTGAAATGAAATCATTGAAAACATCAACCTTCTGTCTATGCCAATACTTTCTATTGGTCTAGTGGTGAGGATGTTGTTTTCTTAATGCTCAGATGCAATCTATTTTTGAAGGCTATATAGTCTTTGATCTTCTGTAGCAAGTGCTTTAAGTTCTCATCACTTTCTGCAAGCCATTATCACATCTTTCCATATTTTAAACCGTGCAGTATTCCCTTGTTATGTTCAGACAGCTGTGTCTGGTCTATTTATAAGGTAACATTAAGTAGTGCTAGAATAGTCTGGATCGTAATCCAATGTGAGTGGCCCTTTTATAGGAGGATAAGAGACACACAGAGACAGAGAGGTAAGATGGCCTTATGGAGAGAGAAGCCACAAGTAAAGAATGTCATGGGCTGCCAGAAGGTGGGGAAACAAGGAAGCTTCTTCCTCTAGGGTCTTTAGCGAGAGTATGGCTTGAGACAATTTTTTGTTGTTTTAAATCATATCATTTGTGATAATTTTATAGTAATCCTAGGAAACTAATAGGTTGTTCTAAGCACGACCATAATATGAATAGATGTACTGACAATATTCTTGTGCTTGTCTCTGTTGGGCACATATATTTATATATTCACCTGCCTTAGAGTTAAACTGGGGTGACATATCAGGCATATGCTTCACTTTACTAGATAAATGCCCAAGAGCTTTTCAAGCTTTTGTACTGCAAATGGAACCTGCGTGCTCTAGTTCAGTGAGAGGTCTCTCATAAGAAATATCTGATCATTTACTGCTAAAAATTATTCCAGGGATCCCTGGTGGCACAGTGGCAAGAAACTGTGCCGCAATTCCAAAGGCCATCAGTTCAAATCCACCAGCTACTCTGTGGGGACAAGGTGAGCAGTCTCCTCCCCAGAGATTAACTGCTTCGGAAAATCCACCAAAGCATCAGCTACGAATTGGTTCAAAGCAATGGTGCACCACCACCTCAGCATATTCACAAAATGGAATACTATACTGCAATGAAAAACAAGCAGCTCATGAACTATTACACAAATGGGTGACCCTGGAGGATATTATGCTGAATGAAATATCTCAGGCACAAAGGGACAAACACTGTGTAATGCTACTGTTATAAAAACAGGACTGACATCAGGGTTAGGGGAATCTAAGAAAAGAGGGTTTAAACAATGTACACTGCATTGAAACAGATGAGAGAGAGAACTGTTTGAAGGGAATACATGACTAGGTATTATTTTCATGCTAAGAATCCAGAATGAGAGTTTCATGGGGGAGTGGACTGGGGGGAGATTGTATAATAATGAAACGGGGTTTTTTTGCTTTTGTTTTTACTTCTCAAAGAGAAAAACCAACTGAGGAGAGGGGTGGGCAGGTAGGAAAACGTGCACTAGTGAATGAATGTAAATCCAAAGTCTCTATAAACTCATTAAAATTTCAATTAAAAAATTTTCCGTTTCCATTGTTAGTGCTGTGAAGCAATTTTACTCTAACACAAATGAGTCCAAGTTAAAGAAACAGCAAATGGCTGTAACACCAATGAGCGGAACTCAAGCTTTCTGAAAGGGAATGCTCTTCCAATCAATACCAAGTGGAAATGGACCTTCCCTTCCTTTTCTCCCCTTCCTTTCTTCTCACTTGTCCTTCCTCCTCGGTCTCTCCTTCATTCTCTATTCTCTTCCCTGCTTGTCTCTCCCTCATTTCTCTTTCTTTCTCTTAAGCTTTCTAGTTAATAATCTTTCCCCAACCCTTAACCCCTCTCCTCCTCTCCCTTTACTATTTTAGACCTCTTTCTGCTAAAAGAAGACACTTCTGGCATGAGCAAGCCAGTAAACTAGATTCGGAACTCCTTGCATCAGCAACTACCTAATTAGAGGCACGATTTGTGGTCCAATGAAGTTTCCACCAGTCTAATGTGCCTCGCGGAGCCAAGCTTCTGCCTGTAATTACATCCAGCTTCCAGTTAACAGAAGGGCAAGAACATCTGTATCAAGAGTGATGAGAAAGTCCTTGCCCAGGGTCTTCTGGAACTGAAACATAAAGCAGGAGCTGGTAAGAATGCTCGTTAAGCCTGCTATCCTTATTCCTGACAAAGAGAACACACAGTTCATTGTCCCCTCCCCTGCCACCAGACTCTTTTGCCCAACGGTGATGACTTAGTGTATGCTTCTGGACCAGTCTCTGTTCTATATTTATTCTTTAAACTGGTAAGTGGGGAGAAATCGTGGCCTGGAGCATAGACTCTTAAACATTAAGGCATGCTGCAAATTTGTTCTGAATGATAAAAGCACCAATATCAGCAAATTATTTCTTTTACTAATAAAGATCGAAACTATCCCTTTTAATAACATACCTGTCATTTACAGTTCAATATTCATGCCTTTAACTCTCTCTTAAACCTATAATATCTGTATGTCAGAAATTAGAAATTCAGTAGTAAGTACAATAAAAGTAGTGATTCTACCGTCTTGTTGGGAATGCACATATTAATCACATAAACATTTAACTAGGAGTTTCCGAGTGGGACAAAAGATTACTAGCTCAAAGACTACTAGTAGCCAGGCTAATAGCTGAGACATTTCAGAAAAAAAGTCTGTTGATCTGTTCATAAAGGTCGCAATCTTCTACACCCTACGCAGTATAATTCTACTCTACAACACACGAGATGCAACCTCCAATACTATTGAGTGGGCTCTCTGCAGCGCTCCCGGAGTGGTGCGTCTCCATCACACTAACCTCCGCCAGGGTGTCACTGCTCCACGCCGGCCAAAAGGACAGAGACACTTTCCTAGCACGATGTCTCTCTAAACGACTGGTTCTTCCTAAAAATATGCCTAAAGTACATGAGATAGTGTTTCAGCATCCTTGCCTCTAAGAAACACTCTGGTTGCATATCCTTCAAAACAAAATTTGTTTGTTTTTTGGCAGCCTATGGGATATTCAAAACAAACAGATTCATCCTAGAGAGGGTTAAAGCAGGCTGCTCCTTGGAGGCAAGGAGTCTGGGGCTTCATCTGACATACTTTGGACATGTTGTAAGGAGAGATAGGTCTTTAGAGAGGGACATCATGCTGGGTAGAGTAGAGGGACAGCGCAGGAGGGGAAGACCCTCTATGAGTTGGATTGATTCAGTGACTGGGGTAATCGGGATGGGTGTGTCAGAGGCAATGAGATTGGCACAGGATAGAGCACGGTTTAGGGCTGTTGTACACAGGGTCGCTATGAGTCGCAAACGACTTGATGGCACATAACAACAACAACAACATGGGATATTCAGTATTCTTCACCAATTCAAAGGCATCAACTATCCCTTGGTCTTCCTTTTCATTGCCCAACTTCCAAATGCATAGGAAGTGATGAAAAATACTGACTCTTGTTTTTCAATGCAGTGTAGTATTCCATTGTGTGAATATGGGTGACTGTGGAGGACATTATGCTGAGTGAAATATCTCAGGCACAAAAGGACAAATACTGCATAGTTCCACTGCTGTAAAATAGGACTGACATAGGGGTTGGGAGGAGACTAAGAGAGATGGGATAAAGTATATACATTGCATTGACCAGATGAGAGAGAGAAGTGTTTAAAAGGGATATATGATTAGGTATTATTGTCATGACAGGAGTCCAGAATGAAGGCTACATAGTGGAATGGATTTGGGGGGAGGGATTGTATAACAATGAAAGAATTTTTCTTTTTCTTTTCAAAGAGAAGAACAAACTGGGTGGGGATGGGCAGGGAGAAAAGTGCAACAATAAATGAATGGAAATCCAAAATCTCTGTCAATTAACATTAAAATTAATAATAATTTAAAAAATTTAAAAAATACTGAGTATTGTATCAAGCACACCATAGTCTTTAAACTGACATCTTTCTTTGTTAAAACTTTGGAGAGGACCTTGACACATTTCCCAATCAAAGCATGTCTTTTGATTTCTTTCTTTCTTTTTTTTTTTATTTGCTAATTGCTTTATAACCACAACAAACTGGTACAGAGGAAGGTCCTGTACAAAACACAACAAAGGTTCAAAGATGGAGGCGTTCTCTTAGCAAGGCTGAAGATTTCAGTCTCTGGTATTTGGAATTTAGGCTGCAGTCTTTGTTTTTGGATCGATCACTGGGTGTGTGGGCACAGTCCATGCTTTAACCAGGTTTGAACAGAAGAATGGCAACTTGGCCCAGGTAAAAGTAGATGAAGTGCTTAGTTTCATGTGTCACATAACTACCGAAGTTTCTCCCCACGATGCATGCAGTGCCAGGTGGGGTTGTACTTCTTGTCAAACTCCTTCTTGATGTGGGCCGCGATGTCCTTCTCGAGGTTGTATTTCTCCAGCGCCTGGGTCGCGCACTCCACCGAGTCCTGTTGCATCTCCTCCGACATGTCCGCATTTTTGATCACCGCCTTTTGGTCGCACATGGTTGGTTACCGCGGAGCAGGCACTCAGCGTCTGCGATGGCTTTCTGGGGAGGGGTTAGAGCAACTCAAGCCCTGCACGACCTGCTGCCGCTCCTGAAGCTGTGGCGCATCTAAGTCGCCCCACGCCGCCCGCCCGGCTTTTGATTTCTTGACTGCTGCTCCCATGCGTACTGATTGTGAATCCAAGTGAAATGAAATCATTGACAACTTCAAATTCTTCTCCATCTATCGTGATGTTGCCTTTTGGTCCAGTGGGGAAGATTTTGTTTCCTTGATGTTGAGATGTAACCTATACTGAAAGCTGTAGTCTTTGACTTTCTGAAGGAAATACCGACCTAACTAAATGCATAAAAATTTCATTTCTTAACGGAGAAAAAACCCCAAGAACCATCAAACTCATCACCAAAGATGAACAGCTTGTTGACCGCTCTCATGAAGATGACAGCAAAGAAAACCCACACAGAGTCACTATGAGTCAGAATTGACTGCGCAGCAAAGATTCATTTGTGGGGTTTTGTTTGTTGTTTTGGGGAGTAGGATCCCTGCACTGTCCTCTAGGTATTTTTTAATTTAATCCTCCTCCTAGCCTCCATTGCTCTAGAGTCAGAATCAATTCGTAGCTAACCCGTGTTTCCTAAAGTTGTAAAGTCCATGAGGAAGAAATGGCTCATCTTCCTTTCCTGGACTGGCTCATGAATTTGAACCGTTAGACAGGTAACACGTTAGGTTAGCAGTATGTCTCTCTACCTAAAACACTGCCACAGCAGAATTTTTTATCACACAAGTGGAAACTGGGACACGGAATGGCTAAGAAAATTCCGCAGGACCATCCTGCTGATAAGTGCGAAGGTTGCCTCCAAAGGACTTTTGTGTTTATGGAAGGAGGAAACATCATCCCACTTGGAATCTATTAGCAAATCCACTGTTGGTCCAGAGATTTCCAGCCTAGGTTTACTGAAGCTAAGAGACTTTCCATGGAATACTTCTTTCCTAAGACCTCAATCAATAACTCTGACCTTTCTTAGCCAATCTTGCAAGATATGTCCACTCAAGGAAGCCCAAGAATGACACACAGGAATGTGAAAAATGATATGGCAAAGGAAGCTATGAGAACACATCTCTGTAATAGTTAGCAAGATCTCAGTTCATGATGACATTAATGTGACAGGTTTGCACTTAGTCCACAAAGTCAGGCTAAAATAACATTTCATGTCTTAGTAATCTAACAGTGTTATAACAGATGCTGCAAGTGGCTTTAACAAACAGAAATTTTTCACTTACAGGTTTCTAATCTTGTCTCATTAACATCACAGAGGTTAGAATTTCTAGTGCATAGAATAATAAGATTATTCTGAGAATCATATCCAACTCAGGCTGACATGTATATTTTTTAAATAAAATTTCATTTAAATTGATATTTTAATGAACATTAAATTTAAAAGTTAGACTTTTTATTCATTCATTCATTCATTCATTGTTGTACATGTTACTCCTTCTCCCTCCCTTCCCCCTCCCCCAGTTCACTTTTCTTTTTTTACTTTTTATTCATTGTTGCACAATTACCTACCTTCCCTCCCTTACCCCCACCACCACCACTTTACAATGATATACATCTTATTCTGGGCTATTGTCGTATGTATAAATGAATAGAAAGAAAAACTGTGGTATACTGATGCAATGGAATACTATGCAGCACTGAAAAACAATGAACTCATAAAACATTACACAAGCTGATAATGGATTTTTGAAGGACACAACCCATGACAACTTCTTTTTCTGATACAACTAGAATCTGCCCTTACAATTATCAATGGATATATCATTCCTTTCTGCAAGGTCACTCAAGAGCTCCAAGGAGCAAGAGGAGGACAGAAAATGGTTTAAAGAGCTTTATTCTTTCTTCCCTCCAGGACCAGTTTCAGCTTCTTTGTTGGTCCTCTTTTGCAAGAAGTCACCAGATCTAATGACTGTCCTTTGGGGGGGGGGGTGATCAAAGTTTCCTTACTTCTCAATTGGGGAAAGTGACATTCAGCCCTCCACTTACTGGATAGCAGAGACAAGTAACATGCTGCTGTTGTTAGGTGCCATTGAGTTGACTGTGACTCACAGTAACCCTGTGAATAAAAGATTTGAACATTGCCCTATCCTGCACTGCCATCACGACCTCTAATATGTTCAAGCTCATTTTAAAAGTGGCTGTTTTGCTGAGAGTCTTCCTCTCTTTCTCCAACTCTCCATCTTTCCCAACATGATGCATTTTCCCTCCTGACAACATTTCTAACGTATGTGAGATGACATCTTCCCATCCTTGCCTCCATCAGAATCCTGGCTGCTCTATGTCTAATCTGTTTGGTTTTGGAGTGTTTGTTTTAACAGTCTATGGGATATTCACTGTTCTTCTCCAGCACCACTATTCAAAGGAATCACTTTTTCTGTATACTATTCCAATTTTGCTACTGACCCTAGAGGAGAACCAAGTGCAGGTGTGTGTGTGTGTGTGTGTGTGTGTGTGTGTGTGTGTGTAAGATGGGAGGGCGGGGGAACAGCCACAAGAAAAACTAACGAGAAGTGTCCCAACCATGAATATCAAACCCCTCTGTATATTTGGACTTAGAAAGATTTTGACTTCTTTTTTTATATATTTCTCTCTTGTCTAAAATTTACTTGCCATAATCAGAAAGGAAACAATAGGCATAATTTTTCTTTTCTTTATTTCCCATATTCAGGCCTGTATAATTGTGAGATGTCTCTATTGAATACAACCTCCTCACATACAATGAATTTCAAGCTCAGGGGGTTTTTTGGGGTTTGTTTGTTTGTTTCCTTTCATCACACTGAGAGAAGCGACCACTTTGTTTATCTCCAGTTTTCCTCCCACCTCTTAGTCCTGAAGAATACCCTCAGAAACCCAACCCTCTCATTTCTGATCTGAGAACTAGGTCTACCGCTGCATGGTTTACATCCCACACCTGGAGTCCTGGATTGAGAGGGAATTCCTGGGGACCACATGGGTCTCAGCCCTGTCATTTGTCTGAGAGGAGGGAGAGAGACCACTGGGACAAAGGGATCTAACAATGCCACAGTGCTGGCTTTGCAATTTGGTGTGTTTTGACAAGTGTAATTTAGTTCTAATTACTGACAGTAATTATTCTCCAACCCACAGTGGGAAGCTGTCGGGCCTGTAGTTATGGCGGCTTCCGAGGGCCTCAATCTTGGCTGCGCTTCTATCGTCAAACAGTGTGCACCCTGAGGGCTCTCTGGCAACAGTGGCTGAGCCTAGACGTGAAGGGAAAGAAACAGGGAAAGAATTCCAGGTTGGCAACTAGAGAACTGTGAGTGTAGAGGAGGGAACACCTTCTCGGAGCCAGGAGACCTAGTTCAGCTGCTAAATTGCTTTACAAGTGTAGACCTCCCTAAGCCTGTTTTCTAGTGCCAGGAGTTCTTGGCTAGTGCTGACAGTGTGACATGTTGTTTTGGTTGTTCTATGCTGTTGAGTCGGAACTGACTCATAATTGACCCTCTAACGGGTTTCCACACAGGAGAATATCGCCCTTCCTTCTCCCTTAGAGCTGCTGGTGGATTTGAATGGCCTGCCTTTGGATCGGCAACACAACTCCTTACTTGGCTACCAACCCAAAGGTTGGTGATTCAAGTCCACTCAAAGACGTCTTAATCTACTTCTGAAAATTCAGCCAATGGATAACTTGGGGAGCACGGTTTACACAGCACATGTGGTTATTGTTGTTGCTGTGTACTGTAGCATTGGAACCGACCCATAGCTGACTCTTCGGTGGGTTTTCAGAGGCAGTTAATCACACAAGAAGAGATTGCCCATCCTTCTCCTGCAGAGCAGCTGGTGGCCTCAAACCACATATCTTTGGGATTGCAGCCCAGCTTCTTGCCACTTGAAATGAGTTCAGTGGCAACTGGTGGTTTCTAATTTCAGCCTCACTGACTTGTGAATGGAAAGCTCCAGAAAGGAAAGCTCTAGAAAAAAGAGCTTTTGTTCTCTTCTTCAAAGTGGGTAACCACATTTTTATTTTCTACCTCAAGGACTGCTTTCTCCACCACTCCCAATTCAAGCACTGTGTGGACACCCCTTACCTGACTCCGATAACCCCCAGCGAGAACATCACAAATAAGAATTTGCTAGTATTCAGTTACAAAATGGAAATTGTGCTTGGACCCAAAATGAAGCCATTTAAACAAGAAGAAATGTCAATCTCTCTTTTTTCCCTTTCTTTTTTGACTTATGACTCAAATGATATTTATTCAATACAAGAAAATTGCTTAATTCATGCTGATCAGAAGGCCTCTTAGTAAAATGCCTTTGGTTTTTGTATAGAGTGAATACAAATCAAGTATTACTTAATAGTTGTACATTTAAAATATAGATGGTTTGATTTCAGTTGTAGGGGTTATCTGTTGAGTGGTTTTTTGGTTGTTTGAGGGTTTGTTTGTTGTTTTTTTTTTGTTGGATTGGGGTTTTTTGTGTTTGTTTTTTGTTTTTGTTTTTGTTTTTTAATTTCAGATCCAAAGATGTGAAGTAGCTATAAAGGAGCTTGGGTGTTGGGATGATGTGTTTATAACTAACTCCTACCCCTGACTCTAATAGTCAGCAGACATTATAAAGTATCGCCATCTTCTTGAGAGACAGAGAAGACAATCTGAGGGTCTGAGAAAGTAGCTCAGAAAGCCTGAACCACACATCCTTGTGTAGTAATAAAAGGAGGCACTCTGCTGGCCTCTGTCCACGAGTCTCCTCACTGAAGACCAAGGTAAACACATCAGACATATTTTACAGATGAGAGAACAGATTTGGAGAGAAGAGGGTCTTTCATTTTCTGCTGCAGCATAAATACTAGAAGCTGGTGGTTTTAAAGAAAAGCAAAGCTCTTCTCCCAGCTTAGAAGACTAGAAGTGTGAATACCAGCTGAAGGGCAAGGTTCGCTCTTCAGTGTTCGCTCTAAGGGAAGATCCTTGTTTCCTCCAGCCTTGGTGATTTCATGTACCATGGCGTCTATCATCTAACCTCCTTTGTGCTTCGTTCTCCCTACCTCTGTGCCACTCTTATTAACTCTCCAATGATTCCGCTTACAAGACATCTTACACTAATAGGACTTCAATAACATAAGAGAGAAAACATTAATCCAATGGCATTAAATCCACAGAGACACAGAAGTGAGGGAAGGTACCCTAATCTGTAATAGGTGGAAATTTCTTTAAAGTCATTCACAGGAGCATGAGTCCAGGGCTTTGCAAATCTAAGTGTGCAGTCCACCACAAGACACAGCTTTGTGTGTGTGTGTGTGTGTGTGTGTGTGTGTGTGTGTGTGTACGCACACACACTCATGTTTATTGCTGTATTATTCACAATAGCAGAGAGATTGAAGCAACTCAAGCTCCCATCAACAAACAAATGGATAGAAACACTACAGTACATTCCTATAGTGGAATACTATGCAGCACTGACAAACAAACTTGTAAAACATTACACAACATAGGGGAGCCTGGAGGGCATTACGCTTAATGAAATATCTCAGTCACAATAGGATAAATTTTGCATAATATCATTGTTCTAAAATAGGACAGACATGGGGGCCTAAGGGAAGAATAGGGAAAGAGTAGATAGATAATGAACCCTGCATTAGAATAAATGAGAAGAACAGTTCAAAGGAAATACACAATTAGGTATTATATGTTTGCTGCAGAAGGTCAAGGATTATAATCTGCAACATGGATTGAAATTTAACATCAAGAAAGCAAAAGTGCTCCCTATTGGGTAAATGGAAGCACCATGATAGAGAAAAGACTGAGGTTGTTAACAATTTCAGCTTGCTTAGGTCCACAGTCAACACTCTTGGCACCAGTAGTCAGGAAACCAAAAGGCAAATCACATTAGGAAAATCTGCTGTCAAGACCTCTCCATAGTGCTGAAAAGTTTTTCTCAGCAGGCTGAGAAGCAGAAACTACACCTAGCTTTTCTTATCCGCAGATAACAACTAAGGTTGACAACAACGGCGCCATGCTCAGCTGCTCACTGAAAGATTGGAGAAGTGAACCCAACAGCCACTCCGCAAGAGAAACACATGGCAGTTTGCTTCTGGAAATCTTTGGGGCAGTTCCACTCTATCTTATAGGTTCATTATGAGTTGAAATCAACTTGCCAGCAACATAGTTTAGTTATAATGCATTGTCTTGCTGCTGAAGCCCCTAGTTTCAGTGTTGGTTTACTTACATCCTCACCTTTTTTGTAACAGAGAAAGCAGCTTTCATGATAGGTTCGTCTGCAGTGTTGTTGAGCTAAGGTATTCCTAGAGACTTAGACAAATGATTACTCTGATCCTTGCAAAGATTTTGAAATAATCCTCTTTTCCCATTTGAAATATTTCCTACTGAAAATATCTACAGAGCCCTGCTATCTGCACTTGGCTTCTGGTTGAGTAAACTCTTAACCTCATATGATATTTAGCCTTGTCTTAGTAAGAGGTAAGAAGGAGAAGAGCAAACATGGCAGCATGGACAGCACGAATGGCAGCATGGGAAAGCAGAATTTTCCCTTGGAATTTTCTTTTTTTTTTTCTCGTTAAGTTCTATTTTATTAAAACCTGTAACTGGTTTGAGCTTGGTAGTCCTGACTTCACTTCCTCTTTTTCTCACCTCGCTGGAGAATAACTCACATATATATATATTTAAGGAACAATGATAACTTTTTAAAATAAGTGCTGATTGGAAGCTTCATGATAGACAGTAAAGAAATTTAGATTGTTAACAGCTTTAGTTTGATTGGCTCCACAATCAACATACATGGTACCAGCAACTAGGAAATCAAGAGACAAATTGCATTGGGAAAATCTGCTGTCAGATGGCTCTCTAGAGTACTGAAGAGCAATGGTGTCAGTCTGGAGACTGAGGTGCACCTGATACAGGCCATAGTCTTCACAATTGTTTGCTATGCATCAGAGAGCTGGACAGTGACTACAGATGATAGAAAGAGAATTGGTGCTTTTGAGCAATGCTGCTGGAGAAGAATGCACTGACAGGAGAACAAACAGATTCATCCTAGAGAAGGTGAAATCAGGCTGCTCTTTGGAGGCAAAGATTCTGCAGTTTCGTCTGACATACTTTAGGAATGTTGCAAGGAGGGACCAGTCCTTGGAGAGGGATATCATGCTTGGAAGGGTGGAGGGACGGAGAAAGAGAAGAAGACCATCAATGAGATGGATTGTTTCAGTGACTAAGGTAATGAAAGTAGGTGTGTCAGAGACAGGAAATTTGGCACAGGATAGAGCAGGTTTCAGGGCTATTGTACATAGGGTCGCTATGAGTCACAAGCAACTTGATGGCACATAACAACATCATCGAATCATAAGTATTTAGGGAGTCCCTGCACATTTACAAAGAATTTTGCAAAAATGTTTTATTAGCTATTCCTCTTCATATTGACCCACACTCTGAAATAAATTCTCAGAATTTAAGTAGTGGAAGGTAACGTATTCATGGGACAAGAATGAGAAGGAGTACATTCTACAAGTTCAGAGTTACAGTAAGTCCTACCTCTATCTCTTCTCAACTAAAAGGCAGCATGATTCCCTTTTTGTTTTTGTTGTTATGTGCTGTCAAGTCAACTACGACTCATAACGACCTTATGCTCTGAACCCTGTTCTATCCTGAGCCAATCTCACTGCCTCTGACACACCTACCCTTATTACCCCAATTATTGTGTCAATCCATCTTTTTCAAGGTCTTACTCTCTTGCACTGACCCTCCTCCCTTTCAAGCATGGTATATTTCTCCAAGCACTGGTCCCTCCTTGTATCATGCCAAAGTACATGAGATGAAGCCTCAAAATCCTTCCTTTAAAGGAGCAGCTTGGTTTCACATTATCCAAGACAGACATGTTTATTCTCTTGGCAGCCCATGGTATGTTTGACACTATTCTCCAGCACCACATCTCAAAGGCATGGATTCTTCTCCTGTCATCTTTGGTCATTGCCCAACTCTCTGATACATGGTGAGTAATTAATTGCAAGGTCAAGTCCTGTATCAGGCACACCTTAATCTCTAGACTTAAAGCAGATTTTCCCAACACAGTTTATCTTTTACTTTCCTGACTGCTGGTGCCAAGAGTGTTGCTTTGGGACCAGAGAAAACTAACATTGTTAACAATATCAATCATTTCTCCATCTATCATGGTGCTACCAGTTGGGCCAGTGGTGAGAATTTTTGTTTTCTTGATATTGAGCTATGATCTTTATTGCAAACAACAGTCCTTGGCCTTCTGCAGCAAATGCTTCAGACTCTCCTCAGTTTCAACAATCGAGGTTGTGTCATTTGTATAATGCAGGTTGTTAATGAATCCTCCTTCAATCCTGATCTTATATTCCTCCTACTAAAGCCTAGACTCCTGAATGATCTGTTCCACATATAGATTGAAAAGATATAGAGACAGGATGCATCTCTGATCCACTCTTTTACTGATTTCCCCCTTAGAGCACCTTAATAAATATTAAGCACTTATATGTCACAATACTGTGCAAGCATAATCATTTATTTAAGCAAACTGTGTCATTGTTGTCTGTATCAGTTACAATTAAAATGGACCTCCTTTGTAAGTTATTGCAAAGACAAAATTAAACCACATGAATACTTCATTCAGAATAGATTCTAGCACAAAAATAAGTTCTAGTTCAGCTTTCTTTATTAGTATTGCCCATTAATTTTGTAAAATGGCTATATTTTTTCCATTTTTACATTTAAGGACTCTGAGACACATAACAGTGAAAAGAGTTACCTAATGTTTCTACTGTCACTTCCTGTCTGGTTATTTCCTAACCTACTTATACAGATGATGCAACCTTGTTTGCTGAAACTGAGGAGGACATGAAGATTTGCTGCAGAGGGTCAAGAACTCCACCCTTCAATATTAATTGAAGGTCAACATCTACAAAACAAAGATTCTAACCATAGGGTCGATTAGCAACATAATGATGGAACGTGAAGCGAATGAGATTGTTAAAAGCTTTAGTTAGTTTGACTCCACAATTAACATTCTTGGTACCAGCAGATAGATCAAAAGATGAATTGCACTGGGAAAGTCAGCTGTTAGCGACATCTCCAAAGTACTGAAGAACAACGATGTCATTCTGGAGACTAAGGTGCACCTAATCCAGGCCATGGTCTCCACAATTACATGTTATGCATCACAAAGTTGGACAATGACTAGGGATGGTAGAAGGAGAATTAATTCCTTTGAGCTGTGGTGTTGGAGAAGAGTATTGAATATACAGTGGATTGTTAAAAGAACAAACAGGTTTAACCCAGAGAGGGTGAAACCGGGCTGCTTATTGGAGGCAAGGATTCTGAAGCTCTGTCTGACATACTTACAGCATGTTGAAAGGTGGGATCAGTCCTGAAAGAGTGGGAGGGACTTATGTTTGGGAGGGTAGAAGGACAGTGCAAGAGGGGAAGACCCTTGATGAGATGGATTGACTCAGTGACTGGAGTAATAGGGATAGATGTGTCAGAGATGATGAGGTTGGCTCAGGATAGAGCAGGGTTCAGAGCTGTTGTACAAAGGGTCACTATGAGTTATAGGTGACCTGATGGCATATAACAACAACAGCAACAACTTCCTGACCCAGGAGATTAGCCTCTGGGCTAGTTGACAATACTATGAAGGACGGAGATCGAGGGTGTCAATAATTTAATCTTATTTGGATCCACAGTTAACATCCTTGATTAAGAAAGTACCAACAGTCAAAAAATCAAAAGACACTGTACTGTTGTTGTTGTTGTTGTTGTTGTTAGGTGCTCCCAAGTCAAGTGCAACCCATAGAACCTCTGTGAACAACAGATCTGAATCCTGTCCTATCCTGTGCCATTCTAACACTTCCTAACACATCAGAGTTCATTGTGTCAGACACCACATCAATGCACCTGGCTAAGGATCTTCCTTTCTTTTGCCAACCCTCTGCCTTTCCAAGTTTCATGTCTCTCTCTAAGGCATAGCCCTTCCTCGCAATATTCCCAAAGTATATGAGGCATTGCCTCCAAAGAGCAGTCTGGCTACAGCCTCTCCAAGTCTTACTATTTTGTTCTTTTGGCAGTCTATGAAATGTTCAGTACTCTTATCCAACACCACAGTTCAAAGACATCAATTCTTCTGTCATCTTCACTCATTGTTCATTTCTCAGATGCATAACATGTCATCTGAAAGACCATGATCTGAATCAGATGCACCTTAGTCCTTAAATTGACATCATTACTCTTCAATAATTTAGAGAAGCCCCTAACTGCAGACTTTCCCCATGCAATATGTCTCCTGATTGCCTGACATCTGGTACCAAGGGTTTAACTGTGTATCCAAGTAAGATGAAGTGTTTGACACGTTCAATCTTTTCACCATCTATCATGACATTGCCTATCAGTACAATGGTAAGACTTTTTGTTTTCTTGACATTGAGATGCAATCCATATTACAGGCTAAATTCTTTGGTCTTCTGCAACAAATGTTCCAAGTTCTCTTCACTTTCAGCAAGCAAGGTTGTGTCATCTGCATAACGCATGCTATTGGTGAGTTTTTCTCCAAACTTGATGCCACATTCTTCTTCATAGAGTCAAGCTTCTAAAATAATTTGTTCAACATACAGATTGAATAGGTGTGGAGAGAGATTACAACCCTGACACACTCCATTCTGAATTTTAAAACATGCTGTGGTCCCCTGCTCTGCTCACACAATAGCCTTCTGGTTCAGGTATAGGTTACACATGAGCACAATTAAGTGCTCTGGGATTCTCATTCTTCTCAATGTTAGCCATAACTTGTTATGGTCCACACAGTCAAATGCATTTGTATAGTTGATAAAGTACAACTATAAATTCTTTTTGTATTCTCTACTTTCAGTCAGGATCCATCTCACATCAGCAATGATATCCTTGGTGCCATGGCCTCTTCTAAACCCTGCTTGAACTTCTGGAAGTTTCCTATCTATGTATTGCTGTAACTAGTTTTGAATGGTTTTCAGCAGTATTTTGTTTGCATGTAATGGATATGATATTGTTTGATAGTTTTCACATTTTGTTAGATCACCTTTCTTGGGAATGGGAATAGAAAGCTGTTTTCCAAATTTCCTGCCATAGACTGGTGCGCACGTCCAGGGCTGCATTTGTTAATTGAAACAAGTCAATTGGTATCCCATCAATTCCTAGGGTTCCCCCAGCCCCCAAGTGGCATCTGCTCATATGGTACTTCCTGAAATTTTTCAGTGCCAATTAGTTCTTTTAGGTACTGTGACACTGTATATTCCCTTTATCTTCTTTTGAAGCTTCCTTGACCATTCAATATATTGCCCATGTTGTTGCTTTTGTTATGTGCCATCGAGTTGCCTGCAACTCATAGTGACCCGATGTACAACAGCCCTAAACCATGCTCTATCCTTGCCAATCTTGTCTCTGACACACATACCCCTTTACCCCAGTGTCAGATGAAGCTTCATAATCCTTGCCTCCAAAGAGCAGCCTGGTTCACCCTCTTCAGGAGGAACCTGTTTGTTCTCCTAGCAGTCCATGTTATATTCAATATTCTTCTCCAGCACCTCAGCTCAAAGGCATCAATTCTCCTTCTATCATCCCTAGTCACTGTCCAGCTCTCTGATGTATAGCAAGTAATTGCAAAGACCATGGCTTGTATCAGGCGCACTTTAGTCTCCAGACTGACGTTGTTCTTCAATACTTTGGAGAGGTTTCTGACAGCAGACTTTCCCAATGCAATTCATCTTTTCATTACCTGGCTGCTGGTACCAAAATTCTTGATTTTAGAGCCAAGCAAACTAAAGCTGTCAACAATCTCAATCTCTTCACCAACTGCCATGATGCTGCCAATTTGCCCACTGGTGAGAATCTTTGTTTTCTTGATGTTGTGCTTCAATCCGTATTGAAAGCTGCAGTCCTTGACCTTCTGCAGCAGGTGCTTCAAGTTCTCAATTTCAGCAAGCAGGGTTCTGTCATCTGCAAAACGCAGATTGTTGATGAGTCTACCTCCAATCCTGATACCACACTTCTCCTCATAGAGCCCAGCCTCCTGAATAATCTGTTCTGCATACAGGTTGAAAATATATGGAGATAGAACACATCCTTGATGCACATCTTTCCCAATTTTGAACCATGTAGTGTTTCCTTGCTTTGTTCTGATGACTGCCTCCTGGTCCTTGTATAGGTTTTGCATAAGCATTATCAAGTGTCCTGGGATTCCCATTCTTCTCAGAGTCAGTCAAATGCTTAGCAAATTCAATGAAACACAGATGTTCCTCTGGTACTCTCTGCTTTCAGCCAAGATCCATCTGACATTATCTGTATATCCCTAGGTCGATGGACTCTTCTAAATCCAGCCTGCACTTCAGGCAGTTTCTTGGTTGATGCGCTTTTCCAGTCAATTTTGGATAATCTTTAGCAGAATCTTGCTTGCATGTGATATCAGTGATACTGTTCAATAATTTCCACACTCTGATGGATGGATCACCTTTCTTTAAAATGGGAACAAATATAGATCTCTTCCAGTCAGTTGGCCAGGTGGTTGTCCTGCAGCTTTCTTGGCACAACTTGGTAAGTGCATCCAGTGCAGCATCTGTTAGTTGAAATATGTCAAACTGTATGCCATAAATTCCTGGGGTCTTGTTTTTTGCCAATTCCTTCAAAGCAGCTTGAACTTTTTCCTTCATCACCACAGGTTCTTGCCCATATGTTGTTTCATGAAATTCATCTGTGTCCACCAGTTCCTTTTGATACAATGACTCTGTATACTCTTTCTATCTTCTTTCAATGCTTCTTGGATTATTTAATATTCTGCCCAAAGCATCCTTAAGTATCTCAACTTAAGGTTTGAATTTGTTCTACAGTTCCTTCAGCTCAAGAAACGCTGAGTGAGTTCGGACCTTTTTATTTTCTGACTCCAGCTCCTTGCACATTTCATTATAATAACTTGTCTTCCCATGCTGCCCTCTGGAATCTTCTGTTCAGTTCCATCATATCTTGATTTCTTCCCTTTGCTTTGGCTTCTCAGTGCTCCAGTGCAGTATTGAGAGTTTCTTCTGACATCCCTCTTGATCTTTTCTTCCTCCTCTGTCTTTGTAATGACCTTTTGCATTCTTTCTGAATAATATTCTTGATATCCTCCCACAGCTCATCTGGTCATTAATTCACTCATTACTGTCTAAGGCCTCAAACTCTGTTCCTGAGATGGATTTGAAATTCAGGTAGGATAGACTCAAGGTCAAATTTTGGTTCCTGTGGACTTGACTTAATTTTCCTAAGCTTCAGTTTGAACTTGTATATGAGTAGTAGGTGATCTGTTCAACAATCACTCCTGGCGTAGTTTTCACAGCCAATATTGAGCTTCTCTAGTGATTTTTTTCCACAGATGTAATCAATCTGATTCCTATGCATACCATCAGGTGAAATCCATGTGCATAGCCTACATTTATGTTTCTTATAATATATATTTTCAATACATAAGTTGATGATTGTGTAAAATAATATCATTCTATCTCTGGCTTCATTTCTGTCACAAAATCCATGTTTTCCAACTGATGATCTTTCTTCTCTATTCCCAACTTTGGCATTCCAGTCACACATTATTATTAATGCATCTTGATTGCATGTTTAATCACTCTCTGACTGCAAAAGTTGGTAGAAATCTTCTATTTCCTCCTCTTTGATTCTGGTTGTTGGTGAATATATTTATTTGAATGATATATGCATATGGATATTATCCTGTCACTCACAACATAGTATTTCAAGATGGATCTAGAAATGACCTTTTTAACTATGAAAGCAACCCCATTTTTCCTGACCCTTTTGCCTCCAGAATAGTAGATAATATGATCCTCTGACTATAATGTCCCATGCAGTCCATCTCATTTTGCCAATACCTAGAATGTAAAAATTTATGTATTCCATTTCCTTCTTAACAACATCAAATTTTCCTACATTCATGGTTCTTACATTCCGTGTTCCAGTCACTAGTGTCTGCTTACAGCTGTTCCTTCTCTTCCATTCTTGAGGGATCAGCCTCAGCTGCCCTATCTGCTAGCCTTAGTGTGCTCTGTTGTACACTGGGTTTTCAAAGGCCTTCTATTTCGGAAGTGGATGGCCAATCCTTCTTCCTAGATTGTCTTAATTTGATTGTTCAAATTTAGAACATTATCTGACAGACAAGCATTTTACAGAGAAGAGCAGATTAAAGATATTACCCAGTTGTAGAATAAACCAATAGATTCCGTCTTGTCCCCACCCTTGCCAGGTGTGTTTTGAGCCACCCCTTTCCCTGCTCCGCCAACATTTACATCTACTCTCACCTACTCCATTCAATATCAGTCTCCCCTATCCAGCACTTGATGTGATGGCCTATATGAAAATCTTTCTGGGCTTCTGTGATCCCTAATGTCTCAAGTTGCTCCAAGTGTCTTCCTCAGTGGGCAATATCTCTTAACTTCGGGAGATTTGAACTTCTGCTCCAGGATTGACTTCTTGTGCCTTAGGGCATCTTCTCTTCCATTTATGCTATGAGAGTTTCCCAGGGGAGGTTGATGAATCCTATAAATTTGGTGTAAATGTTGTCTTCCTTGCTCAAAGGCTGAAGGCCCAAAGGCCCCAAGATTTGAGGCTTCTGAGAGACGTAGTTATTTGCACCTGTGTGGTATGAGTCCGGTGAGACACCTTCTGCCACATGCATTATAACTGCCCCCCCTCCTCCCGCCGTGTTCCCCTCTTCTGTCTGCTTGGAGCTTTGTGCTCCAAAATTCAAAGGTGAGCTTGGCCCTCAGACTTCTGTGACTCGAAGCTTACATTTGTTTTTCAGTTCTCGCAGCTTGAGAAATACAGAGCTATTTCTTCCCTTTTTATTCTCCAATTCCACCTATCTACATATTCCATTGTAATATTTTGCTTTGTTTTCTCAAGCTGCCCTTTGAAATCATCTGTTCAGCTCTTTTACTTAGGCACGTTTTCCCTTTGCGTTGGCTTCTCAATGGTCTAGTGCAATTTTTAGAGACTCTCCTGACATCCATTTTGGGTGTTTTTTTTTTCCTTTTCCTCTGTCTTTGTAATGACCTTTTGCTCACTTCATGGATGAAGTCTTTGATATCATCCCACAAATTCTCTGGTCTTCCATCGCTGGTATTCATTGCTTCAGACTTATTCTTAAGACGATTTTGAAATGAAGTGGAATAAATTCAAGATCATATTTTGGTTCTCTTAGACTTGTTTCAATTTTTTTCAGCCTCAATTTGAACTTGCACATGAGTCAAGAAATCAAAAGACAAGTTGCACTGGCAAAGTCTGCTATCAAGGACCTCTCCAAAATACTAAGAAGCAATGATGTCCATTTGAAGACTAAGATGTGCCTGAGGGATTCAGGCTATGGTCTTTTCAATCACTTGCTATGCACTAGAGAGCTGGACAATCAATAAAGAAGACAGACGAAGAATTAATGCTTTGAGTTGAACGAAGACTGAGTATCTCACGGATTGTCAGAAGAACAAACCAGTCTGTCTTAGAAAAAGTGGAGGCAGGGTGCTCCTTAGAGGCAAGGATGGCAAAACTTCATCTCACATACTTTGGGCAAGTTGTTAGAAGGGACTGTTCCTTGGAAAGCAACATCATACTTGGGAAGGGGGAGGGCCAGAGAAGGAGATGAAGACCTTCAACCAGATGGATTGACATGATGACTACAAGACCAGGTTCAAGTGTGTTGGACGATGGCACATAAAATGTCAAGTTTCAAGTTCACAGGGTTTTAATGAGTCATAGTGGACGACATAGCACTTAAGAACTAAAACCACTTCCTGTCTGCACTTAAATGCTGCCTTTGCTGTGAAGTTCACACTCACACACTCAAACACACACACATTAGATACAGTTTTTTTTCCACTATTTTAAAATCTCTTTTATGACCATATATACTAACAAGTATATATGCTATCAAGTATACTACTACTATCCCCTTTTATAAATTTTCATTCTCTAGAAGACAGAGATTCTTTATTCTGCTGTTAGAATTTGTCTGAATGGTTTGCATGGGCCTTCTACAAAATAATCGTCATAATTGTAATAAAATGATACAGGTGTATTTGCAATTTATAACAACCTTTCATTTTTTATCCCATCATTTGATTCTTAGTGTACCCCTAAAGACCTGGTATTTCTTACAATGCATCTTACAATAAGTTAGTAGATTTCATGAGAATCAGAATACCTATAGCTCATAAAAAAGGAAATTAAGGTTTGAACGCAAGCCTCACACTCAGTAGTCCATGGCTTTTTTCCAATATACTTTGGATGAAACAGGATGTGATAGAGTGGCACGAGATGCAGTGGATTAAGATGGAAAGGAGTGGAATGAAAAGGCATAAACAAGATGAGAGGGAAGAAATACAGAGAGTAGCAATAAATAGAGAACAATGTGTACAGATAGAACGACATGCATTACCAGAGAAAGCAGAAAAGAGCAGCACAACTTGACCACTGGGACGCATTTCCACAGTGAAACCACTTGTGTTTTCCTTCTCTTCAAGGATGTTGTGAAAATAAAATGTGGGGGCAGGAGCAGGAAAAAGAAAAAAACCAACAACAAAGCAAAATCCCAGAAAAATAGTGACGGAGAAAAATGTTACATAGAAACAGAAAGGTTGGTTAATGTGCTCTCAGAGAAAAGAGAGATGGTAAAGCTTTTGGGTCCCCTCTCAGTCAGAGTGCCCTGGCCCAGTGCAAGTCAGAATGGCCTGACTCACCCAGTACTTGACTGTGGACAGGAAGCAGCTAGTCTCACTCCTCTTAGAAAATGTGATGCTCATTTCTACTTCTCTCCACTGTGCTGAACTTGCTTAGGGTGACTATACCTTGAAGCTTGGGTCAGACTGAAAGGGTCTTGTTCTCAGAGAAAAGCCAGGGTCGATAAGAAGACCTGGCACTGGGGCTGTATAACAGAGACAGAGAAAATCCATGTTTGTCGCCTATGGTCAGCAAGCATTCTGAGAGAGGAAGCTAGAAACACTTCTGAAGAATACATGTCATTGTCTTAATACCATTTCTTGAAGAATTTGCACCTGTGGGCAGGAACTAGGTGATGGTTGTTGTTGTTGTTGTTGTTGTGTACCATTGAGTCTGAAACAACTCATAGCTGACCCTCTGCTGGGTTTTCAAAGGCAGTTAATCTCACAGGAGGCGAGTGCCTATCCTTCTCTCATAGAGCTGCTGGTGGATTCGAACCAAATCCCTTTAGGATTGCAGCACAGTTTCTTACCGCTAGGCCATCAGAGTGCCCTGAAACCAGGGTTCCAAAAAAGCATTAAAAACTTGGAACTATATCTCCTCCAGGAGGTCCAGGAACAAAGGTTCCCTGGTGCCAAGTTACTAGGATTAACCAGATTGATTTAGGAAGAGATCAAGAGTTTCCATCTACAGGCTTGCCAGGGAATGGATTCAAGTAGGCCTCTGTGTCTCACCCTATCTTGGGTTCCTTGGAGCCAGTTCTGAAGCACAGATGTCCTATGAACAACAGAATTAAATACTGGCTGCTTCTATGCCATCCTTGTAAACATTGCTATGTTTGTGCCCATTGCTGTAGCCACTGGGTCAACCCATCTCATTGAGGGTCTTTTTTATTCTCACTCTACTTTATCATAGAGGAGTGCTAGTGGCTTACTGGGAAGGAGATGTGCTGTTAACCTAAAGGCACATGGTTTTTCTTCAGGAGAAAGATGGCCAGTCCCCTCCCATGTGACTCACTGCCCCTGGAAATCCACTGCAGGATCAGCTATTGATCAATTCCAACCCAATGGTACCTAACAACGATGATATTTTACCACGCTTTGTGTCCTTCTCCATGAACTGGTCCTTCCTGAAAAATAAGACGGAAGTGCATATGACAAAGCTCACCGTCCTTGCTTCTAAGGAGCATTCTGACTCTGACTGTCCTTCTTCTCAGAAAGATCTGTTTATTCTCCTAATAGACCAAGCTATATTCAATATTCTTTGCAAACCTTATAATGCTACTGAACACATTCTTCTGCCTTTCTTATTCATTGCCCAGCTTCACATGCATGTGAGAGAATTTAAAATACGACGACTTAGGGCTGGTGAACCTTAGTCCTCACAGCTTTAAAACACTTTAAAGGGGTCTTTTGCAGAAAATTTACAAATGCAATATATTGTGTAATCTCTTCTGCTTCCAAGGTCATTGACTAGGGATCCAACTAAAATTAAATTCTTTTCAACTTCAAACTTATCTCTATTCACCATATTGCAGGTTGCTGGGGCAGTTGTGGGTTTTTTGTTTTCTTTATGAGATGTGTTCTGTACTGACGTTTGTAATCCTTATAATCTTAATCAGTCTTCACGTCTTCACTTTGATCAAGCAAAACTGTGTCATCTGCATATCGTCAATGTGTTAACGAGTCTTCCTCTAATCGTGACATCGTATTACTCTTCACATGGTTCTGCTTCTTGAATTGTCTGTTCGGAATGTAGATTGAATAAGTACTTTCTATGTAAGGATACAACCCTGACACATCTCTCTTCTGAGTTTAAATACCCTTATTCTGTTTAAATGATTATCTCTCTCTATGTAGTTTCTACATGAACATATTTAAATGGTCTGAAATTTTCATTCTTCACAATGTTAGTGATAATTTTTTATGATCCACACCACTGGATGCTTTTGCTGGTCAAGAAAACACAAGTTAATGTCTTTTTGGTATTTTCTGCTTTTTAGCCAAGGATACAAACAAGGATATCAGAAATGATACTATTCATTCCGTATCCTTTTCTGAATTCAAATTTAATTTCTTGTAGTGTCTTGCCAATACTCTGCTACAATTTTTTTTATTACCTATAACAAAAACTGTGTGTGCTACTAGTGGTATCATTCAAGGACATCTGCATTCTGCTGGATCACTTCTCTTTGGAGTGGGCACAAACGTGAATCTCGTCCAGTCAGTCTTCCAAATTTCTTGGCATAGATAAATGATCACTTGCACTCACTTGTTGAAATATTTTACTATCAGTTCCTATCAGAACCGATCTGGTGGGTGGACATGAAAGTGAACCCACAAGTTTTAATGATTTTTTTATTGTGTTTTCATTCACAGACAATATTCGTGGGTTTTTGTGATTTTTAATTTTAGTTTTTTTATTTAATTTTTTTACTTTCATTTTCTTTTTTAATCCTTCCCTCTACTCACCAAATTATGCAACCCTGTGATTTCCCCTCCTGCTCACCTTCAACCTCCCTGATCCTTCCCCTTCCCTCTTTGCATATCTATACACATCTCATTGGTTATCCTTCTGATTTTACAATAATGGTCTCATGCAGCACTAATTCTTAATTATAAGAGCAGAGCATTGGTGTTGTTAACCCCAAAACTGCACCTGGTTCAAATTTGCCAGCAGCTCCTCAGGAGAAAAATAGGCAATATCCTTCCATGTGACTAAGAGCCTCAGACATCTGCAATAAAGAGAATCTAGTGTTTTAGACAGACTAAGATTGCTCAATTACTAGGGATGTGGAGGGTTAATCTAACTTCAGCAACTGAGAGACCAAGAGAGAGAAAGGGTGATCCTTCAGCTGGAGTCCCCTCTCTACCTCTTTTTGAGACTAGAACACCAAAACTAAAATTAAAACTTGAAAAATTAATAAAAAGGTCAAGAGAGTCAAGTAAACCTAACTGAGGGCCTCAAACATCTGAGGCCAGAGCCCTCTTGCAAAGCAATAACAAAGGAAGGTTGACTAACTTTACTCTCTGTACTCAGTCTCCTTTAATGCTCATTTGTGGTGTGGACTCTATTATCAACAGATGTATGGCCATGGTTGACCTCTTTTCAAACAAAAGGTTTCCAGATATTTCTAATGGACAGGAACATTTCAAATGGAGTAACAGAGGTAGAAGAGTTGGAAATGATGAGAGACTCAGGCAGTTTTAGTACCAACAATACTTGAAGTCAGTTCTGTGTCAACAGTTCAATGACCAAAGCTGAGCTCACGTTTTATGAGCGTGAAGTTAGCTCAGATCTCACTTGTGGAATGGGTTGAGCGTTTAATCTGCACTTGAGGAAGGCGGAAAGGATAGCCTGCACGGGGTCTTGAATCTGACTAGTGTGGAATTTAGAATCAGAAGAAACATCAATAGTTAAGATTACAATTAATTGTTTGAAAATTCTATGCCACAAATACATAAAACCTATTTCGTTGATAAATCCTGCTATGGACAACTGCTTTAAGATTTACAGCTCACCTTCCTACAGGGTGGTAAGGGAGTTTTAGAGGCTTAGTAGTAAGGAACTGTGGTGCCAATGCAAAGGTATGTGGTTCAAATATACCAGCTCCTCTATGTGATAAAGGCAATCTCCTCCTGTGTGATTTACTGCCTCTGAAAATCTGTTAGGAGTTCAAGCTGCGGGTCAGTTCTGACTCGATGGTTGTTGCTGTTAAGTGCCATCGAGACATAGGTGACTCAGCGACCCTATGAATGAAAGTCCTCAACACTTGTGTGACTTTCTTCCTCTCTCCAGGTTCATAGGGTTTCTGGAGGCAAACTATTACGGAACCGGATGTCACTCCTGCTTCCAAGCTTGTTTTAATTGGGGAGCTCCACCAAACACTGTCGAACATGGGTAACCATTATCGATTTTGACACATCAGTTTCATAGTGTTCAGCTTCACAGCTACCACAAGTTACATCTGTACTGCAAGTGGACACAACCAGGGCTAGGATGGTACTCAACAACAAAACAACAGTGTAGTAGTACCTAGATTCAAGTTTATATTTGCCTTCTAAGCTGTGAAATGTACATAGGGTTTTTATAGTCCTGCTATTTTGGAAGTGGATGGCCAATCCTTCATTCTAGTCTGTCTTAATCTGAATGTTTAGATTTAGAGAAGTATCTGACAGAAAAGCATTTTACAGAAAAGTGAAAGATACATCCCTTATTGTAGAATTAACCATTGGTTTCAGTGTTGTCCCTGCCCTTGGCACAAGTGTTTTGACCCACTTATTTCACTGCTCCACTATCCACCAGCATCCCCATCCACTTGATTCAGTGACTGGTGTAATCAGGGTGGGTGTGTCAGAGACAGTGCAATTGGCACAGGACAGAGCAGGGTTCAGGGCTGTTGTACATAGGGTCACTATGAGTCGCAAGCAACTCAACGGCACATAACAACAACAAGCTGTGACATACTGGGCAAGTCTCTTAACTTTTCTGAGCCTGTTACTCATTTCTATAATTCTGAGAATGATGACACTGGTACCTGGGTAATTGCAGAGACTGGATTAAAGAGTTGATGTGAAAGGCTTAGCATCACGTTTGGCGCAGTGTAAGATCTCAGTAGATAGTTACTATTGCATTGTTTTGAAGGTGGGAAAGTGCTATTGAGACAAATCCCAATTCACACTAACTTAGAGATTTCCACTGTTCTTTTATCTGTTTATGAGAGGCCATTGAGGGAAGCTCTCGTTTGAAACAAATGGAGCCTACCACAAGTCAGAATGGATTTGACAGCAGCAACCAGTGGCTAATCTGCCCCCTCAGCCCTTGAGGGAACCCACATCCACAGCGTCGTCAGTGCTGACACCCCTGCTTTGTTTTGCTACAAAGCTCCACAGCAGTCTGTGGAGTACATATGATGGACAGGTGCAGGTCTGAACGGGAAGAATAGACACAGGAGACCGTCAGCATCATCCAGGAGAAGAAAGGTCAGCATCCAAGATTCAGGGAACCAGGCATGCTGCAATGCTCTCTCTGTCCCAGCGAATTCTAGGACTTGTCTTCCCAGAAAATGTTCACATAGAAAAAGGTAAGAAAATAACAAGAGAAAGAGAGAGAAAACATTATCTTACTGTTTCTAAAAGCTCTGATCTTTTAATCTGACCTTCCAAACACAAAATGGTTTGTGCGTCTTGATTTCTTTGGAGTCAATGATCCTGAATATATTCTTTGAGGCAGACTCTCCTAAATCTATCTATGTATGTACAAGTTAAAAGGATGATGAGGTATATGGTTCTGAGAATTAGCAATCTGTTTAAGTTAAAAGATCCAAGACACATTTCACTGAAATACTGTGTTTTGACTTTTTGTTGCTGGAGTTTGTTTTCTTTTGTTTTATTTAATCCAAAGGCCTACCCTCCAATTGTTGTTCATTCTCACAATAATTCGATGAAAACACTGTTGTTGTGGTGGTGGTTGTGTACTGTCGAGTTGGAACTAACCCATAGCTGACCCTCTGGCAGGTTTTCAGAGGCAGTTAATTGCAAAGGAAGATATGGCCCATCCTTCTCTCGTGAAGCAGCTGGCGGATTCAAAGTGTGTACCTTCGGGATTGCAGCACAGCTTCTTGCCTCTAGGCCACCAGAGCTCCCTTAAGATAACAATAATTGAACGTATTTTCTTGTTTAGTTCTAAGAGAACCTTGTAGAGAATGAAAAATAAATAAAAGAACAGGCTCTCTATCCTCCAAGAATTTAGATGAGGGACAAGAAAACCAAAATTGAATTCTTCATTGCACCAATATTGCCAAATGCTTGTTGTTGTTGTTGTTATGTGACATCGAGTTGCTTGTGACTCATAGTGACCCTATGTACAACAGCCCTAAAACCTGCTCTGTCCTGTGCCAATCACACTCTCTCCAACACATCCAACCCCGATTACTCCAGTAATTGACTCAATCCACCGCATAGAGGGCCTTCCCCTCCTACTCTGTCCCTCCACCCTCCCAAGCTTGATGTTCCTCTCCAAGAACCAGTCGCTCCTACAACATGCCCAAAGTATTTTAGACGAAGTCTCAGAATCCTTGCCTCCAAGGAGCAGCTCCGCTTAACCCTCTCCAGGATGAATCTGTTTGTTTTCTTAGCAGTCCATGGTACACTCAATACTCTTCTCCAGCACCACAGCTCAGAGGTATCAATTCTACTATCCTTCCTAGTCATTGTCCAACTCTTTGACACATAACAAGTGATTGTAAAGACCATGGCCTGTATCAGATACACCTTAGTCTCCAGAGAGACACCATTGCTCTTCAGTACTTTGGAGAGGTCCCTAAAAGCAGACTTTCCCATCGCAATACATCTTTTAATTTCCTGGCTACTGGTGTCAAGAGTGTTGACTGTGGAGCCAAGCAAAATAAATCTGTGAACAATCGTCAAATACTTAGACACATAATAAAGGACAGAGCAAATGGTGGTTTAATGTTATGATTCTTGCCTTCCATATAGGAAACCCAGGTTCAAGTCCTGGTTACTGCACCTCGAGAGCAGTCACCACCCAATCTGGCAACAGAGGGGTGTGTGTGTGTTACTATGGTGCTAAACTGGATTCATTGGAGCCTCCACTCTAAGGACTAGAGAAGAAGGCCTGACAATCCATGTGTTAATTAAAGTGGTTTATTTTTAATATCCCTGTTGAAGAATAACACTCCCAATAACATTAAACTCAAACGAATATAGGTCATAAACCCAAAAGCAGAAATTCCGATGAAAACCTACTCATACCTCATATTTTTCACATTAAACTTTTTTTTTCTTTTCTAGGATATAAAAAAATAGCAGGATCTGGAATCAAGCCAGAATCTCTATCCAAGAATCAAGATGAGCATCTGGCTGGAATGGAGTTTATCCTGAGTCTCTCAGGAAATTGAGTTTGATGAATGGAGGGAAGAAAAGAAGATGCTTTAAGGTCTTAGAGGAACACAGGGATGGTAGATGGGTTGAATCAGCATAAAAGTTGTTGAGGCTGAGGTCAAGGCCAAGTTTGGAGGACAATCTCATTACAGATGGGTGATTCCTTGAGGTGACCTCTTTCAAACTTACTGCTGCTTCCTTCTGCACACAACCAAACCCAATGTCAGACTCCTCAAAGATGTGTCTTGTTCTTTTAATAAACCCAAGCATTCTCTTCTTTCTCCTACTACAGAACTGTATATGTCTAGCATAAAGAAGCCCCTACTAAAAATTCAAACATCAGATATTAAAAGTCAACTCTTGGAATTATAAAAGAGAAAGCACTTTTTATTTAGTACATTTCTTTGAAAAGCCTTTGTTATTTCCCGTTGTGGAAATGATAGCATTTTATTCAGACAAATATAAGAAATTGGAAGTCATTGTAAAAAATCCAGAGGAAGTTTGCAAATGGAATTTTTCTGTCTCAGGTTAAAGGCATGTTTGAGTAAATGCTTAGCATTTTATTATATATAGTCGATCCCATCAGAGCTGGCGCTTTGTGAGTGTTGGGGAAGGCCTCTAATTCAGCATTTAATATCTTGCATTGAACTTGGTTTTCTGATGCAGGGTGTTTGATTTGAAACCAGAAGCAGGTGGATGTTCCAGGATTCATTATAATAAAGTTTTGATGCTTAAAACTCGAAGAGTGCTTAGATGCGGTCACCCGGCTTCCTACAAGGGAGCTGTCCTTACAAGAAACCATGACAAAAGGAAGAATTCGGTCAAACTTTATTCTCAGTTTGGTGTATGCACAAAAGCACATACAGAGTTTCCTGGTAAAGTCACTAGAGAAAACAGCAGTGTTAACGGAAGAGATCAAATGGGTCCAACGGCACAGGCCCAAACCCTAAACTAACCACCAGGTGGCTGCTCAAGACTGAAGACAGGAAGCATCCAAGCCAGAGAGAAACAAAAAGCTCTCAGCATCCAGCCACGAACCACAGAGCTGTGCTTCAGGGTCAAGTCACTGTCTTAGCTTCCCATCCTAATGAGGGGACAGCATAAACCCCATTATTAAAAAAAACCCATTAATACCGGAAGCAGAAGCGGGCCATAAAAATTCTTAGCTTAAAGCAAACACAAATGCGCCAGGTAAAGTCTTATCTGTCCTTGCGAAGTAATGAACTAACTAGTGTCTACGTGACACAGAAAGAGTAAAGGTGGGCAAAGAAGGCAGCCTGTCAAAAGTCGACCCACATGACTGATTCCCCGACCTACCAACCATGCTCCCAATATCCCTAACCCAGACAGAAGCACCCGGGAAGGCCTTAAAAACAATTGTGGAGGGGAACATGGGGCTTTTTCCCTCTCCACCTTCCTACTGAGGGAGAAAGTCTCCACATGTGGAATTTTCTGGACAATAAACGCTCTTGTATTTACATGCGTGTATTTGGATTTCCTTTGAGGGGCATTTCGTGGGCAGAACACTAGTCCTGCTGTAACTGAAATATCACAAATGGGGGTGCTTTAAAGAACAGAAATATATTTTCTCACCGTTCTGGAGGCTAACAGTCTGAATTCATGGTGTTGCTCTAGGGAAGGGTCATCTTTTGTTGATTTTAATGTCTAGTAGCCAGCAGTCCTTAGAGTTCCTGGATTTGAAGATGGATCTTCCTCCCTGGTTGTCACATAGTGTGTGCGGGCCCCCCCCCCATGCCTGTGTGTCCACCTGTATGCAGTCTAATCTTTTCATTACTTAGATGTGATCAGATTTAGGAGATAACTTCCATTATTATAAGAAATATGACCTGATAAAGAAAACCCTGTTTCCAAATAGGATTATACCCACGAGTGTAAGGATGCCAGTATATGTTCTGGGGGACAGGGCACAAATCAGTGCATAAAATTCACCCTGCCTCTTAGTAAACCTATTCAGAGATTGAGATTGTTAATAGCTTTAGTTTGTTTGGCTCCACAATCAGCACTCTTGGTACCAGCAGCCAGGAAATTAAAAGACGAATTGCATTGGAAAAGTCTGCTGTCAGAGATCTCTCTAAAGCACTGCAGAGCAATGATGCCAGTCTGGAGACTAAGATGCACCTAATACAGCTCATGGTCTTTGCAATCACTTGCTGTTCATCAGAAAGATGGACAATGACAAGGGATAATAGAAGGAGAATTGATGTCTTTGAGCTATGATGCTGGAGAAGAGTGTTGAATATACCATGGACTGTTAGGAGAACAAACAAGTTCATCCTGGAGAGGGTGAAGACAGGTTGCTACTTGGAGGCAAGGATTCAGAAGTTTCATCTGACATGCTTTGGACACATTTCAAGGAGGAACCAGTCCTTAGAGAAGGACTTGGGAGGGTGGAGAGACAGCACAAGAGAGGAAGACCCTCAATGAGATGGATTGACTCAGTGACTGGGGTAATCGGGATGGGTGTGTCAGAGGCAATGAGATTGGCACAGAATAGAACAGGGTTTAGGGCTGTTGTAAATAGGGTCGCTATGAGTCACAGAAGACTCAATGGCACATAACAACAACAACAATCAGATTCTCAGAATTTACCCATTATGTAAGGGACTTTGGAGTGAAGGGAGAAAGGGGAACCAAGGGAGGAGAAGATAAATAGTGCGGGTACCTCCTACAATCTGAAAATCTGCATTGGGGTTCAAGGCATAACCCTCCTTCTTACCGTGTATGTCCTTGGGAAAGTTCTTGGTCATATCTGACTTGATCTTCCTCAGGTGATCAATAAGAGAAATAAAACCATTTGACCCAGCAATTCCACTACTGGGAATATACCCTAAAGAGACCATAAATGACATCCAAGCAGATATATGCACACCCATGTTTATTGCAGCTTT